>NC_064923.1:658253104-658612270 GCF_023897955.1 Schistocerca gregaria
ATTTGCAAAAAAAAAAAAAAAAAACTCGTTGCAGTATCTTGAATGACTATTGTTTTGACCACGTGATTCGTGATGCACTGTGGCATGAACGGGCACAGCGTGTCAAGTTGCCTGCTCTCAGTTTTAAATGAAATTTTGTTACATCGTCTGCATTTCATTCACTCTAATTTATGAGCTAAAATCAACTATACATAAAGTTTATTTAATGCATTTTTATCTCTGCAAAATCTTTAAAATTTCGTGTACCTCAAAATGCAGTTATTTGAGTGAAGATAGCAGACTGTAAGATGTGCAAAAATCAAATTTTTTTTCACTGAAATAGGTTTTGAAATATCGGGTGATAAATATTTCATATCGCCTGGAATGTAGTCTGTCAGCAAGGGGCACCAGCATTTAGTGAGCAGTATAGCCATAACAAAAGCCATTCTCAGAATGGAATGCAGAGCGCACATTTGTAGCAGCAAAAGGATTAATGTAACTTCCATACAAATGATTATAATATGTATCATGATCTGTTAATGCACTTTTCAAATCTCATGTGTAGAGTACTTAATGCATAACTGCTTCCTTATCCTATTTGCGAAGACACTTTAAGTTACTTGTATCATGTCAGTTACTATGGTCATTGCTTTCATTTGTTTATTTCTTGATTTTCCTTTTACAGCAAATTTTTTATTGAAGAGAAGTGAGCAGGTGGTGACAACTGCTCTCCTTTCGTTACGAAGGGATAGTGATCGTGATGTTCGGTCCTTCATTACACAAAGGGAACTGTAGCCATAAGGTTGGACTGTATGTGCTAAAATTACAACCTTGTTACAAGGACATCAAAAGTGGTTTGGCGCAACGATCTCATTGTTTTTGATCATTTTTTATTTTACTTCAGTGATAAGCAGACTTTTATGGGCATTGTTAATAGCCATTTTTTAAACTAAAGTCGGAGGGGTAATCATTCTTGCCAGAAAATTTTTAAAATATTTGATGGGTCTGCATTTTTCTTATGGTGTGCTTTCTATACATATTGGGCATAAATGTATTGCCACTTTTTAAAAGACAGCAAAATTATGTACAATCTTTGTATATGGCATTTATTTTAATTGATATCAGTTGTGCTGGCAGATTTGCTCTCCCTCCCTTCTCCATTTGTAATCTATGTACTGTCTTGCTTCCAGTTCTGCAATTACTCTGTGGAACTTAGAAATGGTTTCTGCTTTTTTTTTTAGGCACTCTCATTTAAGAGAGCTGAATGTAATGGATGAATGGCAGGTGTAATGGCTGTGAAAGGGCATGGTGCAAAAATGTTGCAAACTGTGTATTTTATGCAGTCAGATATTCTTAAATCATTGGCCATGCATTATAAATGAGTTTCATTTGCAGGTTTCATTATTCAGTAAAAGTATTATTTTATGGATTTTTGTGACTTTGCTCAGTAACATTAAGTCCGTCATTGAAGTTCACCATAAATTCTGAATCAATGCCCTATTTTGATTAGGGAATTAGATTAGAATAATATTGTGAGGTTCAGATTGTAAAATATTGTAAAATTTAACTGTAAATTAAATGCATTCAAAGTTTAAAAAAAAACAGAAGTTAAGCAGTTGTGGAATCTCTTGCCTTCTGAAAGTGTTTTATATTTAATTGTATCCTGACGGCTGTAAAACATGACTGTTGAGTGTAAAAATAATTTAAATAACTTATTTGCTGAACAAAATATTCCATTGTTATATACATATACAATAAATGTGTACATTATAAAGTTAAAAGGTCAATTAATTTGTATATTATGTGGAAAGTATTGTTGCATTTTTGCATTAAAAAAAGACTGTTTTGTAAAATGAGTTTTCTTTTTCTTTGTGTTTGTGGTGGTCCCAGAATAATTCCCTGATTTAATTTTAACATAAATTTCTGTATCGGAGACAGTTTCTTGGACTCAGTGCAACTAAGGAAACATGACTTCAGAGTTAAGATTTTTTAGCTTTGATTTATGTTACGAGAAAGTAAGATCAAGAAGACTCACAAGAAATCATTAACATGTAAGAGCATTTGGTTAAACTAGAAATAAATGAATGTGCTTAAATGCAGTACCCAAGCAGATATCTTAACCAGGTATACCGTAGTCAGAGTATAGCCACCAGTGACAGTTAAATTTCTCGAAAATTCTGTATGTAATATGGCATCACACAAGTGTAACTAATTTTCTGACTCAATTAAGTTTACGTGAGAATCTGAGCTAGAGACTATAACCACTAAGCACAGTGGCATCAATCTGGAGGCAGTAATTCAGTACCTTGGCTTCCTTATATGTTCATTCAACTACACCAACAAACTTGCTCCTAACGCAGAACGTAATTACTTCAGCATTCCAAGCAGAAAACTGGCCAGTAATCTGAGCTATGAAATCCATCCAGGTGCACAAGATCTCACCAGTTGTGTGCAAGTCAAGTAGGTTACCACTCCTTATTGGTGTGTAGTAGATATGGGAGTGTTGTTATATAACTGATTAAGATGAAACGTGTGGTTCATGCTTGATGGAGCTCCGGGCGGATGGACTTTGAAGGTTTTTATGTAAATCAACATTGCTATCGATTCTGAAGTATTGTTCTAGTGTTTGGTGTTATACGAAGAAGGTATTGGCAAGAAAGAAATGATCACAGAACATAAACACATGCACTCATATTCTGCAGTTAAACATGCTATAATATTTTAAGCCATGTAGTTTCCAAAATATTAGTCATAAGCACAGATTCTTTGTGGTACATGAACAACATACTTTCCAGAGGTGTATAGTGCCCAATGCTCACATCCAGTTATGGCTCAGAAATTCTTATGTTCGCATCAGTCATATAAAATGATTGCATGCAATGGAAAATTCATCTTGTAAGGAGACAGACAAATGCATAGCAGTGGTGTTTGACGTGTGAAATTATGCAGTAACTATAAACAGAACAATTGTCAAGCAAATGTATGGTCACAGGGTTTGCAGTACCTCCCTAACATCTGTCAGTGACTTAAAACAGGAGTCTGAAACACTTTACATAAGTCACTTGTGCAAAGAGTTTTGAAATATTGTTTGTGTTTGTTGTCCATACTAAAAAGAGAAATGGTTGTGGAACACACTTAAAACACCCTATAATGTTTGAGCTGTGTGTTTTCAATCTATTAGTTGTTTGGAATGCAGTGCTGTTGAAATTCCAATTTAAGGAATACAGGGTGACTGAAAAAGAATACCACAACTTTGGAAATCGAGGACTATGCAAAGAAGAAAAGGTGAGATATGCTCTTTTTGTTGTCAATTGAAGGAAGCCCTGAAGTTTCATTTAGTTGCTCATTTGTTTGCTAGGAACGCTATTGGGCATGTAACCTTCATTTCTGTTGTCATGCAAAGATGGTGACTGCTCAACAAACAGCTTTTTGTGTTACCAAGTACGTCAGAAGTGAATCTGTGATAGTTGTACAGCATGGATTTTCAACCAAGCATGTTGTTCAGTCTTGTGGTAGGTAGTGTATCATACGTTGGTATAAACAATTCATAAAGAAAGTGTGTATGTGCAAAGGGAAAAGTTGAGTCCTAAGGGAAAGGTCTGGAATGAAACGTTATCATTTACAGTAGGTTAAAGTTCTTTCAGAAGCTGTTAAGGTGAAAAGAACTGTGTTCGATGGGTTTCTTCTTGAACAAATGGAGACAGATGACCGGTTCATTTTGAAGCTAATGTTAGTGATGAAGCAACATTATGCACAACAGGAAAAGTCAACTGGCACAATGTACTTATATGGGACACTGAGAATCCACGGGAAACATTTCAGCTCGAACGTCATTCACCTAAGGTGAATGTTTTCTGTGCCATTTCAGTCAATAAATTTTTTCGTACTTTTTATAAGGTGCAACTGTAACTAGGAAAACCTATCTGGAAATGTTGCAGAATTGGCTGTTCGTTCAACTTGAAGAAGCAGCACATCAGTTCATATTCCAGCAGGATTGTGCACCATTCTGTTGGCACGTATCTGACTGCATATTCGAGCGAAAGCCACCCACAGCAATGGATCTGCGGCAGGCAGCCCATGACAGAGCACTTTATCACTGACCTCCAAGAAGTTTTGACCTCATCCCCTGTGATTTTTTTCAATGGGGGTATTTTAAAATGTTGTTTTGACCAACTCTTCCAGCTAACATTGGGGAACTAAAAGAAGGAATAACTGAAGTTATCCAAACTGTTACGCCAGAGATGCTACAGAGAGTGTGGAACGAGTTAGAGTATTAGGTTGATGTCGTTCAAGTGTCTAGGGGATCGTACTGAACATTTATGAACTTGTTTTCCACTGAAAAAAACTTCGTGAAGTACTGTTCACTCTGATTAATACCTCAGGTTCCAACATGTGTCCTTGATTAAATACGGATTTTCAGTGCTGTAGTATTCTTCCTGAATTACCGTGTATATTTCCAGCGCATAACATGCATCCTCCCTGCAAGTTTCCCTCCGCTCTACTGTGGTGACAAACTGTAAGGTGATAAAACAGCTACTTTGCACACCAAAGAAAACATTGGTTCTTTGAAACACACAAACTAAATAGTTTCTAGAGGTGTATGACACCTGCTGTTTACGAAGTTCAAGCCTGGTTATGATTTGGAAATTGTGATATGTTCACAATAGACCTATAAAATGATCGCTGGCAGCCGAAAATGCATACGAAGAAACTGACATCTTACAAGGAAATAAACACCACGATCAGTAGCCATAGGAGATGTAGTAGTCTTATCACAGTTTACCATTTTCCGTGCTAACCTTCTTGCACACACACACACATGGTCGGATGTTAGGTTGTATTGCTCATGTGTGGGATAATTGGCAATTTTGCCTTGGCAACACCTCTAGAATGCATCCTCCTTCCACTGTTAAGGTGGCCGTATGTAGCATCAGTTTACTCTCCTCCTCCAGAACAGGCAATTTTATTGATTTCTCTCAGTACTCATTTCATGGTATTTTTTCTTTATGTATTCTCTGTTTCCATAATTTTACTATGTTTTCGTGATTTTACATATTGAATCATATTAACCTCAATTTTTATGTACTTCACATCAGTTTTTCATGATTATACCACGTTTTCTTTTAATTTTACCACATTTTTCATATTTTTTTGACAGTTTCCCATATGTATGTGGTCATATTGCTGACATACCTACTTATTGTTTGATTTCATATGAGAATATTTGCGCATCTTAACACCAACCTACTAAAAATCCTAAGATTTCCCCTCTCCCCTATGATCCACATGTATGCATTTTGGATAGGACGATTGTGAAAAGTATAGTAACAGTCGCTTCATACTGATTTGGTACTCAACGAGTGGTGCAGATGATGGATGTATTGGAAACTCAATGTTGGGAAGCAATTCAATGTACTTCACAGTCCATCAGAGAGCCTGTCTGCAGACTCATGTAGTGTTTAACTCGGGATTAGATTAGATTCAGTTTTCGTTCCATAGACCCAACAATGCCTAATCTTGACTATTGTGACGAAGTGCTGTCAGAACTGAAATCTAACAGACATTTTTACTTAATCTGGTTTAACAGTCGCTGTTGATATTCATCTATGGACTAGGAGTAGTTGCCTATCGAAAAGCCTTTTGAACTCTCTTTAAACTGAGCTTTATGTGAAAACAAGTTTTTAATGGTTGCTGGCAATTTATTGAAAGTTTGTGTTCCTGAATATTCGACCCCTTTTTGGACCAAGATAAGTGATTTTAGGTCTTTGTGTACATTGTTCTTGTTCGTAGTATTGATACTATGTATTCAGCTGTTGATTGGAAATAGATATATATTACTTGCAACAAATTTCATTAAGGAATAAATATACTCAGAAGCAGTGGTTGGAATACAAAGTTCCTTGAACACGTTTCTACATGATGATCTTGAATTTAACAACAAATGATACTTACCACAAGCTTTTGCACCTTAAAAACATTTGGTCGGTTTAATGAGTTAGCCCAGAATATGATCCCATATGACATAATAGAATGAAAGTGAGCAAAGTATGCAGATTTTTTTATATTTATAACTCCTACATCTGACACCATTCTCACTGCAAATACAGACTTGTTTGGGTGCTTAAGCAGTTCTGTGGTATGCCCTTCCCAACTGAATTTATTGTCGAGTTATAATCCCAGAAATTTAACACTGTCAACCACTTTGATCTGCATGTGTTCCTATGTTATACACATACTAGGAGGAAACTTCTTACAGGATCTGAACTGCATATAGTGGGTCCTCTCAAAGTTTAATGACAGTGAATTAGTTTTAAACAATTTATTAATGTCAGTGAAAATTTAATAAGCAGCTATTTCTGAATCTCTACTTGACTATACAATGTTTTGTATCATCTGCAAGCAAAACAAACTTAGCATCTGGCACTGTAACAAACGAAAGATCATAAATGTACACGAGAAAAAGCAATGGATCCAAGATGGAACCTTGAGGAACACATGTAATTAACTCCCAACCAGATGAAGACTGCCTGCTTACTGCACAAGTCTTTTGCAACGACACCCTACGCTTCCTCTTAGATAGAAAAGACTCTAACCATTTCGCAGCATTGCTGGTGACACCATAATATTGTAATTTACTTAAGAGAATGCTGTGGTTCTCACAGTCAAAGGCTTTTGACAGGTCACAGAAAATGCCAGTAACATATAATTTATTTTCTAATGAATTAAGTACATTCTCACTGTAAGTGTAAACAGCTATCTGTTCCTTTTTGCCCCCACCTGTCTCTGAATTCACTATATCTCGTACAGTTTTTATTTTGTTGCCTGATGTAATTATCTTTTTCTCATAATAAAGCTGCTTCGATTTCTGGGTTAC
This sequence comes from Schistocerca gregaria, assembly GCF_023897955.1. Taxonomy (NCBI): domain Eukaryota; kingdom Metazoa; phylum Arthropoda; class Insecta; order Orthoptera; family Acrididae; genus Schistocerca; species Schistocerca gregaria. The sequence continues at coordinate 658,259,958 of NC_064923.1, forward strand.
TTGCTTTCATATTTTGTCGTATTCTTTGTAATGCATTACAATTTTAATATCAGAGCTGTCCCTAGATAGTAGCTAGAGTCTCCTTTTTGTCCCACATGATATCTTCATTCCTTGTGTAATACACAGTGTACTTTGACTTCTGTGTGCTTTGGGTTACCGTTAGGGGAAAACAATTTTCAGAAGAGGAGATAAGTTTGTTTATGAATGATTTGTATTTTCCATTTGAGTCAGAAGTATTGTAAACATCTATCCACTTCATGTCTTTGAGCAGTTTCCTGAATTTCTCTATTTTTGACTTATTTATTACCCTCAGATTTAATAGATTTTTTTTAATGTTGCCATGTTGCAACATTTAACACAAGATGCTACATGTCATGATCAGATAGCCCATTTATTATCGTTTTTGTGACTACTTTTCCCCCTAGATTTCTCTACAAAGGTATTGCCAATAAGTCTCAGAGCATTTACATATCCTAGTTGCAAAGTTCACAGTAGGAACGGAATTGAATGATAGTAAACAAATATTGCAGTCAATAACACTAACAGAGCTTTTCAATAAATGCACATTAAAATCACCAGCAACCACTTGGTGGAAACTAGAAGTCTGCAAACTGTGCTCCCTGTTCATTTTACTTCCACTCCATCGTGCAGAGGCGTGCAATAGTGATAGTGCAGAGTTGATTTCTGTCGCTGCTCAGATTCTTCTCCCATGTGTATATGCTCTGATTGCTTACTATACATGCTTCAATATTTCTCTTTATGCCTTCTGATATGTACCAAGGACCCAGTCAGGCCATCTACTAACTACAGTGTCCAGGTATTTATTTTTATTACCTCAGTAATAAGTTATTCATTAGTTCACAGTGTGTGGACTGCAGGTAAAATCTTTGCCCATAAGAGTTTCCCCTCTCTACCTACACAGCATGTACCCCAGCAGTGTCATTTCTAGATGACCAGTTAGCAAATTATGCCTCCGAACCACAACCATCCACCCTTGACAGCTTGACATGCACACACATAGAGACTGTTCAAGCATATTACCAATCCTGAAGACTTGATTTCAACCACTTGTATGTTATTTTCGATAGTGCTACAGCTCTGCAAATAGCGAAATACTCTGTGCAATATGGTTCTGCAGTGGGTGCAAGCACATTTAAATTCACCTTGCTAAAGAGCATAACATCTCCAATATAATATATATTACCAATATTGGTAACAATATTTCTAGATTCTTCAGTAACAACCAACTTGCAATCCTTCTATGCTCTAAAGATCCACAACGATGGCAAATTATCACCTTCGTCACACTACTTTGTGTATTAGATGTCTATTGGATGCAGAGAGACTGTCCTTTGTGTGTGTGTGTGTGTGTGTGTGTGTGTGTGTGTGTGTGTGTGTGTGTGAGCTGATTTACGTAAAAATCAAACTCCGTCCATCTGGAGTTCCATCACAAACCATGCGTTTCTTCTTAACCATCAGTTACATCACCATATCACTCCCACATCTACTGTACACCAATAATGAGTGGTAACCTACTTTACATGCACACATCTGGAGAGATCTTGTGAACTTGGATGGGTGTTTTGAGTAAGGCTGGTGCAGAACAGTCTTCGCTACACAGCAGTTACGGACTTGGCTCACTCTGTTCCTTCATGAGACGTGTAATGTAGTGAGCATTGTGCTATCCTACTTCTGGTCAGTTGCAAATTAAATCGATGGCAGTATCGTAGGTAGGGTTGGTCAAAGAGAAGGCAGGAAGTTCTTTCAATATCCAACTTTATCCAATAAATGCAAGAATGCGTGGAAAAAGATAGCCAGTCATAATAATAAATTATGCACTATGATTGAAGTGCTAGAAATATCTTGTTAACCTAAGTGCATCAGTATAGGGCACTGTCCGGTGTACTATGGTGTATTTGTTTGAGAATTAATCATGACTGGACATACTGCACAGACATGAGTCCGTATTCATTTGGGTAAAAGGTAAAGGAGTATGTGAATATGTATGTAATATGTAAAGGATGCAACAGTTCTGTTTAATTAATAGGCAGCCCTGCAGCAAGCGGTGCGCGCGCTTTCGGAGCTCTGGCAAAAGTTAAGTGTTCAGTAATAGAATAATATTAAACTTAGTGTAAATTATAGTTTAGATAGTTAAATTAACGTCTGTGTTAGACTGTGTATCGAAGGTTTCGCGAATATTAGCGTATTTTACTCGTAAAGAAGGTTTTACTAAACGGCCGGTTTTCGTCAGTGTTTGTTTACATTTGTAGGCGTAAATTTCGTGCGTTTGTAGACCTCTTATTATTACTTAACTTTGCGCCTATAATCTTAAATACTTCTTTGGTCAATAATTAAAGACTTTTTATCGTCGGATTGTAGATTATTCAAACTTATTTGTTCATAGACTTTCCATTTGGCGTTTGTTTACTTTCAGGTAACGATTGTTTAAATTCACGTAGCTCGTTAAATTACATCCATTGTAGGTTCATTATCTTACTGATTTAAGAATATAGTTTGTTGTATTAAGAGATCATTGTTTAAATTTTATTACTGTACATTGCCATGAGTACTAAGTGTGGAAGCTGCCGTAGGAAGATAGAATCGGGTGTGGTATGTGGGGGTGTTTTTCATTGGGGCTCATGTAGCGGGATATTTGACGAGATTATGCTTTTGGCTCTCCCATAGAACTTTAGGTTCTGTAGTATAGAAAAAAGATTCGTACAACAGGAGGAAAAGATGTGTGCCCTTCAGGCTGAATTAGATTCGGTAAAAACTGAATTAGCTAAGTTAAAGGGGGAAAAAGACTGCGGGAAATGGGAATTGGTAACAAGGAAATCGCGAAAAGGGACCAGCCATGTAGATGTTGTCGAAGTTCCAGTTACGAATAAATTCTCCTTGTTACCTGAAGTAGGAAGGGAGGAGCCAAAAACAGGAGTAGTTGAAAGTAGGGTGCAGCAGACTACTAAAATTGGTAACAGCATTAGGTCGGGAAAATCTAGTAATAGGAAAAGAAAAGTCTTGCTGCTAGGTAGCAGTCATGGGAGGGGTGTAGGCCAACTAGTGCAGGAGAAATTAGGAGCAGATTACCAGGTCACGAGTTTGTTTAAGCCAAGTGCTAGGCTTAGCCAGATGATAGAAGACATAGGACCACTCTGTAGGGACTTTGACAAGAATGATGAGGTGATAGTAATAGGTGGGGCAGGAAACAGCCTGGCTAAGGATAGGAATTATGATATTAAGAGTGACCTGGATAAAATAGGAGCTGCAACAGGATGTATGAATGTGGGTTTTGTTGAGGTATTGCAGTGTTACGATCAGCCCTCGGTTAACCCTTCTGTGTAGCGAGTTAACAGAGAGTTGAGCGGCCAGCTGCTGGACGGTGCAAAAACACACATTTATACAGTGCCTGTTGGTAGCATTGGGAGATGGGGATACGCTCGACATGGCCTGCACCTAAATAGTCTAGGGAAGGATAGATTAGCTGATTTAATTGTAGGTCGTCTAAAGGGGTCACTCGCACTCAAGGCAAAACCCCTGTGACCCGAAAGGGCATAGGGGCACCTTTTCTAGGTTGAACCAGATGTCCAGACAGGCAGCTCTTAAAGGTAAAAAAATAAATGGTTCGAATAAAGGTAGAGGAAACAGTTGTGTTAATATATTTCACCAAAATATCAGGGGATTAAGGAACAAAATAGATGAACTAATAATTTGTTTTGAGAATATTAAAAATACAACAGAAGTTGATGTACTGTGCCTGTCTGAACATCATAAAACTACACAAATGGAAAATGGAAATATTAATGGGTATAAACTAGCAACTTATTTTTGTAGAGACAGTATGGAGAAAGGAGGAGCTGCCATTTATGTTAAGGGGGAACATAGCTTTAAAAACATAGAAACCGCAAAATTCTGTGTAGAACAGCACATTGAAGTATGCGCTTGTGAGCTTAAACAGTGGTAAATTCATAATTGTGACTGTGTATAGGTCCCCACTTGGAAATTTTCAAATGTTTCTTAAAAACCTAGATCTCTTGCTGCGTTATCTGTCAGAAAAGGGAAAACACATTATCATTTGTGGAGATTTTAACATAGATTTTCTTAAACACTCAAGCAAGAAGAATGACCTTGAACTATTACTTTGCTCTTACAATCTGACATCAGTCATTGATTTTCCTACTCGTATTGTACAAGACAGTAGCACCCTGATAGATAAAGGAAGTAAAAGAAGTAAGCACCTATCCTATTAAGAACGGGCTTTCTGATCATGATGCGCAGCTACTTTCAATTCATGACTTTGCTCCATACAGTAATGTGAAAAAAAACAAACAAAATAATACGCCCAATTAACCATATAACAATTCAACAATTTAAGGAAAGCTTGAAAAGGGTAGACTGGGAGGATGTTTATCGGGAACCTGATGCAAATGTTAAATTTAACTTATTCCACGATAAACTTGTGGGTATATTTGAAAACAGTTTTCCTAAGAAATTAGTGAATCATAATTCAAATAAACTTGATAAAAAACCATGGCTGACTAAAGGGATTAAAATTTCTTGTAGCCGGAAATGGGAACTATACCAAGACACTAGAATAAGTCGAGATGAAGAAAAGCTCAACCATTATAAGAAATATTGTAATATATAAAGGAAAGTTATAAAAAAAATCCAGAAGTATGTGTATCAAGTCTGAGATTAGCATCTCTGATGACAAAGTTAAAACAATATGGAATATAGTTAAAAGGAAAACAGGGCAACCAAGGTCAGAGGACAACAGTATTACTGTTAAGCACAATGAAAAGCTTATAAATGAAAAATCACAGGTTGAAAATATTTTTAATAATCATTTTATAAATGTAGTGGAAAATATAGGCACCAGCTGCTCACCAGATAGGGCAGAACTCTATATGAAAGAGGCATTCCCGGTGCAAACAAATGAAATTGAAATCCTACCCACCTCACCGTCTGAAATTAAGAAAATAATAAATTCACTTAAGAATAAAAACTCACATGGAACTGATGGTATCTCCAATAGAATACTAAAATCTTGTCCACACCTGATAAGTCGAGTTCTTCGCCACATATGTAATAGCTCATTGAATCAGGGAATGTTTCCTGACAGATTGAAATATGCCATAGTTAAACCCTTGTATAAAAAAGGTGACAAGACAGACGTCAACAATTATCGTCCTATTTCACTTCTGACATCCTTCTGAAAAGTGTTTGAAAAAGTAATGTACTCAAGAGTAACTTTACACATTAGTGGGAATAACGTTCTAACAAAATGTCAGTTCGGTTTTCAGAAAGGTGTTTCAACAGATAGTGCTATACACGCTTTCACTGATCAAATTTTAAATGCTCTGGATAGTAGAACACCACCAATTGGGATTTTCTGTGATCTCTCTAAGGCTTTTGATTGTGCGGATCATGAAATCCTCTTAGATAAGCTGAAGTACTATGGAATGAATGGTTCAGTACACAGATGGTTCACTTCATATTTAACTGGTAGAATGCAGAAGGTTGAAACAGTAAACCCACATAGTACACAAAGGGCAGCAGATTATTCAGACTGGGGATGTATCAAGAATGGGGTACCACAGGGTTCTGTCTTGGGGCCTTTATTGTTTTTAATATATGTTAATGACTTGCCTAATTATATTCATGAAGATGCAAACTTGGTTCTCTTTGCAGATGACACAAGTATTGTAATCAAGCCTAAAAAGCAAGAATCAGCTGAGGAAAATTCAAATAATGTTTTTCAAAGAGTTATTAGGTGGTTTTCCGCAAATGGACTTTCATTGAACTTTGAAAAAACACTGTACATACAGTTCAGTAAAGGGAAAGGCATAACACCGGAAATAAATATAGAGTGTGGGGGAAAATCTTTAGCTAAAGCAGATTGTTCAAAATTTCTGGGTGTCTGTATTGATCAGAATTTAAACTGGAAGACACACATTGACAATCTACTAAAACGATTGAGCTCAGCTACCTATGCTATTAGTGTCATTGCAAATTTTGGAGACAAGCACATCAGTAAGTTAGCTTACCATGCATATTTTCATTCGTTGCTTTCTTACGGAATCATCTTTGGGGCAGTTCATCACTAAGAAAGAAGGTATTCATTGCACAAAAACGTGTTATCAGAATAATGTCTAGGGCTCATCCAAGATCATCTTGTAGACAATTATTTAAAGAATTAGGGATATTGCCAGTAGCTTCACAATATTTATACAGCCTAATGAAATTTGTTGTTAGTAACCCAGATCACTTCCGAATTAATAGCACAGTCCACAGCTACAATACTAGGAGACAGGGTGACCTTCACTACCGTTCATTGAATTTGACATTGGCACAAAAGGGGGTGAATTATACTGCCACAAAGATTTTTGGTCAATTGCCAAACAATATCAAAAGTCTGACAGACAACCAATCGGCATTCAAAAGTAAGTTAAGGGAATTCCTGAATGACAACTCCTTCTACTCCATAGATGAATTTTTAGACATAGGCCAAAGAAATACAGTAAGCATTAACAATTTATAAGACTAACAATGATTATTTGGGATAAATGAATCTTGTGTACTTTGACACGTTGCACATCATTACGAAAGAATCGTGTTCATGATCCACGGAACAAGTAATATAACTAACTAACTAACTAACATCTATCAACATTCACAGTCTTAGTATATGGTACAAGCAAAGTAGTTGAGGGCTGGTTTAGTGATCATACAGAAACTGGGAAGTGTGCTGCCATTTCATTGGTTGGCATTCAAATTATGGAAAGACTGGTAAAACACTATCAAATGTGATGCTTATTACAGTACATTGTCCCTTATTGATGGTGTCTTTTTTTTCATTCCATCCATCCACCACTTGTTTGAGATGGAGAGAGTCTTGGCAAGAGTAACACCTTCTTGGGATGGCCGACATCGAAACAGTGATCACATACATGGCTGCAACATAATTAATCAATGCTCTTGGTCTCTTTAAATCAGAACACCTGACCACCTGCTACGCAATCACTCTGACAAGGGAACCTCCCCATCGCACCCCCCTCAGATTTAGTTATAAGTTGGCACAGTGGATGTGCCTTGAAAAATTGAACACAGATCAATCGAGAAAACAGGAAGAAGTTGTGTGGAACTATGACAAATAAGCAAACTATACAAACTGAGTAGTCTATGCGCAAGATAAGCAATAACAAGGAGAGTCTGAGTTCCGGAGCGCCGTGGTCCCGTGGTTATCGTGAGCAGCTGCGGAATGAGAGGTCCTTGGTTCAAGTCTTCCCTTGGGTTAAGAGTTTAATTTCTTATTTTCAGACAATTATCAAAGTTCAGGCACTCACACATAGTCAACTTCACTCTCCAAACTTCCAGGACACGTTCAGATTTGCTGGGACATATGCAGGATTTGACGGTCTACACACGGAAAAATTTGAAAACGTTAAAAACATATGTTTTGACACAGCACAGGGAAAACTGTGCGACTGTGAAACTGTTGCAGTCATTTGTTGCAGTTTATGTGACAAACTTTTATGTTATCATTACTTTTTTGGGAGTGATTATCACATCCACAAGAAAACCTAAATCGGGCAAGGTAGAAGAACCTTTTTACCCATTCGCCAAGTGTACAAGTTAGGTGGGTCGACAACATATTCCTGTCATGTGACGCACATGCCGTCACCAGTGTCGTATAGAATATATCAGATGAGTTTTCCTGTGGAGGAATCGGTTCACCTATGACCTTGCGATCAAATGTTTTCGGTTACCATTGGTGAGGCACAGTTTGGCGGTGCGGGCGCAAAACACAGACACTAAACTTATTACAGTCAACAGAGACGTCAATGAACGAACGGACAGATTATAACTTTGCGAAAATGAGTAAAGTAAACATTTCACTCAAGGGAAGACTTGAACCAAGGACCTCTCGTTCCGCAGCTGCTCATGCTAACCGCGGGACCACGGCACTCCTGAGCTCAGACTCTCCTTGATGTTACCTATCTTGCGCATAGACTACTCAGTTTGTATATTTTGCTTATTTTTTCATAGTTCCATACAACTTCTTCCTGTTTTCTCGATTGGTCTGTATTCAGTTTCTCAAGACCTATCCACTGTGCCAACTTATAACTAAATCTGAGGGGGTGTGATGGGGAGGTTTCCTTGTGAGAGATAAGATTAAATGTAAATCTCATCACCTTTGGACAGCTGTTTGGACATGTTTCGCAATGCCACAGACTCTTCCAGTTTCCATATGTTGCGATGTCTTCCACATCTTTATCAATAAGAAACTTCTCCTCTGTGTTTTATTTCAACCATCCTTGCGTTGTGAGAGCAGCATAGTTTACACCATTCGATGTCCCGCTCTCTGAAAGAGCTAGTGGATCAAAATGTGTGACAAAGCTGTAGCCAAACACTGCTTGGAAGTGTTACAGCAGAAAAAACAATGTATCACAGAACCCACTCTCGCGAGTGATGGTCTGTGGGATATGTTCCTCCTGCAGAACGGACGACGAAACTTTACACAGGTCTGTATAAGTGGCTTTGACCACTGGCCACCTGTTCCAATGGATGAATACCTGGCTATTTAATGGGATTGCCACATATGCTTGATGACGACGAGCAGACACTATTTGATTCCCGATATATTAGAAGGGAGAGACTTGGTAAAATCTTATTGAGTTCTCTGCCGGGTAATGTTGTTGAAGTTCATATAGTTCACATTTTACTCTGTTGGATATTACAAAAATAACGATGGCAGTGAGTGACACTGTGCTGTCAATGAAGACTTAGGTGCTACTACACTGTCCTATTTCTGATGTGATAATCATAGGATCACAATAAAGGAGATTAGGATATGTACATAGTAATATTTATAGACTGCCATTAGATATAGAAAAATTGTAGGTGTTGCGCTTCTGAACTTTTTGTGCAGTCCATGTACACTCAGCCTGGTTGTGAAGTTCCTCCTGTATATTAGTGTGCTATTTTTCTCCTTGTGAAACCTCTCTACCTTTTAGCCTTCTAACTAATGGAACAGTGCTGTTGGAATGTGCTGATTTTGAGAGAATTAGCAAGGGTCTGTGACTTAGTGGGGGGACACCTTTTAATCATCAAAATCAGTTGGGTTCAAATGCTGCATATCAGAGACCGGAGGATTCGTAAGAATATGGCAGGTAAGCGATACTGTGATGAAAGGGAAATTAAGAGGTTTCATCTAAGTATTATGGACAAACATATTACAACCTCTCACATATGTCTCACGAAGTGACTGCAGTGAGAAAATTAGGGGCTAATACGAAGGTTTCTACACAAAGACAGTAAGCAACAAAAGTTCTGTCTTTTGTTTTTTCAATAAATAAGAGACAACATTCTTCTGTGAATTGTGTGCCTATAAATGGATGGACTGACATCGTAATATGTAGACTAATTTTACATCTATATGCCTACTTTGCAAGCCATCACATAATGTTTGATGGAGGGTATCCTGTACCACTACTAGTCATTCACTTTCCTATTCCTCTTGCAAATACAGCGAGGGAGAAAGACTACCTATATGTCTCCCTAAGAGCACTAATGTCTCATATCTTATCTTTGTGTTCATGCAAATTGAATTTGGCCAGTAGCCAAAATCGAATGTCATTTATCAATAGCGTTCCTTGAAAAGAACATTGTCTTCACTCCAGGGGCTCCTTTTTGTGTTCTTGAATTATCCACGCATTAATTTGGTGGGAGCCAATAGAAACGCTTCTTTAGTGCTGTGTTCTGAGGGAAACCTAGGTCTGCAGACTTGTGCAGGTTTGGGATGTGGCGGTCAGTAGGCAAATATTTTGTTATTGCCTACTGTGTCAGCCTTTCCAGGATATTTCGAAAACTCATCTCGGAAGGTTTCGGTTTGCGGGAGGGATGAACGGAAGCATATTGTTGAATATCCTGGTATTTACTCCCAATGGCATTTTAAGCACCCAGTCCTTTTGAAAAGAATATACAACAGTTGCGAGTATGGAATCATTAACAGTTGTCCGACATGGTGAGTGGTGAATTGTCAGCCAGGAGCAGTGCAGCCCTGATGCACAGGCAGAGGTTCGCGACTCAGTGACAGCTGTTCACATGCAACCCAGTGGCAGAGGCAATGTGGGGCTAGAGAAGAGTGTGGAACATCCTACTGCCCTCATAGACCAGGAGGTCTAAGCAGACCAACAGGTCACAGCAGGATTAGTTTGGGAGCAGTATACCTGAATTCTAAGTAACTTACTTCCACCAGCATGACAAGACAAGTGAGAGACAGAATGCAATTGATGTAGAATGTCTTCAACTATTTGACGATGGTTACCACCCATTTTGGTATTGGCAGAAGTATCTATTTAGCCTGTGGGAAGCCTCCAGAGACGTCACAGAAGTGTCTGTAATGGTTACCTCGTGAGTGTAATTCGACTGCAGGAAAAAATTACTCAATATACACATGGTCTCTCATGATCAAATTAATTTTTAGCCTATCAATTTGATATCAATGACATGCCGCTGGGTGGGTGGAAGTGAAGGTGAGAGAATCACCGATATTACTCGAGAGTTGTAGCAGTTTTCAGACTTCTTTTGTTGTGGTGAGATAATAGAATTTCAATCTCCAACCTACACAGGGAGAGGTGCTCATTGTTATAAAATACGTTATATTACTGAGTTTATAAAGTGATATGTAGTATAAACCTGATATTTAAAACTTTTCTGTGCTGTTGCTTTGAGAAACTTCATGTGTGACAAGACATTTGTTTACTTTAATTGAGACTTCAAAAATGAGGAGGCATCCTGTGACAGAAGTAGAGTACACTCTGTCATGAGCCGAAAAATGTATTTAATATTCTAGTTGTCTGATGCAGGACGTAACAGATCAGAAAAGATATTTTTCTACCTGATGAGAAAATACTTATAGGGAATGTAGCCTATTCTACAGGGTTGTGCAGGAATTTCACAACAAGTAACAATACTTCAGTGATATGAAAATGCATGTATGGTCCCATTTTTCTGTCATTGAAAATAAATCAAATAAAAGGGAGAACTCTACATTTTGCATGAGTAATTTTAAGTGTAATGATAAAAGAACATCACTGTTTTGGATTTTTGAAACGGGGGTTTTATGTAAGGGATGGGGTGCAGTTATTTCGAATTTAGCCCATAGTCCCACGGCTAGCGGCTGGAGTGGTCGGTCAGCCGGAAGTAGAGGCTTACCCTGGCCTCCGGCGACTGGTGGGTTCTCGGTTTGCCAACTCTTCAGGTACACAATACACTCGGTAGATGATGTGGACCAGACTGGAGGTGACTAGTCAGTTTTCTTTTTCGTCTTGAGACACTGTGTTCAGGTAACATAATGGGCATTACATTTGTAAAAAATATCGTATGATATATTTCAAATGTTTCTGTTGGCTAGGATGTGACATGTGACTTGTAAATAGGTGTTTCAATCTCAAATGATGTTGCTGCATGAGCCCTGTATATAGGGAAACTGCTAGAGGCACAGTGGGTCACTGTTCTAATATTATTATGACCCATCCTTATGTTCCTCACAGTAGCAGTTATTTATTTTGCTCTTGAACTTCAGTGTACTGTCATTGTATCTTGTATAAGGCTGTTGGCTAAACTGGCTGGAGCAACTCTGTAGTGCTAGACTGATAGAGAAAATATCCACTCCATATCTAGCAGTTATTGACAAAACTGGATGGAACTGCTGTCTAGTGCTCTATCAATGGCAACTGAAATTGGTCAAATAAACAATATGCTGCACTGTGTACAAAATAAAAACTTACATCCATCCAGCAGCCCAGCACAGACTGAGTCCTTTTCCTGTCAGTTTTGAGAGGGGAGAGGGCCAACCATGCCCTCTGGTGGTGATGCAGTGAACTACATCAGTGGTCTCCAGTCCTCAAGGCGAACACACAGAATTTGATATTCCCACCATTTTTTTTCAAGGCGCTATCTTGTATTCTGTCACAAGAGGGAGGGGGGGGGGGGGAGTTAAGGCGCTAGGAGTTCCCTGAGGGAGATGCATGTGCCGGCTGGCGAAAACTCGTGATGTCATCAGGGATGAGGAGAGTAATTAATTGATCAATTAATTCATTTGTATAATTAATTTGATGATAAAAGTGAGCTAGAACCCCTGCAAGCCCCACTACTAATGGGTCCCGCTTAGTGCCAGCCATTAACCTCTCATTTGCCATTATGTTCCCATGGCAGGCAGCCACTGGTGTGTATCAAAAAACATAACCCTGGATTCTGCTACGTGAATTTAGTGATTTCACTGGAGTGTAATATTGTGCTGCTCAAATTACTGTCAATTGCAGAATAACTCAAAATACACAGGAGTGGTGCTTACCATTGTGTTCCCCTGAGCCATTCAATTGATCCAAAGTCGATGTCTTATTAAAAGAATTGATGAGAAGCATAAGATTACCTATTGGGGCCTAATGTTGACACATACAATTATTTGAAATGAAAACTCTGAGCACCAAGCTTTGCTAAAAGATTAGTTTATTTATAATCATACCATTGGTCAGCAAACAACAGCTCTTTCACATTTCTCTTGCATTTCTACATACATAATTTTTTCTCGTAACAGAAACAAACGCATATAAAATTTTAATATGAATGAGTATCACGAAGTTTAAGAAGAAATTATTAACAGCATTCACTTTCTATGTTCCATAACCTTGAAAAAAATGTGGATAGTAAGAAAAGAAATATGTGCAACAGACAACTGTGTCGAACCAAACTAATTTCTCAATGTCATGGTGTGCAGCAAACACAAAGTGATGGTTTCATTTATTATTTTTCGGTAATGACACATTTTGTGAGTGAGTGACTTGTATGGCTTGTGTCAGGTTCTAATCTAAAGTGATTTCACTCCAGCTGACAGTGGTAGGGCATAATTTTGATGAGATTTATGAATAACGGCAGCCTCAACGTCCTTCACTTGTTGATGCCAGAGACGAAGGAGGTTTTCTTGTGTGAGTGAAAATTTTTGTCGCTGGTGAGTACCGACAAAGGGTGTGTGGTTTCCAGATGGCATCTGTCACTTCTGCATGAATAGTATTACACTGGTGGCCATTAAAACTGCTACACCATGAAGCTGACGTGCTACAGACGCGAAATTTGACTGACAGGAAGAAGATTCTGTGATATGCAAATGATTGGCTTTTCAGAGCATTCCCACAAGGTTGGCACCAGTGGCAACATCTACAACGTGCTGACATGAGGGAAGTTTGCAACCGAGTTCTCATACACAAACAGCAGTTGACCAGCGTTACCTGGTGAAACATTGTTGTGACGCCTCGTGTAAGGAGGACTTTGATAAAGGTTGGATTGTAGCCTATCGCAATTGTGGTTTATTGTATCGCAACACTGCTGCTCGCGTCGGTCGAGATCCAATGACTGATGGCAGAATATGGAATCAGTGGGTTCAGGAGGGTAATACGGAACGCCGAGCTGGATCCCAATGGCATTGTATCACTAGCAGTCGAGATGACAGGCATCTTATACGCATGGCTGTAATGGATCGTGCAGCCACGTCTCGATCCCTGAGTCAACAGATGGGGCCGTTTGCAAGACAACAATCATCTGCACGAACAGTTCACCGACGTTTGCAGCAGCATTGACCGACGTTTGCAGCAGCATAGACTATCAGCTTGGAGACCATGGCTGCGGTTATCCTTGACACTGCATCACAGACAGGAGCGCCTATGGTGTACTCAATGACGAACCTGGATGCACGAATGGCAAAACGTCATTTTTTCCAGATCAATCCAGGTTCTGTTTACAGCATCATAATGGTCGCGTCCATGTTTGTCGACATCGCGGTGAATGTACATTGGAAGCGTGTATTCGTCATCGCCATACTGGCGTATCACCCAGTGTGATGGTATGGGGAGCCATTGGTTACACGTCTCGGTCACCTCTTGTTCCCATTGATGACACTTGGAACAGTGGACGTTACATTTCAGATGTGTTACGACCCGTGGCTCTACCCTTCATTCGGTCCCTGCGAAACCTTACATTTCAGCAGGATAATGCACAACTGCATGTTGCAGGTCCTGTACGAGCCTTTCTGGATACAGAAAATGTTCAACTGCTGCCCTGGCCAGCACTTTCTTCAGATCTCTCACCAATTGAAAACGTCTGGTCAGTGGCGGATATGCTGTCCTTCTTACAGGAGAGAAGATGAAAGTTCCCCACCCATTTGACGTATTTTTAAATGTAAGTCAAATTCATGGGCTAGATTTAAAATAGGCAGAGGCATAAAATACCATTTTGGTCCAATCTCAAGAAAACTGCATTCAGATATAATCAGTGCCACTTGTAACACATAAATCAGATTATATATGGGGCTGGTGGCACAGGCGTAAATGCACTGATACGTTAATGAGGTCCTAGAATCGAGCTCATCTCCCAGCAGATTTATGTTGTAATGTACACATACACCGGTGTCCAAAATTAAAGCAACAAAAGAAAATTTTGCAAGGTTGCATTTATTTTATTTTGCCACAAAAAAAGTAAACAGGTGATAGTAAAGTATAAACAGTGTAAAGAACACAGACATAATGGTAGACAAAAATGTTCTTCATTTCTTCCAGTTTAACGGATTTGCGCACACATTCTGACAAGTAGTTAATCTGCTCAGTATGGTGTGTGACCACCTCTGCCAGCAATACAAGCCTGACAATGAGGAGGCATGCTGTGAGTAATGTCATCATTCTCGTGTTGAAGCAGTAACACCCATTCTTCCTGCAGAGCTCTTTGCAGTCGTGGAGCATGGGTGGTGGATGCTGACGTGATGCAAGCCATCTCCCTAGTACATCCCAGACATGCTCTAAGGGATTTAAATCGGGAGAGCGAGCAGGCCATCCCATGCGTGCAATATTTTTCATTTCCAATGGAACATCAACTAGCCGTGCTCTATGTGGTCGAGCGTTATCGTCCATCAGTATGACGTCTGGGCCGACGACACCTCGTGACGTTCACAGATAAGGTTCGAAGATATCGTCATGATACCTGACAGCAGTCAAACCTTGCCAATTCAGCTGTACAATTTCGTGAATAGGGGTTCGAGTGGTAAACATAATACCTGCACACACCTCTTTCCAGAATGTTTGGGTCCCAAAATCATGTTCCACGTTCCTTCCTTTTGCTAATCCATCGAGAATCATTCTCGAGACTAAATCAGGACTCACCTGTGAAAACAACGTTTCCCCACTGTTCAGCTGTCCAGGTGGCATGTTGATGACTCCACTCTAGACGTTCCCTTCTGTGAAGACGCATCAGAGGTAGACATAGAGCATGTCTCTGACAAGAAAGGCCACTCTGATGAAGCCTTCTGCACACCGTTTGCCTCAATACAACACGTCCAGTGAATGCTGCGAGCTCACACCGCAGTTGCTGTGCAGTGCTAAAGTGGTAATGTCGTGCCCTTACTGCCAAATAATGGTCCTATCTTCTGAAGTCACATGTGTTTGTCCCTGCCCTCATCTTCTGGATAAAGCTTCAATCTCTATAAGCCATCGCCACATCTGATAAACAACAGAATGATTCACATTTAGCCATTGGGCCAAGACAGTTTGTGACTCTGCTGCTTCCTTTCTTTCTAGGGGGCCCCAACGGAGAGAGTATGGTAGGCATCTTCTCTGTGCCATACTGCACCCTGCTCCATCTGAAACTTTATACACAGTGATTGTGGATGTGAGGCAACCCAGCAAACACTACCTCATTTCATAGGTGTCCTGATGTCCTCGTTGGTATGGTTGTCTGTTGACCGGAATGCCATCTTCCATGCAGAACATGATCATATGGCCGTCTGGTTGACAGTTGGTATGATTATATCATGAATTAGACACAGGAAGGCGAACTAGTGATTTGTTGGTTTAATTTTGGACACCAATGTACTTGCACCAGTAAAAAAATTGCTGTATGTATATATGATATTCAGAAATATGTAAGTTATGGGACCAATAACCACTTTTTAAAGAAATATTATGTAAAAATTTGAACTGTCCATTCAAATTTTTCATATGATGACTCACATAATCACTGTCAGAAACTATTGGGCAGTGAACCAAAATATACCTATCAGTCGCTGGATGATGGCAGTCTTCTTACTTCAATTCCCACTGCAAATGGAAAATCTGTTTGTACGCAGTGTTCTGAGCAGAACATCACTGCCACATAGAAAATGGAACAGAGATACTATGAGTCATAATATGAATGTGACAGATCATATTTCTGCAAAAGAGATTTCTTTAAACAGAGGTTTCATGGCATATAGGGTGTGTATTTATAAATGTCAAATACAGTAGTACACATAATTTACTAGGTCAAATAAGTGCATACATTAAAAAAACCTGCCATTGTGTGAACTCAGGATTCGATATTGGATGCTTGAGCAGAGCACTTACCACTGAACTTCTACTGCCCCCAAAGTGATACAAAAATGCCGAGTGTCTAAGAGCCACGCCATCAATCTTCTGATGCAATTTTCTCAACAGGAGCTGAGAATTGCCCTTCATACTTTTGCATATTGGAAGTCTCAATCATTAACTATATGTACGCTGAAAGTGGGTCGAATCATTATGGGAAAGTTTTCACCCCTTATTATCAGTGAAGAAAATACATGAGTGCAGGTTCTTCTGACTGGAAGTACGAATTCCAGGAATAGATATGCAAGAACAGTTCACAGACAAAGTGTGTAACTGATGATGTCATCACTGACATAATGGATTATGTCATTGATGAGTCACAGGTGTCCTCCATCCCCACCCTCTCCCCTGTCTGGCAAAGGACAGCTGCACTGTGTATAAAATGGCTGGAAACTCAAATGTTGATGGGAAATTCAAAAAATAGCCCAATTGTGCTAGTGTGTTTCATATGGAAGGAGGGTTATTGTACTAATTATGAATTGGTAGGAAATCCAAGATGATGCATTTTCATGCTGGCTGACTTGAATTACTGGGACACACACTATAATGTCACAATCTGAGACTTGGAATATGAGCACCAGGCCAGCTATAATGTTAGAATCCAAAATGGCTGACCTGGAATACAAGATGGCGATCGTACAAGATGAAAATCATTAAACTCGTACAAGGCATACTAAGACAGGCTCTATGTCGTCAGAATCTGAGTTCTGGAGTATCGGCACTATGAAGTGAGAGACAAAGGATGTCTGTGCAGGTCCACATCTGACTGCTGGCGTACTCGACACTCGACACAACTATTCACTCAGAGGTGCACGGTCACTGCATACTCTTAAGATCGGATTTCTCCACTTTAACACCACACCAGGAGGGAAAGAGCCTTCTGGACACACTCCCATATTGTCACCTCAATTTATTCCCCCAAGTTAAAATCCAGACTGTATGGTGTGTACCAGGAACACTTGCATCTTTATTGAAACAAATTTATGGTCATGAAATTCATTACCACCAGACCAGCCGAGAAGTACACCCCCGCTAAGAGCCACAAAGCCATGGAGTCGCACCACCATGCACCAGTGACCGCTCCATTCAGAGGGAAACCACACACATATTACTGATTCGATAACCTAATGTGAAGTGGAGCATGCTATTTGGATAGCACTGCAGTCACAGCCTGAATGACTCGAGTTAAAATGATGGGAAACAAGAAAAATGCCGGAAGCACTTGTACTTTAATCCCAATGATGGAGAGTCAAAATTTGCGTAAATTGAAATAACATGTAACCCACACATACATTTTGCATGAAAAAAAATGAAGTTTACTCATAAGAAGGGAAACAATTGGAGTTAATAGGCAAAAAAGGGGTAATTTGACAAGGTAAGTTTACATAAAATCCACATATAATTAAAATGACACCCGACAAAGACATAGCACATGCAGAACTGCAATCACACAAGTCTATATATGTTTTAGGCATTTACAGCAACATTTGAGAATGAAACATGTCTACCCTTATTTACAAATCGAATTGTAGCCAACAAAAACGCCACAGATACAAATGATGGGAAACTATGATATTCCCTATCAGTGGAGTGGTCAATACTATGCTTGAACATCACTTTTTGGGATAGAAAAGTGAACTGCCATCTCCAGCAGAGTGCAGCACCCACTGATGGCAGACTGCTGTATCATCACCAGTGACACAGCTACAAGCTGCTACCTCCATCTGGCGAGAGTAACATGAATGCTGCACCTCAAGAGCATAGCAAGAGACCTAATGTACATCAAGAGGGAACACTTTGCCTTTCCATAAGTACACCACACTTATATGAATCATTGGCTTTGAAGCACAGGGCAAATGGCTGGCAGCAGGTGGCTAGTAGTGGTTGGTGGTGTCACTCTATAAGTGACCACAGCCATTCAAATTTTCTCCCATGTAACGGAACATTTATGCTGCATATGCAACATCAGCCCCTGCTGTAGGATTTCTAAATGGCAACGGGCAGCACACATGCAACAAATCATTAAATTTTCATGTCAATTTTGTGGTGAAATCAATGAATTTTTAACTAAAATAAGTGTTAACCTACTTTCCAGGTGTAATCTTATGCTTCTAAAATGTCCACCTCTTTTCAGTGTCACGATTCTGTGCTACATGGATTGAACAAGATCTTGATGGGTTGAAAGGAAAGGAATATGTATGTTTTTATTATTTTTCCTCCAGAAAGGACACAAAACTCTTTCCAAAACTGAACAGTTAACTAGTGCTAGGAATACAGACATTTGGTTGTATGCGTCAACTCAATGGTACTTTGCATAGTACATTTTACATATGTACTGTAAATTTGAACTCACAGGACAGGAGTTGCTTTGATGAATGGTAGTACTACCCATTGAATTATCATGTTAAGGTACCACTGAAAGTTCCACACACATTTTGACGAATAGTGATGCTAGCGGTATAAGGGTTTATAAATGTTTGCTAGAAATCTAAGTCTTCCATCAGCTTCTCTTATACTTTACTAAGCGAAATGTTTTGGTATGTTTTATGCAACGTATAATGGCATCAGATGTCTCAACTGGATTTCTAAGTCCTACATTGAAATCAAAGTGGTATCTTTTCTATAGACATCAGGAAATGTATGATATTTACTGTTAGGCATGACTATGAGAGTGTAAGAGACAGCACCAAGGTTTGCAAACTATTTCTCCTACATGAGTTTGATGATGTGATTACATAGAGCTCCAAACACAATGGTGCACACTGTAAGAGGATCAAAATACTATTCTGTAGATCAAACATGACATCAATTGTGTCTAGCACAAACTAGTTGTAGATTTTTGGAGGTGTATAAATTCAACTGTTTATGAAATTCATGTACGATTATGGTTTGGAAATTGTAGTATGTTCACATCATTCCTTATAAAAAGATCATCAGTGATGGTAAAGGTATGTGACAAAACAGTGACATCTTGACCACACACTCAAAGAGCAGTTAAGATAAGTCCTTCATAGGTAGTCTCTTCACAGTGATCCATATTGCAGAGTACAAGTTTATTTATTTATTTATTTATTTACAAATCAAGTGCCATAGGACCAAATTGAGGAGGAAAACTCCACGGTCATGGGATGTGTCAGTACATGCAGTTACGACATAAAGGTAATAACAGATAAAAATAAAATGTTTATGAACCCAAAAAGTCAACCTGTAAGTTTCAGTAAACACTGTCTATAATATAACATAAGAATTAGCTTATTTTTCAAGGAACTCCTCAACGGAATAGAAGGAGTAACCCATGAGGAAACTCATCAGTTTCGATTTGAAAACACGTGGATTACTCCTAAGATTTTTTAATTCTTGTGGTAGCTTATTGACAATCGATGCAGCAGTGTACTGCATATCTTTCTGTACAAGAGTTAAGGAAGTCTGATCCAAAGGCAGATTTGATTTATGCCAAGTATTAACTGAGTGAAAGCTGCTTATTCTTGGGAATAAGCTGACATTGTTAACACGAAATAATAGTAAAGAATACACATATTGAGAGGCCAATGTCAAAATACGCAGACTAGTGAACAGAGATTGACAAGAGGTTCACAAACTTACACCTCTTATTGCCCGAACTGCCTGTTTCTGAGCCAAAAGTATCCTTTTAAAATGGGAAGAGTTACCCCAAAATATAATACCATAGGACATAAGCGAATGGAAATAAGCAAAGTAGACTAATTTTAGTGTTGAATGATCACTTACTTCAGATACCATTCGAATAGAAAAAATGGCGGCATTAGGTCTTGGAACAAGATCCTGAGTGTGGGTTTTCAATGACAGTTATCTATCTATCTGAACACACAGAAATTTGAACTGTTCAGTTTCACTAATCATATGCCCATTCTGTGAAATTAAAACGTCAGGTTTTGTTGAATGATGTGATAGAAACTGTAAAAACTGAGTGTTACTGTGATTTAGCGTTAGTTTATTTTCTACAAGCCATGAACTTAGGTCATGGACTGCACTATTTGAAACCAAGCCAGTGTTGCACAAAATATCCTTTACTACTGAGTTAGTGTCATCAACAAACAGAAATATTTTAGAGTTACCTGTAATAGTAGAGGGCATATCATTTATATAAATAAGGAACAGGAGTGGCCCCAACACCGATCCCTGGGGCACCCCCTATTTGACCATACCCTACTAGACCCCTCATCACAGCAATTCTCAACACTGTGAATAATGACCTGTTGATGTCTGTTGTTAAAGTAAGAGATGAGCCAGTTGTAAGCTAATCCCTATATTCCACAATGGTCCAACTTCTGAAGCAATATTTTCTGACCAACACAAACAAATGCCTTAGTTAAATAATAATAAAAAAAACGTGCCTAGCATTTGCAACCTTTTGTTTAAGCCATCCACTACCTCACAGAGAAAAGAGAATATAGCATTTCCAGTTGTTAAATGACTTCTAAAGCCAAATTGTACATTTGATAGCAAATCGTGTGATATAAAATTATCAATTATCCTTACATACACAGACATTTCAATAACTTTAGCAAACACTGATGGCACAGAAGTAGGTCTAAAATTGTCTGCATTATCCCTTTCTCCCTTTTTATAAAGCAGATTTTCTACTGAGTACTCCAATCATTCAGGAAACTGACCATTCCTAAAGGAAAAATTACAAATAAGGCTAAGTACAGGGTGAACATATGCTGCACAGTACTTTAATATTCTGCTGGCACTCCATCATACCCATGAGAGTCCATAGTCTTCAGTAATTTAATTATTGACTCAATCTCTCCCTTGTCAGTATCACAGAAAAGTATTTCAGACGTAAGTCTCAGGAAGGGATTTTCCAAGAGAGTTATATGATTACCTATAGAAACTAAATTTTTATTTTATTCACCAGCAATTTTCAGAAAATGATTGTTAAATACTGATTTATCAGTAACAGAAATATTTTTCCTGCAAACTGACTTCATATCATCAACCTAGTGCTACTGACCAGACACTTCCTTCACAACTGAGCATACGGTTTTAATTTTATCCTGTGAATTAGCTATTCTATTTGCCCACCACATACTTTCTGCCTTCCTAATAACATTCTAAGCACCTTACAAAACAGTTTGAAATGGGAAACTGTAGCTTGATTGTGCCTACTTCTAACATTTTGATATAATTCCCACTTTGTTTTACATGATATCCTTATCCCACCAGTCAGCCACCTGGGCAGCCTTTTACTGCTAGTACACCATTTAGAACGTTCTAATGAAAGCAACTCTCAAAGAGCATGAGAAATGTGTTAAGGAAAGCATTATATTTGTCATCTATGTTATTGGCACTATAAACATCCTGCCACTATTGTTCCTTGATGAGTTTTAAAAGACTGTATATTGCTGGTGGATTAACTTTCCTACATAGTTTGTAATTATATGTGACATTTGTTTGAGTACAAAAGCCTTTTAGTGTTAAAATTTGTGCATCATGGTCTGAAAGGCAATTCACCCTTTTACTAACAGAATGCCCATCTAGAAATGAAGAATGAATAAAACTATATGTCTATGGCTGTGATACTGTTCCCCCTGCACTGTAGTTGGAAAAAACACATTGTGCATCAGATCATATTAATTTAGTAGACCTACCAAGATCCTTTTTCTTGCACAGTCGTATACAAAATTAGTATTGAAGTCACCACATATAATTAACTTCTGGTACTTCCTATAAAGTGAATCAACCCTCTCTAGCTTGAGCAGAAATGCTCTGAAGTCAGAATTAGGGGACGTATAAACAACAAAAATTAGAAGTTTAGTTTCACTAAATTCAACAGCCTCTGCACAGCATTCAAATATCTGTTCAGTGCAGTGCCATGATACCTCTATGGACACAAATGGAAAACAGTACTGTTTTTTTACGTACAAGGCCACTCTGCCATTCTATAAGGAACTCCTTGAAAAACTGTCAGCTAATCTGTATCCTGGTAAAGGAAGCCTCTGAATTGTCAAATTATTTAAGTGGTGCTCTGATATACCAATAATTTCATATTCAAAATCTATAAGCAGTTCATGAATTTTATCTCTAATACCTCTTATATTTTGATGAAATATGCTAATTCCTTCTCTACTTGGAAACGCAATTTCCTCTGAAGATGATTCCTTAGGTAGAGTGACTTCCTTTAAGCAGGTATACCTATCAGATCCCCCCCCACGAACCATGGACCTTGCCGCTGGTGGGGAGGCTTGCGTGCCTCAGCGATACAGATAGCCGTACCGTAGGTGCAACCACAACGGAGGGGTATCTGTTGAGAGGCCAGACAAACATGTGGTTCCTGAAGAGGGGCAGTAGCCTTTTCAGTAGTTGCAGGGGCAACAGTCTGGATGATTGACTGATCTGGCCTTGTAACAATAACCAAAACAGCCTTGCTGTGCTGGTACTGCGAACGGCTGAAAGCAAGGGGAAACTACAGCCGGAATTTTTCCTGAGGGCATGCAGCTTTACTGTATGATTAAATGATGATGGCGTCCTCTTGGGTAAAATATTCCGGAGGTAAAATAGTCCCCCATTCGGATCTCTGGGCGGGGACCACTCAAGAGGATGTCGTTATCAGGAGAAAGAAAACTGGTGTTCTACGGGTCGGAGCGTGGAATGTCAGATCCCTTAATCGGGCAGGTAGGTTAGAAAATTTAAAAAGGGAAATGGATAGGTTAAAGTTAGATATAGTGGGAATTAGTGAAGTTCGGTGGCAGGAGGAACAAGACTTCTGATCAGGTGACTACAGGGTTATGAACACAAAATCAAATAGGGGTAATGCAGGAGTAGGTTTAATAATGGATAGGAAAATAGGAATGCAGGTAAGCTACTACAAACAGCATAGTGAACGTATTATTGTGGCCAAGATAGATACGAAGCCCACACCTACTACAGTAGTACAAGTTTATATGCCAACTAGCTCTGCAGATGATGAAGAAATTGAAGAAATGTATGATCAAATAAAAGAAATTATTCAGATAGTGAAGGGAGATGAAAATTTAATAGTCATGGGTGACTGGAATTCAGTAGTAGGAAAAGGGAGAGAAGGAAATGTAGTAGGTGAATATGGACTGGGGCAAAGAAATGAAAGAGGAAGCCGCCTGGTAGAATTTTGCACAGAGCACAACTTAATCATAGGTAACACTTGGTTCAAGAATCATAAAAGAAGGCTGTATACATGGAAGAAGCCTGGAGATACTGACAGGTTTCAGATAGATTATATAATGGTACGCCAGAGATTTAGGAACCAGGTTTTAAATTGTAAGACATTTCCAGGGGCAGATGTGGACTCTGACCACAATCTATTGGTTATGACCTGTAGATTAAAACTGAAGAAACGGCAAAAAGGTGGGAATTTAAGGAGATGGGACCTGGATAAACTAAAAGAACCAAAGGTTGTATGGAGTTTCAAGGAGAGCATAAGGGAGCAATTTACAGGAATGGGGGAAAGAAATACAATAGAGGAAGAATGGGTAGCTTTGAGGGATGAAGTAGTGAAGGCAGCAGAGGATCAAGTAGGTAAAAAGACTAGGGCTAGTAGAAATCTTTGGGTAACAGAAGAAATATAGAATTTAATTGATGAAAGGAGAAAATATAAAAATGCAGTAAATGAAGCAGGCAAAAAGGAATGCAAACGTCTCAAAAATGAGATCGACAGGAAGTGCAAAATTGCTAAGCAGGGATGGCTAGAGGACAAATGTAAGGATGTAGAGGCTTATCTCACTACAGGTAAGATAGATACTGCCTACAGGAAAATTAAAGAGACCTTTGGAGAGAAGAGGACCACTTGTATGAATATTAAGAGCTCAGATGGAAACCCAGTTCTAACCAAAGAAGGGAAAGCAGAAAGGTGGAAGGAGTATACAGAGGGTCTATACAAGGGCGATGTACTTGAGGACAATATTATGGAAATGGAAGAGGATGTAGATGAAGATGAAATGGGAGATACGATACTGCGTGAAGAGTTTGACAGAGCACTGAAAGACCTGAGTCGAAACAAGGCCCCCGGAGTCGACAACATTCCATTGGAACTACTGACGGTCTTGGGAGAGCCAGTCCTGACAAAACTCTACCATATGGTGAGCAAGATGTATGAGACAGGCGAAATACCCTCAGACTTCAAGAAGAATATAATAATTCCGATCCCAAAGAAAGCAGGTGTTGACAGATGTGAAAATTACCGAACTATCAGTTTAATAAGTCACAGCTGCAAAATACTAATGCGAGTTCTTTAAAGACGAATGGAAAAACTAGTAGAAGCCAACCTCGGGGAAGATCAGTTTGGATTCCGTAGAAATGTTGGAACACGTGAGGCAATACTGACCCTACGACTTATCTTAGAAGCTAGAATAAGAAAGGGCAAACTTACGTTTGTAGCATTTGTAGACTTAGAGAAAGCTTTTGACAATGTTGACTGGAATACTCTCTTTCAAATTCTGAAGGTGGCAGGGGTAAAATACAGGGAGCGAAAGGCTATTTACAATTTGTACAGAAACCAGATGGTAGTTATAAGAGTCGAGGGACATGAAAGGGAAGCAGTGGTGGGGAAGGGAGTGAGACAGGGCTGTAGTCTCTCCCCGATGTTATTCAATCTGTATATTGAGCAAGCAGTGAAGGAAACAAAAGAAAAATTCGGAGTAGGTATTAAAGTCCATGGAGAAGATATAAAAACTTTGAGGTTCGCCGATGACATCGTAATTTTGTCAGAGAAAGCAAAGGACTTGGAAGAGCAGTTGAACGGAATGGATAGTGTCTTGAAAGGAGGATATAAGATGACCATAAACAAAATCAACACGAGGATAATGGAATGTAGTCGAATTAAGTCGGCTGATGCTGAGGGAATTAGATTAGGAAGTGAGACACTTAAAGTAGTAAAGGAGTTTTGCTATTTGGGGAGCAAAATAGCTGATGATGGTCGAAGTAGAGAGGATATCAAATGTAGACTGGCAATGGCAAGAAAAGCGTTTCTGAAGAAGAGAAGTTTGTTAACATCGAGTATAGATTTAAGTGTCAGGAAGTCATTTCTGAAAGTATTTGTACGGAGTGTAGCCATGTATGGAAGTGAATCATGGACGATAAATAGTTTGGACAAGAAGAGAGTAGAAGCTTTTGAAATGTGGTGCTACAGAAGAATGCTGAAGATTAGATGGGTAGATCACATAACTAATGAGGAAGTATTGAATCGGATTGGGGAGAAGAGAAGTTTGTGGCACAACTTGACCAGAAGAAGGGATCGGTTGGTAGGACATGTTCTGAGGCATCAAGGGATCACCACTTTAGTATTAGAGGGCAGCGTGGAGGGTAAAAATCATAGAGGGAGACCAAGAGATGACTACACTAAGCAGATTCAGAAGGATGTGGGTTGCAGTGGGTTCTGGGAGATGAAGAAGCTTGCACAGGATAGAGTAGCATGGAGAGCTGCATCAAACCAGTTTCAGGACTGAAGACCACAACAGCAACAACCTATCAGATGACTTCAGTCTAAAAAAAGGTGCAGCTCTAACACCAACTACCACGGGAATTTTTCTGTGAGTCACACAGGTTCACCACACTTAGCCACTTCAAGTTACTTGGCTGCAGAATATATTCTTTCTTCCACTGTTCCATATCCAGGTGGAATAGCTAAAGGGGTTGACCAGCAGTGACATTAAGATATTCACCACATTGTGTTGTATGCAGGCTTGCAGATTATATGTAGTTTTCTTTCTAAGGTTTGAGGCTTAGCAGAAACAGTATCATAGTCTTTAACACCACACACAACATGCACCTATCATTTCTTATGAATAGTAAGGGTGTTTGTACAGGAAAATTTGCTATAACAGTTCACAGAGATGTGTGGGTTGGATCAATTGATGAAGTACCATACTAGCATTTATAGTGGTAGTAACAGTAGTAGTAGTAGTAGTAGATTCAAGCAGTAGACCCCATGGTGCATTCCGATTGCAATAGGTTCTTGACTAACTATAGAATTCTCAGCCGGCTGTTTTTGATGGGTGTCAGTATAACTTTTTTACTAACATTCATTTTCACTGTAGATACACTTTGGTGTGATGAAAATTTGATCCCAGTATAGACAAAGCGTTAAACTCCAACCATCCTCTCCATAAACAGAATGTGATCCAAGATCTGGTGATTCCTCACATAAATTATATGTGTTTTATATTGTAGGTAGAGCATCTAAAATTTCCAGCAGATTTCTTCTATTACTCACCTGTAATGTCCAGGCTTGCAACCTATCGAGAATGAAATCCTCTATGAATTCGTAGCACATTATTCACATCTGTCACTCCAGCACAGTAAACCACTGCAAAGTGTATCACTATTCCTCCAATATCACGCTACAGTTGCTAACCTGCTTGGCTCTTTAATTTTAGGATCCAAGACGTCCTCAGTGGTATCAGATCCAAGATGTCTGACCTGAGGATATGAACACAGTTCAAAATTGTTGCTCTAATTCCTTTGAGCCTATGGTCGTCTACCCCCACCACTCATCCTCAGTGCAGGCTTACCAGTTATCAAGTGAACCCACCACTTGTGTTCTGTAGTTCATAGTGAAAGGCTGTTCATCACTATCGTGAAGTGTCTTCAGGGAGAAGAAACTGGCTCACACACTCGATTGTGAGTATTAAACCATTCCTTTCCCTCAGTGTTTCATTATGAGTGGAAGTGTATTTATGTGTTTTTCATGGTCTTGTTTTATTT
Source organism: Schistocerca gregaria (assembly GCF_023897955.1). Lineage (NCBI taxonomy): Eukaryota > Metazoa > Arthropoda > Insecta > Orthoptera > Acrididae > Schistocerca > Schistocerca gregaria. Next base: position 658,287,125 of record NC_064923.1, read on the forward strand.
CTCCCTCAGTTCAACAACTCCATGATGCAGACGGCGCAGTGCCTGATATATTTGATGAATGGCAGCAGCAGCAGCAGCAGCAGGAGATATCAAGCCAGCATGCATTCATGCTCCCTGATGCAGCTCCCAATGTGTTAGAGTGGAAGGAAAATACATTTGAGAAGCAGCAGAACCAGAAATCAAGTCAGCATGCAGACAAGCTCCCTGATGCAGACACCAACACACTGGTGTGGAAATCAAGTCAGCATTGAGAACAGTTTGCAAGTTTTGAGTTTCCACTATATTCATCACTGGTGCAATTAGGTCAGCAAGCAGACAAGCTCTTTGTTGCACCATGTGATATATCAGAATAGGACATGGAACTGTTTCCCAACTGTGACTTTGCACCATATCCAACACCTATTATTCAACACTACACTGTTGGTTTAGCACCTGACACGAACTTTGAGGAATGTGTGGCACTGCACAAAGGTACAATTCAGTGATATAGAGTGAGATCAACTACGCAGATAACTGAAATGCATAGAGGATTGCATGGTAACTGAGTACAAGTCGTTCACTCAGCATATTAATCTCTTCAGCAGCAACAACACATCCATCATCAACATGTTTGGTGGTCGTATATGAAGTTAACGTCTGAAGACACAGCACAATGTTTATATTTAAAGCTTCCAAGGATCACGAACCTGTGTGGCCTGTATGATACAATGTGAATCACCAGGGAGAGATTCAGTATATGATGAAGGCATGTTAAACTAATCTTTAATGATATTGTCGAGTATCTACTAGGACATGAAGTGCATGACGAGGATGAGGAGTTAAGTCTGTGGATAGTTGTGTGTATGTGTATTACAAACAAGTCTGCTAGTATTACTCGTATAAACAGAAATTCCATGCAGACAGAGTTTGCAGGCAGTATTCCTAAGTCATTTAGTGCTTCAATTGGTTTTTGTGAAATATATGCTGAACTTAAAGCATATAAAAAAACATTTATTTGCAAAATTTTGCAGGGTGATGAATAGGTTTGATGTAGAAAAAGAATGTTTTTTTAACGATGGTTATTTACTTTCCACAGTTTAAAAAGTACAAAATGTATATTAACACTGTATAAAAGTTGTAAAGTTTTACAAGTTGCAGTATGTTTCGTTCTATCATACATATATCTCATGAGACCTAACAGTTCAAATGTTGAAGAGAGAGCCTTAGTAAATTATATATTTGTAATGTAAGAGAGAGACTTTACAGTCAGTTGCTGCTGCTATGTCCAGGAGACAGTGTTTTTTACATGAGACGTGATTTTTAGTATGAAAGGCCTAAGCATTATATTTTCCGATAGAGCTGCTGAATTTCTTGAACATATGACCATCATACCTTCCTATTACATTCCTACATCAGTGGGAAGTGTCTGTGTTATGTTCACCTGTCAGGAATGTGGTTTTCCAGTGAGGTGATGAACAGATGTTTGAAATTCTATGAAAATAAATGTAGGCCATAAGAAAAGGAATTGTAATAAAACAACACATAAAAGAACCTATTGGAATGTGAGTTCAAGAGAAAGATGAGTGGAGTGACAATGGATAAGACAACTTACAGTTGATCTCGTACATTGAAAAAGAACTGACAACTACTACGGTATTCCAGACAGCTGTTCCATCAGAGCACCAATTTTAATGTCAGCCAACCCAAACTTTTGATGCTTTCTTGTTGATTTTATCCAATATTCCTCCTGCTAGCATACTGTCACCCCTATGTAGTTGACATAGTTTCTCAGCCTTGACAGAGATGAACTTGAGAAATTGTTAAAGGTACCACACACTTTTTAAAATCACTGATCATCAGTTGGGCTCATCATTCTGCCAAAAAATTGAGTCATAAACATGTATATGAATCAAGCAGGTGTTTGTTGAAGGAAGGGTGGGAGACTTCCCTCAAAATAAGGTGCAACTAGCAATACTTATGACTCATGTTTCTTGTTTTCCTTCTTTCTCATGAATCTGAAACAGGCAAGTAACTAATCCAGAAAAATGATTCATCAGTAACTAGACAGAAATCCTATTCATGTCAGAATGCTGTAGAATACCAGAATTTACTAAGACCTCTTTTAATGCACCATAGTCGCTTTCACAGTCACTTGTCTGGATCCATGCTATATTTTGCTTTAAAAGATCTTGTAAGTTTCAAAAGCTGATCAACTACACACCTATGAAAAAATTAGCATAAACCCAAGAATGCTTTAAGCTGCTTGTTAATGTGTGGATATGGAAAATTTCTGATTGCACTGATCTTACCAGTGTCGAGTGTTATTCCATTAGTGGTAATAATATGGCTAAGGAATTTAATTCTTTCTCAGACAGATAGTAAATTAGCTGGTATTCCTGCTTTTGAAAATTTCTGTAGCATCTTTTCTAGTATATGCATATATTCTTCCCATGTGTGTGTTGCTATGAGTAGAGTATCAACAAATAGAGTAACTCAGTCATGCAATTCAGATCCCAATACCATTTCTAGTGCAACTGTGAATACTCCTTAACTTAACAATTAATTCAAATGTTAGCACACAGAACTTATAACACTGAAAATAAAGATAAAATACTTTCTGCACCATCCAATTTTTTTTCCATTTAATATCTTTTGACAACTTGTAATATACTGCCAATCCTTATTCTGGAAACTCTGTTACAGAAACTATATTTAATATGTAATGGATGTAAAAGTGTATTTATTTGTGAACATTTATAATTGACTGTAATGATAATGTAAATATTGTAAATTGCTGGGTTACTGCCAAAGGAACTATGTTTGAATGGCTCAATAGTAATGTCAAAATGACAGTAGCTTTGCATAAGGAGATTGTCTATAGCAGAGCAAGGAGACTGCAGAGGTGTTTGTTGGCCACTCCCACAGATGCGGTGTGCAGTTATGATAGAGCTAATGTAGATGCACACACCGTACTAACCAATGACTATTGAGAGCATGGGTGGAGTGGAAAGGTGAAGGAAGCTGCAATTCTAACTATTGCCTGTCCCATAATTATCCGAGGCTCTGGAGATGACTCACAGTTCTGAACCAGCAGCAGGAGAAGTCTATTATAGCATCCCTCTCTTGTAAAATGTCTAGGTCCAAAATGCATTCGACTTCTGGTCCATTTCTGATTAGGAGCAGGCACTGTATTACTCAATTTCATAATCTTACTTCTACTTGTGCCTGGATCCTGACATTTCATGATTTAACTCTGATGGGGATCAGACTTCAACAGTTCTGCACAGGATATGGGGGGAACCTTTCTAATATCTCTTATTTTATTATATAACCTTTTTCACATTATAATCACAATCACGCCTGTGCCAAACACAATGTTAGGGGGTATGCCTCCTACAAGATCATATGTAATAGCCTATACAATGTCTTTGCTTTTCTCATGACACTTAAACTGATTGGTTACTATTTCTTCTCTGATATCATTATCATCAATGCAACATGGCATCTTGATTGTATTTCACAGTTTCACATTTTTTGTTTCACTTAATTTATTATTTATGATGTTGAATAGCATGCTTTACTAGTTTGTTTACATTAGTAGTACAGTTTATTACAAAATTTTGTGTTAGCATGGTTTGCTTATGTTCTGCTCATACTCATGATAAAGTCTTTGTCAGGTGTGATGGTGACTGGTTCAGTTTTTTACCATCTTTGTCCAGTTGAATGACATTTGGTGGGCTCCAGTTCACATGCCGAGAATAGTTTGAAGGGAGTATCATCAGCTGTGTTACAGAATTGTTATTGTTGATTTTTAACATGCTGTGACTGCATCACCTTTCATGTGGCAGAGAGGAATGCTCTGCGTCGCTATTGTTGTTGTGATATGTGTTAATATTCAAGCTGATCTTAAACACTTGACAAGTATTCACAAAGTAATATTGACTGTGCAAATGACACTGCCCCTATCCTATATGTTAAGTATTTGAGTAAATGTCTCATTGTGTACCACAGAACAAGCATTTGTATCATCTGTGGTAGTTACAGAAGGAATCACGTTCTGTACTGTCTATTTCACATTGGATTAGTGTGTGCTATTGTTTAGTATTGTATAATTGAAATGTGGTTCTGGCAAAATTGCACATAATGTGCTTTCCAATTGTTTCACTTCAGGTTTAATAAGTTTATCCAAAGTGTCCTATTGAGTTAAAAGTCCAGCAGCTGAATGAAGACTGCACTATTTGTTTTGGTCCTTAATGTGAGTTCACATTGCCCAGTACTTAATATTTCAATATGTTTACTTGGAATTTCACTATCTATGATAACAATAGAAGGCAATGCACATGGTACTGTTTTGTTGTATACTGACCTGGTGATGTTCTGCTTCACTAATGTGCAGTTTTATGTTACAACTGTATTGTGGTTACAATAAAACTTCATTTAATATGCTCTGAGATAGATTTACTTTGGGCCCAATGTTCTTCTCCAAAGCATTATTTTTAGAAGGGTATTCAATAGGTGATGTCTGTTGTCTCTGAATCTACATCTCTACTACAATTGCTGAACTGTTCATTGAGTGTGTCTTTTCATTGGTCCATCTGACCACTCACATTATCAATTGCTCCCTTCATTTCAGAGATCACTTCCCTTATCTTATGTGATATTTCATTACTTACATATTGCAGTTTTTAACATTGGTAGACTTCTCACTTATTGTAGTCTACATTTCATTAAAGTGAATAGACATTTGTTTAGTGTTAACAGCTATTTCACTACATTTAGATGAAAATACATCTTTTGGTTTACTTGATGTCTCAAATATATGTGTGTGTGTGCGTGTGTGTGTGTGTGCGAGTGTACACCTGTCCTTTTTTTCCCCTAAGGGAAGTCTTTCCGCTCCCGGGATTGGAATGACTCCTTACCCTCTCCCTTAAAGCCCACATCCTTTCATTTTTCCCTCTCCTTCCCTCTTTCCTGACGAAGCAACTGCCAGTTGCGAAAGCTCGTAATTCTGTGTGTGTGTTTGTGTGTTTTGTTCATGTGCCTGTCTGCCGGCGCTTTCCCGCTTGGTAAGTCTTGGAATCTTTGTTTTTAATATATTTTTCCCATGTGGAAGTTTCTTTCTATTTTATTTACATCATTATGTATTTCAGATGACATAGTAATTTTTCTGTTCTAACACATCATTTTCAGTACACATTTCATTACATGCAACAGAAATTTTATTTTTAGAAGTGGATATATTAGCAGATATTTCACTACATAATTCAGATGACCATTGTTTCAAGATATTCATTAAACTGAAGACTGTGGAGTACAGAATTCATTACAGTATTATATTGTGTTGCAGGATCCATGGAAATTAATTTTCCGATCTTTCCCATGACAATGTGATATGATTGAGATTTACATGTTTTTAAGTGTAGCATAATTAAGTGAATTTAGAACACAAGTAATTAATTTCAGTGGGTGAGAATGGCTACACTAAAACAGTGAAACATCACCATGCCATTACACACTGCCGCAACACGAATTCCTCCATCTTGCACTATACATTACATACTTTTGTTAACCACTTGAAAATGAAATTATTTATCTTATGGTCATAAGCAAACATTGGATGAGTACTAATACAACTCTGTACATAAGCTATTGTAATAGATTGTATTGTCCTTACCTGATATAATATACTGAGAGCAGCCAGCTATATTTCTCCTTTTTGGGTTTTAATTATTCTCGTTTGGCTCCAATAAATATTTGATTTTCCAGTTCCTTCCCTGTTTACTCTTTTTTCCATTTTGTCGTTGTTATCTCCCAACAATAGGCATTTATCATTTGTGCATGAAACAAAAACAGAGTACAACAATGCAACATTATGAGGCCCACAATATACAAAAATATTTTCCTATTTCATTCACATCCTGACTATGGGAGCCAACTGTAACAGCTTTAACACATACCATAAGTCAGGTTAAGTTACAAGTGCTGTGTTGGGAGTGAAAATAACAGGTAAAAATTTTTAAAATGAGATATGCTTTAAACAGGACTCCTTTCATAGCTGATTCTGCACTTATTATTGTAACTACTGTGTTTGAAGAATTATATGTAAGAGCAGAGTTCCCTATTAGGTAGCAATAAGTTGGGTGATGTGAGACTGTGTGGAATTATAGTGCAATGTTATGAAAAATATCGCAATGCACAGCACAAAAAATTGGACTTCATTTTAAAACAAATCAAACTGCAGGTTCTAAAATGAGCAAAGTAATGATTCATCTAGTAGTATGTGGAGGGCACGTTGTCATCACATCACTGAATTTATGCTTCACACCAGCTATAAAAAGTTGAAACCTAAAATCCATACACATAAGTAGAGGTACAGCAGAGGTATATCTAAATAATATTAACTCGCAATATATGAAATTTATAGAACCTATTTCATTTAGTTTAAGACTACTAAAATAGGTATCTTATTTGTTGACAGCAGAAGTGAGAAAATATAGATTGAAGAACTTGAATGTATGTTCATTTGTCTCAAAAAAAGTACTGACAATGTAGCAAAAATACATAAGTGATTATCTGATAAGTGAATCAATAAAAAATGAATCTTTTACAAGGTCTACCTCCAAGACATATCCTTCACAAGAATCAGCTACCACACCCATGAAAACATGTAATCTGTGAATGTACTCATTGGATAGCCATCAAAACTCCCCAACAGGATGGTGAACCCAAACGAGTTGTTAACATCAAGGTAAGCAATGTAATTCTCATACTCAGATGCTTTGAACTGTCCACCCATTCAAGAATTATCCACCTTTGTGTGCCTATGCACACATTGACGAAGCCCCCACAAATCCTACATTAGAGAAATAACAGCATATCAACATCAGTTAATAATTTAATGCCAACATGTATCCTTTCCAACAGTGCATCCCAGTAAAGGCCTGACCCTGTATAATAGAAAGCAGAAACTCGAGTGTAAGTACTATGCATACACTCTGGAATTTCTCAAAAATATCTGCTAGAAGTTTGTATGACTGTGTCCATATATAGCCTTGCCTAGATACCTAATCAGAGATGTTGAATTCCTGGCAAACATTCAACAGATGCTCATACTCTGCATCATTATGGAATTGCTTACAAACTTACTAGTGAGTTTGGATATGATGGGAAACGCCGATTCATTGAATCTCTTCATTGAATCCAGGTTTTCATAAGGAAAAACACATTATTTGCCATGCCCTGAAACTTTTTATTATCAGGAAATGCAGCTCTAGTGAGGTGCATTTCCACTTGATGCATTGTTTCACCAAGTTTCTCAAGTGGAACTTTCATAAATAGAAGTGAGTCCAGGAACTGTGAGGTAATGTTCTGTCTCATCTGCTTGTAGAATGAAATGCATCTTCCAACACTCCCATGCAAGGCACTAACTTGATTACTGTGCAAAACAAGATCATCCAAGTGCTGCATGTTGAAGTGGGCATCATATCTGCTTAAATTGTGTAATAAGACAGTTATGTGTTGTGGCACATGGTAATTTCAGTTGCATGCATTGCATAACTTACCCTACCTGCCCACAACTATGGCATTTGATGGCTTTCTTTTATAAAGCATTCTTCCCGTGTGAGTTGTTCATGGGAATATTGGTGGCATAAATGCAGACAACATGCAGCAAAAGTTTTTTGAGCATATATATATATATATATATATATATATATATATATATATATATATATATATATATTCCTTCCCTCTTTCCTGACGCAGCAGCTATATATATTCCTTCCTTCTTTCCTGACGCAGCAGCCGCCGGTTGCAAAAGTTCGAAATTCTGTGTGTGTTAGTGTGTTTTATTCATTGTGCCTATCTACCGGCGCTTTCCCGCTTGGTAAGTCTTGGAATCTTTGTTTTTAATATATTTTTCCCATGTGGAAGTTTCTTTCTATTTTATTTACATCATCATTAATTTGAACCCAACAATTACGTTTGTTATTGTCTCTGTTGCATTTCGAAATCTTCTCTATCATCTTACTTTCTCTTTTTGTTTGTACAAGTAGTTCCACTTTGTATTCATCTTCCCTTTTTCCTTAATCTACCATACATTTTATCCTGCCTAATTATACTCAATAATACGTAATTTACTTCCAAACCATAACCTAAAAATTTTTAACGCTTTCAACATAACCGCTGCTGTAAAATCCACTGTTCCAAGTTTACAAACATTTCGTGTAAACTCGTGAATACTATTTCACAGCTTCAGTTCCTTTCACCCATTAAACAACCATCTCAGCTATTTCCAACAACTTTCGTTTTATTTCCATTCCCGTTTTTCCCACATAACCGATCATTTTTTAGCAGCTTCCCACAGGTTTAAACGTTATTATTTCTTCATCAAACAATTGTTAGCCTCATTCTCATAACCTGCCAGTACACAACCAGTCCTTTGAATACATTTACACGCATATTTTTCGAGATTTTATTCGAAAAATTTTTTCGAATTTTATTTTTTCGGGATTTTTTTTTTCGAAACGTTTTTCGAAATTTTTTTTCTTTTTTTCTTTCGAAACTTTTTTCGAGAATTTTTTTTCGAAATTTTCCTGAATTTCCCCACCCTTTAACGTGATCTGGAGACAACATAACTACCTAACTTTTGCACCCATTGTTGTTCACCAACCTAAGTTCAGCACAGGATCAACATAGCTCATCTCAAACCAACACTTTTTCGACTTTTTTCACACCTTTATCTCTCCCTATATATATTTCTATTTATTTTCACTTTAACCTCATATTACCCTTTCCACCTTCTAATACCATCTCAACCTCACAACATCCCTACAGTGACCCCATTAAATTTTATTTACATTCCCTCCGCAAATATGCCTTCACCCTAGCCATATTACGCTCCCATATTTTATTTACTCAGGCTTGCCTGACATTTGGCATTACCCCCAAAGGCCTCACACTTAAAGTTCCCATCTCTGGCTGCAATCCTTCTTTCCATCAGTCCTTATAGCAGTTCCAAACAGCACAATCCATAGCCCTCACCCGCCCAATCCTTCACCTATACATCGACTCGGCCAATGAACACACCCGTCAACTCCTATCCCAAATCAAAGTCCTCAATCTTTCCTCTCCCACATCCACACCGGCTGTTCATAGCATCCTCCTACAGTGCAACCGCAAATTAGAACAACATGCCACCCTCCACCTCAAAAAACTATCCAATCTCCTGGTTTCCCACCTCCAGAAAGGCAACTCACTCACCCTCCACAACCTTTCCAACAAACCTCAACCTCCTCTCATTGCACACAGACCCAGTCTCTCCCATCTACTCAATCTCCCACTTCCAGCTCCACTCCCCGCAACACCTCAAAATTCTAGTCAACACAGTCTGGAACCACAACACCCCAATTCAGTAGTTAACCTTTCCTCCAAACCCCTCTCCCAATCCGAAACCTCTGTCCTATCCAAAGGCCTCAACTTCAGCCCCACTCCCAGGTTCAACCAAACTGCCCTTGTCAATGATTTACTGTCCTACACTTGTAGTCTCTGCTGGAAATATCACTTTGCCACGAAGAAAAATAATCCTGATCCCACTCCTAATGATCCAACTCCCGAAGACACTATCCAAATTGAACCTTGCCTGGAACAGTTCCGTCCTCCGTCACAGCGGGACCCACCTCCTCTTCCTCAAAATCACCCTCTCCAAACCTTCCAGGAATTTCTCACTTCCAGCCTTGTCTCTCAATCTTTCTTGAAAAACCTTAATCCTACTCCCAACATCACCACAGCCGAAGCCCAGGCTATCCGTGATCTGAAAGCTGACCGATCCATCATCATTCTTCTGGCTGACAAGGGTTCCACGACCGTGATACTTGATCGTCGGGAGTATGTGGCTGAGGGACTGCGTCAGCTTTCAGACAACTCTACATACAAAGTTTGCCAAGGTAATCGCATTCCTGATGTCTAGGCAGAGCTTCAAGGAATCCTCAGAACCTTAGGCCCCCTACAAAACCTTTCACCTGACTCCATCAAACTCCTGACCCCACCGACACCTCGCACTCCTACCTTCTATCTACTTCCTAAAATTCACAAACCCAAACATCCTGGTTGCCCCATTGTAGCTGGTTACCAAGCCCCCACAGAATGTATCTCTGCCTACGTAGATCAACACCTTCAACCCATTACATGCAGTCTCCCATCCTTCATCAAAGACACCAACCACTTTCTCGAACGCCTGGAATCCGTACCCAGTCTGTTACTCCCGGAAACCATCCTTGTAACCATTGATGCCACTTCCCTATACACAATATCCCGCACGTCCAGGGCCTCGCTGCAATGGAGCACTTTCTTTCACGCTGATCACCTGCCACCCTACCTAAAACCTCTTTCCTCGTCACCTTAGCCAGCTTCATCCTGACGCACAATTTCTTCACTTTTGAAGGCCAGACATACCAACAATTAAAGGGAACAGCCATGGGTACCAGGATGGCCCCCTCGTATGCCAACCTATTTATGGGTCGCTTAGAGGAAGCCTTCTTGGTTACCCAAGCCTGCCAACCAAAAGTTTGGTACAGATTTATTGACGACATCTTCATGATCTGGACTCACAGTGAAGAAGAACTCCAGAATTTCCTCTCCAACCTCAACTCCTTTGGTTCCATCAGATTCACCTGGTCCTACTCCAAATCCCATGCCACTTTCCTTGACGTTGACCTCCATCTGTCCAATGGCCAGCTTCACACATCCGTCCACATCAAACCCACCAACAAGCAACAGTACCTCCATTATGACAGCTGCAACCCATTCCATATCAAACGGTCCCTTCCCTACAGCCTAGGCCTTCGTGGCAAACGAATCTGCTCCAGTCCTGAATCCCTGGACCATTACACCAACAACCTGAAAACAGATTTCGCATCTTGCAACTACCCTCCCAACCTGGTACAGAAGCAGATAACAAGAGCCACTTCCTCATCCCCTCGAACCCAGAACCTCTCACAGAAGAACCCCAAAAGTGCCCCACTTGTAACAGGATACTTCCCGGGACTGGATCAGACTCTGAATGTGACTCTCCAGCAGGGATACGACTTCCTAAAATCCTGCCCCAAAATGAGATCCATCCCTCATGAAATCCTCCCCACTCCACCAAGAGTGTCTTTCCACCGTCCACCTAACCTTCATAATCTCTTGGTTCATCCCTATGAAATCCCCAAACCACCTTCCCTACCCTCTGGCTCCTACCCTTGCAACCTCCCCCGGTATAAAACCTGTCCTATGCACCCTCCGACCACCCCCTACTCCAGTCCTGTAACCTGGAAGGTGTACACGATTAAAGGCAGAGCCACGTGTGAAAGCACCCACATGATTTACCAACTGACCTGCCTACACTGTGACGCTTTCTATGTGGGAATGACCAGCAACAAACTGTCTATTCGCATGAATGGACACAGGTAGACAGTGTTTGTTGGTAATGAGGATCACCCTGTGGCTAAACATGCCTTGGTGCACGGCCAGCACATCTTGGCACAGTGTTACACCGTCCGAGTTATCTGGATACTTCCCACCAACACCAACCTATCCGAACTCCGGAGATGGGAACTTGCCCTTCAATATATCCTCTGTTCTCGTTATCCACCAGGCCTCAATCTCCGCTAATTTCAAGTTGCCGCCACTCATACCTCACCTGTCTTTCAACAACATCTTTGCCTCCACACTTCCGCCTAGACTTACATCTCTGCTCTTACTCTTTGCCTTTAAATATGTCTGCTTGTGTATGTGTATGTATGGATGGATATGTGTGTGTGTGTGTGTGTGTGTGTGTGTGTGTGTGTGCGCGCGCAAGTATATACCTATCCTTTTTTCCCCCTAAGGTAAGTCTTTCCACTCGCGGGATTGGAATGACTCCTTACCCTCTCCCTTAAAACCCACAACCTTTCATCTTTCCTTTTCCTTCCCTCTTTCCTGACGAAGCAGCCGCTGGTTGCGAAAGCTCGAAATTCTGTGTGTGTGTTTGTGTGTTTTATTCATTGTGCCTATCTACCGGCGCTTTGCCGCTTGGTAAGTCTTGGAATCTTTGTTTTTAATATATTTTCCCATGTGGAAGTTTCTTTCTATTTTATTTACATCATATATGTATATATAACTTGATATTCAGCTGCATATGGTACACGCAGCTCTGTGAGAGTTGTATTGTGGGCAGTGGGCCCTCCCTCACATCACACCACACAAGCAAGTTGGCTTTCAAAATCAGTGTGTATTATGAAGTGGGCAAATCTCCTGGTGGTGGAAACTCTTAAACTTCAGAAACTTGTCTTCCTCAGTTGGCATTTCCACACATACTGGCTCGGGCAATCAGTCAGATGTTTCTCTAGACCCTCTCTTGTAGTAAAAGAACTGAGGCATCTAGAGCAAAAATGATGTCTCTGATGGTACTTATTGATCATGAAAAGTAAGCAATACTTATGTCATGCTGTTTGTCACCCTTGGAGAGTTTTGGCAAATATGTATGTTTTCCACACTGATTGGCTACTTTGTGCTTCACTTCTTTATTTTTATGCACATTTTGCCTTTCTGGCTCACTTTCCACTTTCTTAATGAGTAAACATGAACTGAATAATGTGAGTTTTGCCTCTCAAATTTAGGTATATTCAAAAGATGAAATTCCGTTAAAAGTTGAATAGCCCACAAACATTGTTCATTCTGTATTCTTGTGGATGATGTGGGTTATTAGCATAATTTCTTTCACAAGCCAGTATCGACCACACATAGCAGAATTTATCTTTAAGATTTTGAACAATGGTACCTACTATTTTGTCAGCTATATTCTTTGGAAGTTTGATAGTTATTGGGTCTACAACTTTGCTTCCGCCGTTTTGCAATGGATGGCGGTAGCGGCAAGAGGGGTTCGGGTGGTTGGTCATAGGTGTAATACAATAAGCTTAGCCGTATGTAAACATAAAGCCATAAAAATATTATTCGATTTGTGATTGCATCATAAGGTTATTCTTGATTAAGTACATCAACTTACGTACCCATTTCTCACCATTTTTGGGAAGTTTTAATTTTCTGCTTTAATATGAAGAAATCTGCAGCTGTGGCTCTTAAAATGCTGGGTAAGACCAATGGTGAGGGAACTATTAGTGGAAGAACATGCAGAGAATGTTTTCAACGCCTTAAGAATGGTGATTTTGTTGTCAAAGACTTCCGATCATATGAACAAGTGCAAAATTGAATTGACTCATGGATCCCCACAAAAGACATCCAGTTCTTCTGCCACAGGATTCGTATACTATCTGAAAGATGGAAAAATGTTGTGAGGGGCGATGCTATGAATCATAATTTTTTTGTAAGTTTTTCACAATAAAGCCCTGAACTTTGATAAAAAATGAAGGAAACAAAGTTGTAGACCTAGTAGCCCCCTTATTTAATGGGACAAAAGGATGAGTCTGGACATCCAAGTAACAAATGGCTGAGTGCCTTACCAGACCCTGTTTGTTGCATTTTGGAAAGTATGACACTCAAGATGAAATCACACAACCATTCAGTGATTGAGTAATCCCACACTATCATGCCAGTTTTCACCAGATACATTAATTCACAGCATAATGGTGCTCCACTTTTAATGGTGGGGTAATCAGCGTTATCTTAAGATTTTGGGGAACCCCCTTTCCAGAATGGGAATGCGCTCGTTAAGGAAACGTTAGTTCTGTGTACCCTGCAGTAGAACTATCTATGTGGGTGTACAAGATCTGTTCCCTAAAAGTGCCTGCTATCACTGAAGAGGGTAATGCTGGTCTGCAATTGACCTAGCCCAGTCCCATCCTATGGATGGGCAAAGGAGTTGCTGCTAGCTGACTGATGACTGTAACTAGATGACTCCATAGACTCTTTTGTAGATAGGGACTGCAGCCATGATGCTTCCATGTGAGGTGATGGCAGTGCATAGGGGAGTCCACCCATGATAGCCCCACACATGTGGATGTCGCCAAGAGGGACCTAGATACAGTGCTATCACTGTAGATGGTCCTGCAAGTGGGGACTGCAGTCACAAAGGTCCTGGACACAGTGACAGGGCCTTAGATGGCCTTGCACATATGCAGTGTAGCCATGAGGGGCCTGGACATAGTGGTGGCAGTGCTAATACATGTCGTATAATAGGCTGGACACTGTGTTATTCCAGTTCAGCTGTAGATAACTGTATGGGTAAAATTTTCCATTTTTTTTAATACCTTAGCATTTGTTAGTTTACAATCATCAAAACACTTGAATCTTTCTTCAAGTTTTCTTTCATCTTGGTCTGCAGTGACAATATAATGGATTGAGGTGTTTCTACCTGAACAGCTGTTTTAGCCACCTAACACTGATGTGCAGTGGTTGGAAGAGCTGGATATTCATACAGTGCCCATGAATTGAAAGATAACAGCAGCATAGGAGAGGAATTTAGTACCTTTAGGAATTCTGGACACTCTTCCTCTAATACTAAAACATGCTACACTTTCCAGATGGCCTTCTTCAGCACAGTTTTATTTTCTTCAGTATTAGGTTCTCCCTGAACATAACAGCCATCATCCATCGCACTTCTCACTAAAATCATTTCTTGTTTTCAGTTCATAATGACTCATCGCTTGTCTTTAAAGAATTCTGTAAGTATCTCGAGTGGTAAGCATACACTTAAGTAGTCATATTCACAGTCTGTGAACCATCCTGCATCTGTAGACAATTCATGTCAGAAGTAGATGCAATAATGTATGTTTTAAGCGTTGATGTGACACACGAATTGTGAGTATGGTCAATTTCGATGCAATTCAGTTCATATCTTATTTCCTGAAACAGAAAGATGTACATGGTATGCTTGCATTGCGAAGTTGACATAAGCTCTCCATCCTTCATTAAGTACAACCCTTCTGCAAGAAGAAAACTATTGTTAAGAAATGTCAGTGTATCTGGTGTTGAATCAAAATTTGTGTCTCATTGTTACTATTAAATGTCGTTCAAGCAAATGGTTTGTGAGAAAGATATACCTGCTGGATGATTCAGTCATTGTGCTGAACTCGAGGTCCTATACTGACATCACTGCATATTTTCAAACCATCACTATGAGAAACTTGAAATTCTCCCACCTTATCACACTGTGTTTCCGTTATGAAGTGATGTACCAACAACTGTGTGTCAGCTTTGTACTTGATGCCAATATTGCTCCAGGTGCAGACCTATAGCTATCTCCTTACCCTAAATACAACTACATTTCCATCCTGATCTAGAATATTTATCTTGAGATGGTCAGAAGTCTGGACTGTCACTGGAAGATATGTTGGGTTATGTAGAACCTGTATACTCTTGTATTGTGGGCCTACAATAGGGTGGAACCTGTAGGTACTATGTATTAGCCAATCGTTCAAGTAGGAATTCATAACAATATTACATTCAACATGGATTGTGCTTACCAGTAATATATTCACAAGTTCTGCCGACTTGTAAAATTTATCAGATTTCTTCTCTAAAACTTGACTCGTTGAGAAACCAAACAGTGGTCCTATTGAACCTACCTTATCTGCTCCATTGTTTTTACCTCTGTTTTAAATGTAGAATAGCATTCCAAACATCACCAAGGTGGACAATAAGCTTCATCTAGCAGGTGGGGAAGTTAAAGTGTATGCATAAATTATGGATATCAGCTGATGCACATGCAGTTTGTTTCTATGCAGTCATCAAGAAAACATTCAGCAGAAATGTCCACAAGATATGAACTGAAGTCTTGGTAAGGTCAAAAATAGTAGAAAACACGATTTTTGTTAGTAAAGTAATGGCGCTATTCTGGCAGGTATAAACCACCAAACAGCTCAAAATAGTACACATTATTCATCTTAACACACATGACCAAGTGAGTCCCAGATCCTCCTGCAACATCTAGGTTCACAGTGCCACATTCTCTACATTTCCACATCATCTTTGGTTGTGTCTCCCTTATAAGCACTCAATGGAGACTTAGGATGTAGTATCTGTTTTTATGAAGTTTTATTTGTAAGTGGTGTGTCAGGTAATATGGCTATGATCTTTTTTTCTCATGAATAGTCCAAGCCCCTTCCTGTATAGTTTTAAACCTGCAGTGGTCACGTGGATTACATATGTAATCCACCTGTGGAAATTAAGATAAATTTGTAAGTCCAGAAGTGACAATGTTTGAGCTTCTGTGTGCTTTAAGATGTATTGTTGGCGGACCCTCTTAGTATTGTGTGAGTACCAGTCATGTGTGGTTGCCTAACAGGACCTTGTCAAAGTTGGCGGTCTACCACTGTAGTCCGCACAACTTTCCCTCTCCTTCCCTCTTTCCTGAAGAAGCAACCGTCGGTTGCGAAAGCTAGAAATTCTGTGTGTGTGTTTGTGTATTTTATTTATTGTGCCTATCTACCGGCACTTTCCCGCTTGGTAAGTCTTGGAATCTTTGTTTTTAATATATTTTCCCATGTGGAAGTTTCTTTCTATTTTATTTACAACTTGTTATGTAAGTATTTTTGAAAAACAGTTTTTTTCTTAGTCCACTTTTGCCACTTATTTGTTGGGACTCATATTACATCTGTTCATTATTGTTTAAAAATGTATAAATATTTGAAACAATAGTAGAATTTCATTGAATTTTAGGTAACTTATGGATCAGAGGCAAGAAGCTCGGATTCTGGCATGGCTGAAGGTGACTGAGGACAACGAAGATATTCCCGACTCAAGTTCCAACAATGCAGATGACATTCTGGAAGAGCAGGACCATCAGTGTGAATCTGAGCAAGAGGGAGAAGTACCACCTGAGGCAACTGAGAACAGTCCTGAAGTTTCATGTGATGAACCATCCGGGAGAAGCAGACGGGCTGAGTTTTATATTGGTGTACATGACACAATCTGGTCAAAGACTCCTCCTATCAATATAGAAAGAACTAGAGCTCATAACATTGTATATGTTCCTCCTAGACCTAAGGGAACTGCATGAAAGAAAGCTATTATCGAAGATTGCATGTCACTTTTTTTTGGACGATAATATCATTTATCTCATAACCAAATATACTAAGATAAAAACAGACCACATCAAGAATATTTTTTCTATAGAGAGATATGTTAAACATACAGATCCAACTGAAATAAAGGGACTTATTGGGATTCTGTTGATGAGTGGAGAGCTGAAAATAAGCCGATTGAGCACAAGCCAAATGTTTGACCACATGAAACTTACTGGAATTGATGCAATTTATTTGACTATATCTGAGCAAAGATTTAAATTTCTTATCAGGACTTTGCGATTTGATGATATTAATGACTGTGAAGTGTGTCCAAAAATTGACAAACTGGCCCCAGTACATAAAACATTTGATCTATTCCTTACAAACTTTCAGCAGCACTTTGTTCCGAGTGCTGAAATGACTTTGGATGAATAACTTTTGGCATTCAAGGGGCGCTGTCCATTTAGGCAGTACAGTCCTAGCAAGCCCGCAAAATATGGCGTGGAGGTATTTGCACTTGTGGATGCTCACTACCCACATACTTTCAACTTGGAAATATGTGCAGGCAAACAACCGGAAGGGCCATATTGCTTGAGTAACGAAAGAAGTGATGTGGTAATAAAAGTTGTACATCCTGTGTTTGGTAGAAACATCAATATAACAGTGGACAATTGGTTCTCTTCATTCCATGTTGCCCAGCAGCTGTCTGGAAATAGAATAACCATGGTTGCCATGGTACAGAAGGACAAAAGAGAAGTGCCCAGGAAATTTAATGTGGCGAAAGGAAATCCAATAAATTCATCAAAATTTTGCTTCCACCCCCCCCCCCCCCCCTCTTGCACACTGGTTTCTTACATGCCAAAAGTGATTTTTATGTCAAAAATGCACAATGACACAAAAATTGATGCCAATACAGGATCAAAACAGAAACCAGAAACAGTAACACACTATAACCATACAAAGAATGGTGTGGATCTAGTTGATAAGATGTGTATGTTTTATGATATATCCAGAAATTCAAGAAGATGGCCTCTTACTGTATGTTATGATTTGCTGAACCTTAGTGCCCTCAATGCACTTTGAATTTATACAGTGAACCAATACTACACTGTTATTCAACATCGAGATTTGTTTATTGACGTGTCTTTGTCTTGAATGAACCCTCTGGCTCAGTGGAGATTAGACAAAAAAATGTTGCCAAGAAATCTGTCCTTCAAAATAAAGGGCATTCTTGGCATTCCTCTCACGGAAAGTCAGCCAGCAACTTCAGGAATGACACAGAGTAGTTCTGTGGGTCGCTGCTATGACTGCGGAAGATCAAGAAGTAGAAGTACAAGAAAAGTGTGTAACAGAATGAGATTTTCACTCTGCAGTGGAATGTGCGCTGATATGAAACTTCCTGGTGGATTAAAACTATAGGAGACAAGGTACTGGCAGAAGTAAAGCTGTGAGGATGGGGCGTGAGTGGTGCTTGGGTACCTCAGTTGATAAAGCACTTGCCCGCAAAAGGCAAATGTCCCGAGTTCGAGTCTCGGTTCGGCATACAGTTTTAATCTGCCAGGAAGTTTCAAAGTGTGTAACACATGTAAAAATATACTTGCCCCAATCATTCCAAAATCATCTGTATTTCTTGTTCAGAAAATCATGATTAGATTTGTTTCTACACAAATACGTGTTTTTTGAAAGTAAATCAATGCCAATAATGCTATCTTCCTTAAAATTGTGACTTACTGCAAAAAGTTTGTTGTTGTTTCAAACACAAGGTCATATGTATACTTTTTGTTGATAGTTTTTAATAAACATTACTATCAGCAGCACATAAAACACTCAATAAAAATATCTGAAAATTCAATGGCCTCTTTTTTTAGTTGAGAAAATGGCATACATATGTAATTCGTGCATCCACTTATGCTTCTTTTTAGAGCGTGATCACTGCAGGGTTAAATAGAGTCCTTTCTTGAAAACAATAGTTTCTACAAGCTTGTTATGTCTTTTTGCTTCTCAAAGTTTCTCTTCTGTGCCCTGTGCATTCTTCACCATCTGCACTATGATTGCAATGCCTCTGATCAAAAAGCCAATGGCCAATAACCCAGCCAAGGCTGAAATTAAAAATTGTGTGGTGCCACATAATGCTTTTGGTTTTGGTAGAACTCAAGGTGTTTTAACCTGTCTTTTCCTTCTTATTCCTTTTCATTTCAGAGCACTTTTAGCCATTAACAATGGTGAGAGAATGCAATTTTATAAACCTTTTCTTAACATGTTGACAATCAACATCCATACCCTGTTTGAAATTTATCACAGCACCCAATTCATGTTTGGTATGCACTACTTTATCAGCTGCAAATGCCACAATATGTTGACCTTTGTCTCTACTGCTTCTTCCATGTGTTTGTTTGGTGTTATCAGCAGAATTTTGGTCGGTGACATGACATTCTGCTGAACCTTTCTTTGCAGAATAGGTTAAATCACATTCCTTACAAGTCTTGTCTAGCAATTAATGCCCATATCACTACATGCCACACACTTCTGGAATTTTGCGGTTATTATACTCCAATATGTGTATTTCACTTGACAGACTATCCAGACTATTACCTGTACCATGCATAACGGGCAGCCTATGACACGTGTTACTGTACTGTATGCTTGGAGGGGTTGCATGCATTATTATATGCCACATCTTTAGCATTGACTGAGCTGTTGTGCTCTGAAGTCAAGCTGATCAATTTCATTGAAGCCCTGTGTCCTCAACATCTTCTAACTTGCTGTATGAGAAACACATCAGGTTTAGAGCTTCTCTGTAATTCCTCTGTGTAGAAACTGGCAGCTGTTTCTTCCCCTTCACCACCCTTTAATATCTAAGTTCTTGGATTTGATTGTCATATGTTGGAAATTAAATATCTCTGAGGACCAATTCATTTGGTATGATTTCTCAAATGCTGTCATGTATTTAGAAATATACACTGAATCACCTACATTAAATTTCCAGCCATTTTAATGCAGGTGTATGCTCTATTTAGAATCCCATTATCACAGACATCAATAGGTCTCATTTTATGGTACTGTGATGAGAGTGGTTATGCAGTGCAGTTATTTGTGGGAGAATATTGAGCCATTGATACAATCCTCGAACAACCCAAATATGATTTTTTATTGTTCTATTCAAATGTTGTAAGATACTTGCATTCATGTGAGTAATTTTCAAGTAGTGGTATATTTTGTACCGGTCCATTACTACCCTGAAATATTGGTTGTAGAATTCACCTCCATGATCAATTTGGAGTTTGTCTGAGCAGCGGTTTGCCCATGTCTGTAGCTGTTATTCAAAAACATCTGCAACTTCCTTACCGGTCTTCAGCTTAACTGGTAGAGCCCAGATAAATTTCAGACATGTATATATAACTATTAAAATATACTTGAAATCTTTATTTGCCTTATTGCCTTGTATCTATGAAATCTGCCTGCCATAAATCATCCAAACCATTTATAATCACATACCTGTACGTGAATGTTTTTTGTGCCTGCTGATGAAGTTGTCAGAAGATTGTGTCCATAATTATTCAGTAATATGTCAAAGCTCTGAAGTGATCAATGTGATTTCGTTCCTGTGCACAGCATTCCTCAGAGTGGTCAACGATGTAAGATGCCAAAAGATTCGTTAGGATCATCATAGTGCATATACTCCATAGCTCAGTTGTTCATTCTCTTATGCTGTATGTCAAAGCATTTACCCACACTGACTACAGCTTGTAATGCAGGTCTAATAATGTTCACATATTTCTTGCTGTTTGAATTCTTTATTCATCCATTTGGGGTGTTATTTAGCCTATGTGTGTTAATCATATGTAATATTTTGGTATACTTTTGTATCTCTTTTGGGAAATATGTGTTAGAATGCTCAGTTTTTAAGAATATCACATCCACTAAACCAGGTGTTTGTGGAAACTTGTTCTTTCCAGTGTGTGTTAAATCACTAGTTAAGTGTATAAGGTGCTTTCCCAATGTATATGGTTTATCCCTGGTAACTCCATATGTCCTATCTATTTTGTTAGAACTGATGTTAAGGTAAGAAAGACCTGCCCATAACATCCATGGGAAATTGTATAATTTCTGGTACAGTTCAAAGAAAATCTAACATGGTTAGCTGCTTATAATTTTCAAAGATTATTATTTGTGCCTTAATGAATAATACAAAGAAGGTGAGGAGTGTGTTTGGGTTGGTTGCACCAATAATCACACCCCTTTAGCAATAGTTTACTTATTAACCTAACACATACAAGGATCACAAAGAACTGACTGAACATGGAGAAACAGCCAAAGATAATGCTTAGAGTCCAAAGATGAATGCATATCAATGTTGGTGTTGGTTTCATCGGCGCCACATAGCCCCCCCACCCAACCCCCCCACACCCCTCCCCCCACCCCTCCTGCAGTACGGAGTACTCTCAAGAGGCCAGAGGGGGGGAGGGTGATGATGGCGTCGGGGCAGGGGTGGTCCGCTGAGAGCTGGACCACAGTCAGCTCGACAGCATCGTCGGGGAGCTGTGTGGGTAGATGTCGTGAAGGAAGGTTCAGCCACCGAACCTGGAAGTCGTTGAAGTGAGCTGGGCGTCGTACTGGGTGTGCTGGTCGTGCAGCGACAGGTAGGCCGGCAGTTTGCGGGAGGAATGGAGCGACGACGACGACGTCTCCGGAGGGCGTGGCAAACACACGAAGCATGTCCAGGTCGACGTCAGGCAGAAGTGGAACACATTTCACCAGGTGGTAGGGAATGGCGGAGGTTGTGTCATAAGCACTGGATGAAGAGAAACACACGACATACAGTGTATGATCACGCAGTATTATTGAGATGTCATGGATTATGTCTGGGGGGACAGGCACAAACACCTCGAGTGAGAGCATGTTCAAGAAGGGGGAGCAAGAGAAACCTCGACAGGGTGAGGCAGGCGACGGTGGAGAGGTCGAAAGGACCGGCAAAGGGGCCGGCGGTGAGGGCCTGATTGTAGGTAAGCTCGACATGGGGAGTATGTGGTCACTTGATGGAGTGCATGAGACCAGAGTAGAGGGCAAGGTCGGAGGAGAGCTCAACAATTGGAGCTGGAAGTCACTCGATCGAGTGTTTAAGTCCGACATGGAGGGAGTGGTTGGAGCGTCGTGAGCCACAACAGTGAGTGGCGTGGTCGTGGCCTGCAGGGGGGTAGAAGAAGGCTCGACATGAGCAGGCTTAAGTCTGTTGAGAGAGACTGTAACAGCTGAATCTTTCATCTGGATGTCATAGGTGTTGGCTGAGCGCTGGAGAACTTGATACGGGCCGGTATATGGAGGTTGGAGGAGAGCACGGACAGTGTCCTCTCGGAGTATGATGTACTCGCAGTTGTCCAGGGATTTTGGGATGTGAACCTTAGGATGGGTATAGCTGGCGGGTGGAGGGATTTGGAGGTTGATGGAGTGGTGTCTGACGAGGTCCACAAAGGAAGGTAAGTCAGACTGAGGGAGAGAAGTGGAAGGGCTCACTAGTTCAGCAGGGAGAACAATGTTCTGGCCGTATACGAACTCGGCTATTGTGCCTTTGAGGTCTTCCTTATAGATCACATGAATGCCGAGTAGCACAAGGGTAAGCGCCTCCGTCCATAGAGAGTCGTGGCATCGAAGAGCTGCCTTGAATGTGCAGTGCCAGCGCTCAACTAGCCCGTTATTTTGCGAGTGATATGCTGTGGTATGGATGCGCCGGATGCCGCAAATGTTACAGATCCCATTGAACAGGGTCAACTCAAATTGTCTGCCCTGGTCAGTCATGATGATATCTGGACATCCAAAACGCAATACCCATGACTCGATGAAAGCTCGAGCAACAGTTTCTGCCATAATATTGGGGTGGGGGACAGCCTCGACCCAGCGAGTTGTTCGGGTCGATAGACGAGAGAACATAACGAAAGGCGTTAGAGGGGGAGAGAGGGTAGACAATGTCAATATGAATATGCTGGAAACGGCCAGGAGGGATCGAAAAGGCCCCAAATGGGGGTGAAGTGTGCTTGTGTCCTTTGCAGCGTTGGCACACAACGCAGGAGCATGCCCATTGCTGGCAGTCCTTGTTGACATTTTTCCACACAAAGCCTCTGCTATGAGGCGGGCAGATGCACGAACACCGGGGTGGGCTAAATTATGCAATGCGTTGAAGACAGCTCGAT
The DNA here is from genome assembly GCF_023897955.1 of Schistocerca gregaria. NCBI lineage: Eukaryota > Metazoa > Arthropoda > Insecta > Orthoptera > Acrididae > Schistocerca > Schistocerca gregaria. The sequence continues at coordinate 658,310,271 of NC_064923.1, forward strand.
GGAGTGTGGTTGGGAAGAGGGGGCATAACGTGCCCGTACTGTCATCACACCAGATTTCACCAGAAATGCCAAGGAAAGTGGCCCAGACGAAGTGTAGTGAAGAAGTAGAGTCTGAAATCAGGTTCTGTGTTTCCTTGTTGGCGGGTTGGAGGTTAGGCAGCTCAGAGAGGTCTAACAGCGAATGGACGGCGTCGAATCATGAAAGGAAATAAGCAACTATATTGTCAGCACCCTTTCTGTGTCTGACATCGGTGGTGAACTGAGATATGAAGTCCATGTATCTGAAGCGGTGAGGAGGCGGGTCAGCAGGCGGGTTTGTAATGGCCGCAGCCAGATGTTTGTGGTCCGTTAAAACATAGAAAGGGCGTCCCTCAACGTCAGTCTTAAAATCCTTGATCACTTCGTAGATCGTGAGCAACTCCCTGTCAAATGCGAAATATTTCCGTTGCGCATTGGCGAGCTTGTGCAAGAAGAACTGCAGAGGCAAAGTTTTGGCGTCGATTGTCTGGCTAAGGACAGCGCCAGTGGCAGTATCACTCACGTCTGTGGTGATGAAAAGCTGCACATTGGGAAGAGGATGCGCGATGGTGCAGGCCTCAGCAAGAAGATTTTTGAGGGCAGTGAAAGACTCAGTCATAGCAGGGGTCCATGGAACGGGCCGAAATCCAGAAGTGTTGATGCCTGCCAAGGCATCCGTCAGTGGAGCCCAAATCTCTACAGCCAGAGGTAGATGTCGGCGATAATAATTAACCATCCCCAGAAAGCTCCAGAGCTCTTTGAATGACGAAGGTCTGTGTAGGTTTAATATTGCTTGTACTTTCTCAGGGGGTGGTGAAATGCCATCGGCGGAGACCCGAAAACCAAGAAAAGTGACAGCGGGTTGATGTAGCTGCAATTTGTCCTGGTTGGTCTCAATGCCTGCTGCCAAAAGAGTGTTCATAACAGTTTGCACATGTCGAATGTTGTCCTCGACGGAGGAGCTGAACACAAGAATGTCATCAAGGTATGCAAAGCAGAATTTTAGGTCGAATAGCACTTCGTTGATGAAGCATTGCCAGGTCTGGGTTGCGTTTTTCAAACCAAAGGGTATGAATCAAAACTGAAATAATCCAATTGGGGAGGTGATTGCTGTCTTCTCGATGTCTTCAGGTGCCATGGGGATCTGGTGGTAGGCCCGTCTGCAATCAATGACAGAGAACGTGGTCGCACCTGTGATGGAACTGGTAAAGTCGGCAATGTTGAGTATGGGGTAGGTGTCCATAATTGTTCGTGCATTTAGTCAACGGTAGTATCCGCACATGCACCAGGACCCATATTTCTTGGGTGTCATATGTATGGGCTTAGCTTAGCTTAGCTTAGCTTAGTAGTTCAGAAATCTGATTTTTAAGGTCAGAGAGGCGGTCGGCACAAAGTTGACATGGTTTACTGGAGATTGGGGGACCTGGTGTGAGGCAAAGTTGGTGAACTGTGCCGTTGGTGGCGACGGAAATGTTGCTGGCGTCACGGTAGGCAGTTTGTATACAATGTGTGGTGGGCGGGGCAGGCGAGGTGTGGTCGTGGTCTTCGGAGCCACTCAGTGAATCCAACGGGAGCCGAGGTGGCAAAGTGTCCCAGGAAACAATGCGAAAAGATGGCCGCCAGCCGGAAGCAGAGGCACCGTGGTCGGGTGGGCTCGGTAGAGCTCATGAGCCGTTAGTGAGTCCATTGTCTGAGGGCGCAGCCTGTGGCAGCACGGTAGCGGGCAAAACGTTTGGCGCGAGTGCACTGTCTGTGTTGTCAGTGGTGGTTGCATGGCAGTGCACAGGAGCCGAAGTTGCATAGTTTGAGGTGCCGTCCACGACGGGTGGGGTAGGAGCCATCAGTTCGGGAACACGTGACACTCATCGTACATGTGCACTTATGTCTGGCCGAGTGTCAAACGCTGCCATGTTAGGAGGGTGTGGCCCTGCAGAACTGCCAGTACATGTTATGGCAGTGTTGATAGCACAGTTTCGAGGGGTAGCAGAAGGTAAACACACGGAGGCTCGATTGCTGGGACTGCAAGCAGATTCGGCGCACTTACTGACCTTGCTTTGTCCTTGTGTAGTGTCTGTAATTCCTTTGCTGCATCAGAGACCTGGGGCTGTGTTTCGTGGAGCCAGAGAGAGAGTTCAAATTTTTCCTTGCATAGGCAAGCAATGCGTTCAAGCTCGACAAGACATGTGTGCACAGTTTCTTGTAACGTCGTCGACAGAAACGAGCATGTACAGATGAGATGAGCCCAGACCGATGAGTCACGGGGGGGTTTGTTTGATGGAGCACAGGGTAAGTGAGTCTTGGAAAGATGATGAAACACAGTGTTTCACACTAGGTCTGATGAAAGTTTGTGGTGTCGCATGAAGTTAATGCCTAGTATAGGTTCATCAATTTCGCACACTAAAAAAGTCCACTCAAGTTTGCATTTTGCGGAGAGTGAGATGACATAGGAAGTTGAAGCCGAGCATTGTAGTTTAGTTGAATTCACGCCTTGCAGTGAAGTATGATGAGGGCAGATGTTCGACGACACTAAGGACATAGGCAGGAGTGAAACATTGGCGCCTGTGTACACTAGGAAAAGGTATTCCAATGAAATGTTTTTAATGTAAAGTCGTCTGCAATGATCCGGTCATTCCTGAACAGAATGAAGCCCTGGGGGCTGCCTGTCATGTGCGCAGGAGGCAGCACCCAGACCTACCTGCAATTGGCATTTGGGAAGCAGCAGGGTGGTCTGCAGTTCCGTGCCGCCTCACCAAACTGTGTGTGGAAGTAACAGTATGGGTAGTGCAGTTGCATTTCCTATGGAACGTTCATTGCCAGTGGCAGTGGCCGAGGTTCAGTGGCCACAGCAGGTTTGGTTGCAGGAGGGGACGTGACCATCGGTGGAGCCATTGAGGTCCCAGTTGCTTGTTCACTGCTTCCCAGAGCGAGCAGAACAGTCGGCACAGTATGGCCCCGGCTGTGTCCGGCTGCGGGATGATGAGCCTGAACCTGAGACTTGTCAGGTAGGCAGTGGCTGGCGAAATAGAGCAGTGATGCATCGTGTAGCTTGTCAGCAATTGTCATTCTTTGCTCAACGGGTTCAGGAGACCTCTGAGCCAAAGCAAAGCGGATGTAAGGAGATAGTTTATCTGACCAGATGGCTAGGAGAGCTGTGTCAGAGCGTAGGTCAGCGCTGACCAGGGCACATAGCTGTCTCCAGAGCTGGGAAGGTTTGTCGTTGCCTAGTTGCTTGACATGGAGCACTTGCTGTATTGCTGCCTCACTTGAGTGAGTGTGCAAGCCGACGTAGAACTGTCTTTTTGGCTAGAGTGTACCGGGTAGGTGAGTCTGGGAGGGGGGGGGGGGTCGACCAAGTCAGCAATCAAGTCCTCCTGGTCGTGCAGGTGGGAGGTGGGTGATGAGGCACAGAAACCTGGTTGACTCGTCGAGTCTGTAATGGTCAAACACTTCGTCCACAATTTTGAACCAGGTTATAGCTCTGTCGGGATTAAACGGCGTCAGCGTCAGTATGCATTGTGGAATGTTCAGAAGAACAGGTTGAGTTGAGTTTGTCAGGGCACTGCCTGAATCGAGCTGTTGTTGCTGTAGTATTCCAGGAGAGTGTGCCTCCAGGGGACGTGGCAAAGATGGCTGTTTGGATGACAGCATGAAGGTGACACGTTGCGGTTGAGCGTAATGCGTTACGACATGGAAGGCCGACGTGGGTGAGACACCGCAATGTGTCGATTATGGTTGTGGAAGCTCAACACATTGCGGGTGTGTTTGGATTTACGTGTCACGGAAGACCAATGTGGATGAGGCACCAAGATGTGCCAGGATAGGTAGCAGAAGCTCGACTGGAGCCGGCGTGGGGGTGACAGTTGGGAAAAAGTTCAAAGTTTGAGAATGCGTATTAGTCCGCGGCCACCTGTGTTGCACGGAGGCTGCGGAGGTGCTGGCTGTCCAGAAGCACAGTGTGGGAAATGATGTTGAACATGGGACAGAATGTGTGAATGTTCACTGTTCATAGTCACCCCACTGAAAACGGTGTGCGGATAAGGTGAATGTCGTGGCACAAAACACTGAGGTGTAACAGTGGGACAGAGGTGGACGTCAGGCACAGATAACAAGTTATTGTTCCTGTTCCAGGCCGAGGTATCGAAGGAGGAAGACATGTGCTGATTCTGAACCGAGGCAGGGGCGGGCGTGGTCAGATGCTGAGGAGGTTGACCTGTGGCAGGGACCCACATGGTATTGCATGGATTTCAGTGTGGCAAATCGTTGTGCTGGCTGTAGTAGGTTGTCCGACAAAGCAGTCGCAGCAATTGGCATTGGTCCCACACTGCACGGAGATCCATAAGAGATAACTGCACCATCGATGAGGGAGGGCACATGTGGTGGGAACAAAGGCATTTGATAGCCAGAGTCATGTGCACTCCTAACCTCATTTATTGTTGCAGGCTCGAAAACGTCCAGCGAAATCAGCGGAATCATCGAGTGAGAGGCATCGTGTTGCATTCCTGGTGGGTGTACATCGCCCATAACACGATGCATGTCGATCACTAAATCCGGCATTAGGTGCTGGGCCGAAGTCATTGTTCGAATGCTGTGTCGATGTCATACACACGAAAATAACTGATGTGGAGGTCGCAGACACAGTAAAATGGCGAAAACGGAAGATGTTACAACTCAGGTTTACCAGTGAGGAGTGTGTTCAGGTTCGTTGCACCGATAATCATACCCCTTCAGCAGTAGTTCTTTTAATAACTTTAACACATACAAGGATCACAAAGAACTGACTGAATATGGCGGAACAGCCAAAGATAATGCTCAGAGTCAAAAGATGAATACATATTGATGTTGGAGTTGATTTCATTGGCACCACAAAGGATTATTAGCAGAAACCAATTCCTTTACTTGGTACGATTTTTTTTTTTTTTTTTTTAAAAAAAGGAGCAAATCTGTGCTCTGAAATACATATAAAAATAATTATATTTTCTTTTCAATAGTATTTACAGGTCCCTTCTTATTATAGTTTATTGGGGTTATTTTGCTGTACAGAAAAAATTCATGTATCTAGCTTTATTAATTTGCTTATGGAGTGTACCAAAGTGCAAGAAATTATGTAATTGAGAATAATGACCTTAACGTTGTTATAGGAATATCTCACCTCAGTCCACACCTAGAAAATTCAGCCCCACGACCTGGATTACTGCTGTCATTTTTTTGTGACTTTCAAGTTTCTATGAATTTTTCTTGCCTTTTTAGCCATTTCATCCATCTCTGTTTCTGCTTTCTTCAAATGAGTTTCATCTAACTCTTTCAAAATACTCACAGTGTTGAAACCTGATTCAATGTTCAATTTTTGTAGCACTTTAGCCCTGACAACATTTTCTTGCAGGCACTTTTTCAGAAGGTCAGGATGTACTAAGTCATCACACACCAGCTTTATAACAGCAGCTACAGTAGGGGGTAATCAATGGTGTTTATACTTTTGATGTTTCTTATTGTATTTTCACCATGAATCCTCTCCCTTAGGACGAAGTCAGTGAATTTGTTCTTCGTTTGTTGAGGTGAGATGAAAGTAAGTAGCTCATACCACTACTTTCATTTCTAACAAATCTAATATGTTATTACTAATGGCTTTCTCATAGTATTTCTGCAAGTGGTCAGTGATGCTGTCTGTAAGTCTATTTGCACCACCAATACCTTCCCCATCAGACATTTTTTTCTCAACATAGTCCTTTTTCAGTGTACAGAGCCTTGCACCCATTTGTTTCTGCACATGCCCTATACAGTTCTCCAGTAGAACATTTTCTCCACAAGGGTTAGTCTGCGCTGCCTTTGTGAATCCTTTGCTATTTCCATTCCCCAAGTACTGCTTATATACCACTGCTCTTGTCTCAATGGATCTTTGAAATATTTGGACTGTGCCTCCAGCTTCCATATATCTGCTGAGTCCCTCAAAATTTATAGCACAGTTTTCATGCAGCTGTTCACCTTTATTCTTACAAACATAGAAGAATTTAGAAAGCAGTTCTACATGTAGCACCTTTTCACTGTCTGCAGAAGTAGCCACAAAAACACCAAAAAGGGATGTATGTCCCTTCTCATGCTGAGTCAAATCTGCAGCAGTTGTTATGTTTGTGTCTCCATCAGTACACTGCACCACTTCTTACATGCCCGATGAAACTTTCACCAGTCTTTTGGAATTTAGCATGGGGCTTAGGAAAATGCATTACAGCAAACAATGTTTTACCTCCAGTGTTCCCCTTGCATACACATCTCATTCCATAAACAAACTCTACATTTACATCATACTTGTTGCCAGCAGTTTTTGAAATATGAAAGGAATTCTCTTTATGGCAAGAAGAGCAAATAATAATGAATGAAGATGCAATTTCCTTTGTTTATCATATTCTTCTAAGACTAGTAAAGAAACAATTGTTTTACAATATTTACCGCATAAATATTTGCCAAGGGCTTCTGTAAGAAGTTCAGTGTCCATTGTTATGTTACCTGACTGAAGCATCCCAATTTCAGGGACATTTGAAACCTCATTTTTCCATACCTTCCGAAAGTGCCGATTGGTCCCTCCATCCATTTCTCAGGAGGTGTGATCTGAGGTGTGAACAATCACCTAAGACAGGAGTGCCCTCAGAGAGGGCCCCCACGAGGAAGGAGTGCACCATCGGAGATGCCAGTAATCATGGGGGATACTTCCTCAATAGTTTCCTCATCATCTACTATGTCTGTTCACAAGCGAAAGTTAAATGAGTCTCAGCCATCAGTGCCACAGTTCCTTGTCGTTTCTTGGTCAGACGGAGGTCAAGACTTCTCCACAGTCAACCCTTTTATTATTCAGAAAGGTGTCAACGCAATTGCAGGTCCTGTAAAGTCTTGTTCCTGATTACAAAATGGCAGCTTGTTGTTAGAAACAGTCAGTGCCCTCCAGGCACAAAATATGCTGCGTACTTCACTGATACACACCTTCCCTGTCCGGGTGGAAGGGCACCGCACATTAAATTCATCACATGGGGTCATTTATACATGCTTCCTTGATGGATTGCCCAATGAGGAAATTCAAAACTACCTGTCTGACCAGGGCATAATGGCTCTTCATCAAGTCATGAAAAGGGTTGACAAGGCCTTGGTTCCAACATGTACTGTCTTCTTGACATTTGACAGAGTTCAACTTCCATCGAACATAAAAGCGGGCTATGAGATAATTTCCATTCCCCCTTACATCCCAAACCCTACGCGTTGCTATTGGTGTCAGCAGTTCAATCATACCAGCCAGTGATGTTTCAATCCGGCCAAATGCGTTACGTGTGGCAAGGATGTCCATGAGGGTGCTTGTCCACCTCCATCCCCTCATTGCATCAACTGTATGGGTGACCATGCTGCTTCCTCTAGAGATTGATCCATTTTCAAAGACAAACGGCTCATTCAGGAAATCAGAGTGAAGGGAAAGGTGTCGACCTTTGCTGCTCGAAAGTTATTCACCAGATGAAAGCCCACTGTGCCTCATGCAGGTAAATACAGCACTGCCCTTGCCTCCCCTCAGCCTACAAAGTAGGCAGCCATGCAGACTTGTGATCTCACCTTTAGTGCCACAGTTGTCAGATCGGCCAGCGCAAAGATCATCCATTCAACCTCCCCACTCTCACCTGATCACTTTATGGCTCACCCTTCATCGGGTTCTGCTAAATCCCGAGCCCCAAAATCAGACACCCGGACTTCCAAAAAAGAGCCTACTTCTGAAGATTTTTTACATACCCTGACCTCACAACTATCGATTCCTCCTTCATCTCAACATCCTGTTTCCAAGAAGGCTAATAAGAAACCCAGTTCCTCTCCTTCCCCGCCACCACCTAGAGGTAACCGCCCTTGGCTGTCTTCTGTGTTGCCGAGGTGCACTGCAGGCGGCCGCTCAACTGACTGATCACTGGTGGCAGGAGCTGCTCCTGAACAACCTATGGATCAGGATCTTCTGCCATCGGTTGAGTGCCGTTCCATGCTGTCGGCCGCCGGCTCTGAGCAGTTGTTGAGTTGAGGGCAACCTTGGTCACATTCTTCCCTTTTCTGTCCACCCTATATCCATTATCCATTGGAATATCCATGGCATTCGAGCCAACTGGGATGAATTGTCAATCCTCTTATGATCCTACTAGCTGGTCATCTTCTGTCTTCAGGAAACAAAGCTGTGTCCCCACGATCGCTTTGTTTTCCCCCATTTTCAGTCAGTCTGATTTGATCTCCCCTCTGCTGAAGTCACTCCAGCACATGGAGGACTCATGATTCTTCTCCATGATACTCTCCATTATCACCCAATCCCCTTAAACAGTTCCTTCCAAGCTGTCGCTGTCCGTCTTTCCCTTTCTGGATACACCTTCTCTCTTTTTACTGTATACATTCCATCATCCACACCAATGGTAAGAGCTGATCTTCTTCATCTTCTTGGTCAGCCTCTGCCCCCTATTTGCTGGTTGGGGACTTCAATGCCCACCACCCACTTTAGGGATCTCCTTGTCCTTGTCCGCGCGGTTCACTATTGATAGATGTCTTCCATCAAGTGGATCTTGTTTGCCTCAACACTGGGGACCCTACATATTTGTCTGCCTCCACAACAAATTTCTCTCATTTGGATCTTTCGGTTGGTACTGTTCTGTTAGCTCGGCACTTCCAATGGTTCGCTCTTACTGATACACACTGAGTGACCACTTTCCATGTGTCCTTAGATTGCGGCCACCACTGCCATATATGCGCCCGAGACACTAGAAATTTGCCCAAGCTGATTGGACACTTTTTTCATCTCTAGCGACATTCGATGACCATCGCTTTCTTAGCATCGACGATGAGGTCACTCATATTACAGACATTATTCTTACAGCTCCGGAAGGTTCAATACGTTGCACCTCCAATTTTCCCCAGCGCCCTCCAGTTCTTTGGTGGAACAAGGCATGTCATGACACAATATGCATTTTACTGTAGTAACTATGAATACTGATGACTTCATAGATTTTAAAGGCCTTACTGAAGACTACCTAAATACAAAAGATCTGGTTATAAGTAAAATTTCCCACTTCCGCATTTCCTATAAGAATCATAGAACAGTGAAAGTGGGATCAGTTTTGGGTCTTGAAGGTGATATTATGGCAACTTGGAAAAAAGTTGATGTTTTGAAGAAAGATGCTAATCTTGAGAATGTGCCAGATAGTCATGACTTGCCAAAAATACACTTTAAATCCAAAATTTCTCAAGAAAAGAAGAATGATCTTTTGGGAATAATAGCTTATACAGAGAAAGAAGAAGACAAGGATTTCTATAGAGCCCTGTTGGAGAACAAAGATGAAGAGGCCTGCAACATGGAGGTGTAGGAACAAAATGAGGAATAGGACTGCTTAGAGGAAAGAAGTACAGTACTTTTAGTTTATTTTGATTACTAAATGCAGATAACTTTGCATTTGATTTCTCGTAAACACACATATATACATGTGTTTTTAAAATAAAATTGATTTAGTCAAAAATGATTAACTGTATTAGAATTAATTTTAAAAGTGAATAAAAAGTCAACATATTATGTATATAACTGGGACACCCAAAATAAATTTAGACATCTGATTCAGTTTTTGGTTTTCAGGTGGCTTATACTTACTGATGAAAGAAGAAGCAAAATAAACTGAAGACAAACAACTTTGCTTCAAAAAACTATCCAAAATTTTAGTTTATACCTAGTTTTTATATTAGCCTTGCACTGAAACAGTAAAATTATACATAAGGTTATAAAACATTCTCAGAACTACAGCGGAGTTACCTGATTTTTTAACATAAACCCTTCACTTACATCCTTTTCACAGACTTAGTGAGGCACTTACAGCGTTTTCCAGAAAACGATAGGATGGCACTTACTTCTTTTTCCATATAAGTTTTGTGCCCTTTATACATATTCATAACAAATGGTTTTCCATGTTTTGTGAAGGTATTTTGATACACACACATTTTTTCATAAAATTAATATGATCTTCCAATATTCATGACACATTTATTTGAATATTGAAAATTTGTGGTACGTACACCGTATTCCATTTTTTGTACACAATTCCTGTTGGCCACAAAATCATTAATGGTGTATGTTCAGCAGGTGTTTCTTCAATTTAATGAGCCCTTACAGCTAACATTTTGAGGGTATACCCCCCTTACCCACGTGCATTTCCACAGTATGACGTTTAACTGTTTCGGTGATATTTTCAATAGAGCTCTTAAAACAAACAATATAATGATACAGTTATGTGTTGGCACTCTCTCTTTTAAACAGAAACTGCTGAAAATTTCATCTGTACTGGTACTGGCTGTTATTCAAATTCCTAGTTTTATAAATAACCTGAAAGTCATAGTGCAGGTTATTCCAGCAAACCCTACATATGGTAATGAATTCAATGAATGACATGTCAGTTCCTACATGAACTTGATAAATTTGCTTTAAATTCAGATTGTTCAATTTGAAAGTGATAATGAAGTTCGCATTATGCCAAATTAACTACTGTGAGATCCTTGAGTGTGTCTGGCTTGAATAAAAGACATTGATTGCCATATGGCAACCACTGCAACATTATCAAACATGAATACCTGTACGGGGTTTGGTTTTACCTTTTACAGTGTCAGAACATCCCTGCTTTTGCTGAATGTCTGGTATTTTACTCAATTGATTGAAAAACACATAATATGTCCTACAGTAGCTGATACTTGTGCTGCATATATATAAACGAAGGTGATGTGACTTACCAAACAAAAGCGCTGGCAGGTCGATAGACACACAAAAAAACACAAACATACACACAAATCCTATTTTCCCCCTAAGGTAAGTTTTTCCGCTCCCGGGACTGGTATTACTCCTTACCCTCTCCCTTAAAACCCACATCCTTTCATCTTTCCCTCTCCTTCCCTCTTTCCTGATGAAGCAACCACCAGTTGTGAAAGTCCAAATTTTGTGTGTATGTTTGTGTTATATAGGGAAACATTCCACGTGGGAAATATATCTAAAACCCACATCCTTTCATCTTTCCTTCTCCTTTCCTCTTCCCTGATGAAGCAACTGCCGGTTGCGAAAGCTCGTAATTTTGTGTGTGTGTTTGTGTGTTATTTTATTGCGCCTGTCTATATATATATTAAAAACAAAGATTCCAAGACTTACCAAGCGGGAAAGCGCCGGTAGGCACGCACAATAAAATAACACACAAACACACACACAAAATTACGAGCTTTTGCAACCGGTGATTGCTTCGTCAGGAAAGAGGGAAGGAGAAGGAAAGATGAAAGGATGTGGGTTTTAAGGGAGAGAGTAATGAGCCATTCTAATCCCGGGAGCAGAAAGACTTACCTTAGGGGGAAAAAAGGATAGGTATATACTCACACACACACACACACACACACATATCCATCCATACATATACAGACACAAGCAGACATATTTAAAGGCAAAGAGTTTGGCCAGAGATGTCCGTCGAGACGGAAGTGCAGAGGCAAAGATGATGTTGAATGACAGGTGAGGTACGAGTGGCGGCAACTTGATATTAGCGGAGATTGAGGCCTGGTGGATAACGAGAAGAGAGGATATACTGAAGGGCAAGGGCAAGTTCCCATCTCCGGAGTTCGGATAGGTTGGTGTTGGTGGGAAGTATCCAGATAACCCAGACGGTGTAACACTGTGCCAAGATGTGCTGGCCGTGCACCAAGGCATGTTTAGCAACGGGTGATCCTCATTACCAACAAACACTGTCTGCCTGTGTCCATTCATGTGAATCGACAGTTTGTTGCTGATCATTCCCACATAGAAAGCGTCACAGTGTAGGCAGGTCAGTTGGTAAATCATGTGGGTGCTTTCACACGTGGCTCTGCCTTTGATCGTGTACACCTTCCGGGTGTTTGGTGTTTGGTTGAAACCACGACCGTGGTACTTGATCGTCGGGAGTATGTGGCTGAGAGACTGCGTCAGCTTTCAGACAACTCTACATACAAAGTTTGCAAAGTAATCCCATTCCTGATGTACAGGTGGAGCTTCAAGGAATCCTCAGAACCTTAGGCCCCCTACAAAACCTTTCACCTGACTCCATCAAACTCCTGACCCCGCTGACACCTCGCACTCCTAACTTCTACCTACTTCCTAAAATTCACAAACCAAACATCCCGGCCGCCCCATTGTAGCTCGTTACCAAGCCCCCACAGAATGTATCTCTGTCTACGTAGATCAACACCTTCAACCCATTACATGCAGTCTCCCATCCTTCATCAAAGACACCAACCATGTTCTCGAACGCCTGGAATCCTTACCCAGTCTGTTACCCCCGGAAACCATCCTTGTAACCATTGATTCCACTTCCATATACACAAATATCCCGCACGTCCAGGGCCTCGCTGCAATGGAGCACTTCCTTTCACGCTGATCACCAGCCACCCTACCTAAAACCTCTTTCCTCATTACCTAAGCAAGCTTCATCCTGACCCACAACTTCTTCACTTTTGAAGGCCAGACATACCAACAATTAAAGGGCACAGCCATGGGTACCAGGATGGCCCCCTCATACGCCAACCTATTTATGGGTCGCTTAGAGGAAGCCTTCTTGGTTACCCAGCCTGCCAATGCAAAGTTTGGTACAGGTTTATTGATGACATCTTCATGATCTGGACTCACAGTGAAGAAGAACTCCAGAATTTCCTCTCCAACCTCAACTCCTTTGGTTCCATCAGATTCACCTGGTCCTACTCCAGATCCCATGCCACTTTCCTTGACGTTCACCTCCATCTGTCCAATGGCCAGCTTCACACATCCGTCCACATCAGACCCACCAACAAGCAACAGTACCTCCATTATGACAGCTGCCACCCATTGCATATCAAACGGTCCCGTCCCTACAGCCTAGGTCTTCATGGCAAACGAATCTGCTCCAACCCTGAATCCCTGAACCATTACACCAAAAACCTGAAAACAGCTATCGCATCCCGCAACTACCCTCCCAACCTGGTACAGAAGCAAATAACCAGAGCCACTTCCTCATCCCCTCAAACCCAGAACCTCTCACAGAAGAACCCCAAAAGTGCCCCACTTGTGACAGGATACTTCCCGGGACTGGATCAGACTCTGAATGTGGCTCTGCAGCAGGGATACAACTTCCTAAAATCCTGCCCCGAAATGAGATCCATCCTTCATGAAATCCTCCCCACTCCACCAAGAGTGTCTTTCTGCCATCCACCTAACCTTCATAACCTCTTGGTTCATCCCTATGAAATCCCCAAACCACCTTCCCTACCCTCTGGCTCCTACCCTTGTAACCGCCCCCGGTGTAAAACCTGTCCTATGCACCCTCCCACCACCACCTACTCAAGTCCTGTAACAAGGAAGGTGTACACGATCAAAGGCAGAGCCACGTGTGAAAGCACCCACATGTTTTACCAACTGACTTGCCTACACTGTGACGCTTTCTATGTGGGAATTACCAGCAACAAACTGTCCATTCGCATGAATGGACACAGGCAGACAGTGTTTGTTGGTAATGAGGATCACCCTGTGGCTAAACATGCCTTGGTGCACGGCCAGCACATCTTGGCACAGTGTTACACCGTCTGGGTTATCCGGACACTTCCCACCAACACCAACCTATCTGAACTCCGGAGATGGGAACTTGCCCTTCAATATATCCTCTCTTCTCGTTATCCACCATGCCTCAATCTCCGCTAATTTCAAGTTGCCGCCACTCATACCTCACCTGTCATTCAACATCATCTTTGCCTCTGCACTTCCGCCTGGAGTGACATCTCTGCCCAAACTCTTTGCCTTTAAATATGTCTGCTTGTGTCTGTATATGTATGGATGGATTAGTGTGTGTGTGTGTGTGTGCGAGTATATACCTATCCTTTTTTCCCCTAAGGTAAGTCTTTCTGCTCCCGGGATTAGAATGGCTCATTACCCTCTCCCTTAAAACCCTCATCCTTTCATCTTTCCTTCTCCTTCCCTCTTTCCTGGCGAAGCAACCACCGGTTGCGAAAGCTCGTAATTTTGTGTGTTTGTTTGTGTGTTATTTTATTGTGCCTGTTTACCAGCGCTTTCCCGCTTGGTAAGTCTTGGAATCTTTGTTTTTAATCTATTTCTCCCATGTGGAAGTTTCTTTCTATATAAAACAAAGATGATGTGACTTACCAAACAAAAGTGCTGGCAGGTTGATAGATACACAAACATACACACAAAATTCAAGCTTTCGCAACCAACGGTTGCTTCATCATGAAAGAGGGAAGGAGAAGGAAAGATGAAAGGATGTGGGTTTTAAGGGAGAGGGTAAGGAGTCATTCCAATCCTGGGAGTGGAAAGACTTACCTTAGGGGGAAAAAAGGACAGGTATACACTTGCACACACTTGAATGGGCATCGCCTGTGGAAGGTCACAAGTTCTTGATGACTCACTAGGATTATAAAACTCAGGAAATTTACTATCTATCATGTTCCATATATCCCTGATAGGAGCAAATTTGGCATGCTGTTTACTAGCTGCTTAAGTTAGAGCATCATAAAAACACAAGCATTTCAGTAAGAGCCTCAGTCTATGCTCCGGAAATGAAGCTTGGTACATTGGAAAGTCTTCTTTACTAAATATATCGTGTAAACTGTCCTTGGTCTGTCTATGGACTCTACAGTTCAATAGAATTCCAATTGCTGACACAATTTCTTCCCTTTCAAATGCTTTCAAATTTTTTATGAAAATATCTTCATGTGATTCCCTAAGATTTCCAAGCTTTTGATTGGTACATATCAAAATGTTATCTAGAATGTTATCATCAAAGTACATGAGAAAAGCTTTACCTGGTGTATCAGGTTTTATCCCTGGCTTAGTTCCTTTTGGGATTCTCATTACATTAGCAACAGACCTCCTCCTTTGATTTATGTAAGGGCTTCTCTTCCATATCATACTTGACGGGGCCACCATGTCTGTTTAAAGTTGATCAATTTGTGCTTTCAGCCTGGGTCATCTTGTTGGTTGGATATCTATACAAATATGAAAACAGAATTGAACACTAGCAAACTAAGCACTCTACCTAGACACACATCCTAATATACTCCAAAATGTTTGCAAAAAGTAATTAAAATCAATACTTACCCTATTCACTATCATTCAACTCGCTGCTGTCAGAAACTACTTGATCTAGAATTTCCATGACTACATCTTCAGTTTCACTGCTTGAGCTTTCAGATAGTTCACTAAATTCATTGTCTGAATTCTCAAGCAAATTTCTAATTTTGTCATATGTCAATTTCATCTTCTTAGACATTCTGTCAAATGCCACGAAGATATTACGTTCCACTCACCACGCTGTTTACCGGTTGACTGCGAGTGGTGATTGTTGACCTGCTACACCTTCAGTTATAACAGTCACTATAACTCAACAATGAGTGTAAATCTAAAGCTGTTCTTATTGTCGATTGTAGCAATTATAATTACAATAAATGTCATGTATTTATTAAATAAACTACTGAACACGACATAAGTTTTAGCCTAAAAACTTCGTTGGGGGTCAGTTACTGACCCCCCCCCCCCCCCTCCCCCCGCAATTGGTATGCAACCGTTAAGTATGCTTGTAGTTCTGTGTCCTCATCATGCACAGTTCGATCAAACATACATCCACGTATTGAAACGTACCATCTGCCATAGAGATGAGCGATGATTTCTTCAGATGTATCAGGATGTTGGCACACTGACTCCAACAAATGGGTCCACCTTTTCTCATAGAATCTTTACTTGTATGGTTGAAAGCTTAGCCACCAGTTTAGATCATCCTGAATGCCATAGCTGACATACATTAAATTTTGAAATGTATGCTCCTGTAGATAAGTGCACTCCTAAAGTTTCACTTAGGTTAATCCACTCTTCAACAGATATGACTTTGGCATCACTATATCAAGGATATTCAAAAACCAGCACAGGGTGAAACTTGCAATCTGAGATCACCCCCACACTAACACATTTGCTGTCACTGATGTTTAAACTGTAGATGGTGTTATATAACATAATTCTAAGATCTGATGATTTCACTTCACCTCTGAGAATACAAAGAAATATGTTAGATACATATGTGTATGGTCTCATTCTTGTTTAATAACTCCACCATGACTAATACCTATTTGTCACCTGCATTAAGGAGATGAGCTGCGATGTGTGATTTGATATCTTTACCCTTCAAGAATTCTTAGTCTATTGATATAGCAGTATTTTGAACTGCTCTTAATATATAGCATTTGCAGCAGTGTATGAAACATAAAAAACAAAAAACTATATGTATATCTTCTTTTGTTTAAGGTACATTAGAAGAAACATGCAGAGAGCTCCAGATTTAGTTCATCACATGACACACAATGAATAATGCCAAGATACTAGATGCTAAATGAGATAAAAGAGAGTAATGATATTAGTTGTCAATTTGCACACAGGAGACGAGTGTGTACTGTAAGTCCTCAGGACTGCAGCAACTTTCAAAATTTTGATTTCATCCATTTAAACACTGTTAAACGAGAATGACGATTACAGGCTATTGATGTTTTGAGGGAATCTGATAAGTCCAATCATTCTAAATATTCTGGAACAGGTTACACCAGAATACATAACCATGCTGCTGTTAGAAGACTATGGATTCTATAAGATAGAGAGTGTTGAAGAATATTATGCATTCAAATAGCTTTAATCTATAAATATGTGTGAGGTGATACTTAAATTAATAAAAACTTATGGACAGTCGTTGGGAACATGCACACTGGGAAATTTTCTTATGAATTCAAGCTGATATTTCACATATGATTCTGTTTATGCATAGTTCAACACAAGAAACACTCATTGATCCTTCATTTGTACCATACCGAATGGAAACTCCGGAACACTCAGACGCACAAAATAGCAGACAAACAAACGATGTTCCTGTCTGAGGACAATGCCCAGCTATTTATGGGCAAGGAAAGTCCTGGAAGCGGCACAAGTGCAATGATGACGTCTAGCAACAATATTTGAAGCTATTTAACTTGACAAAAAAACTCAAAAGAAAACACCAGTACACTCAGTTGCACTGTGTAGGGGCCATGCGTAAAGTATTGGTGTCTGAGAACTACGCATACCAACAACTGGTAGACACAGCAGCAACAGCCGGCAAATGTGTCGCATGACCTGCAGACCCACATTGGGTGTCTTTTGTGTGATACCCCGCATTATATGATGCTTGGATAAAATTTGTGTGTGAGTAAGCAAGTGTTATTTAATTAGTGATAGGTAACTTGCGGTCTCACATCATGTCAGTATATTCTACAATGAAGAGCCAAAGAAACTGGTACACCTGCTTATTAATATTGTATAGGGCCCCCCGAGTGTGTAGCAGTGTTGTAACGTGACATCACATGCACTTGACTAACATCTGAAGTACTGCTGGAGGGAACTGACACTATGAATCCTGCAGGGCTGACCATAAATCCGTAAGAGTATGAGTGGGTGGAGATCTCTTCTGAACAGCACATTGAAAGGCATCCCAGATATGCTCAATAATGTTCATGTCTGGGGAGTTTGGTGGCCAGCAGAGGTGTTTAAACTCAGAAGAGGGATCCTGGAGCCACTCTATAGCAATTCTGGACATGTGGGACATCGATTTGTCTTGCTGGAATTGCCCAAGTCCACTGGAATGATCCATCTGCTCGATACAATTTGAAATGAGATTCGTCTGACCAGACAACATGTTTCCAGACATCAACAGGCCAATGTATGCATTGACGGGCTCAAGAAAGGTGTAAATATTTGTCTTGTGCAGTCATCTAGGGTACATGAGTGGTCCTTCAGCTCCGAATACCCATATCAATGATGTTTCCTTGAATGGTTTGCATGCTGACATTTGTTGATGGCCCAGCATTTAAACCTGCAGCAATTTGTGGGGAGGGTTGCACTTCTGTAACATGGAACAATTCTCTTCAGTTGTTGTTGGTTCCATCCTTGGAGGATCCTTTTCCCGGCTGCAGCGATGTCAAAGTATTGATGTTTTACTGGATTCCTGATATTCATGGAACAGTCGTGAAATGGTCATATGGAAAATCCCCACTTCATTGCTACCTTGGAGATACTGTGTCCCATCACTTGTGCGCTGAATTTAATATTGTGTTCAAAGTCACTTAAATCTTGATAACTTGCCATTGTAGCAGCAGCACTCGATCTAACAACTGTGCCAGACAATTTTTATCTCATACAGCTGTTGCTAACCACAGTGCCATATTCTGCCTGTTTGCATATTTCTGTATTTGTATACACATGCCTATACCAGTTTCTTAGGCACTTCAGTGTAAAAATCGTGAAAATTAATGTAATACTGGTTGTATATTCAGATAATCATATTCTAATACTGGGAACTTCAGTGCTCTATAAACACTTAGCCAACGGTTTTGAGAAAGGAATTAACATGGTTTTTGATGACATTATTATTTCAGACTGAGTGTAGCTTTTAATAAAGGAAATGAACTATATTAGTGCCTTTTAATGCACTTGCAAGAAACATAGCTCCAAAATTTGATATAGAGTAAATTTAATATTTCATAATATTTAACTGATGTGGTGTGTAAGATGGAAATATTAGATTTTAAATAACTCTTTAGAACATTGCAAGTAGCAAGCAACAAATCTCACAAAAACTTTGAAATTGTAGTTTTGGGGTAGTGATACAGGCTTAAGCATTGGAAAGATGTAATTGTCAGAAGTTAAATGTTGAAATGTCACTTCTAGTTCTACTTGACCCAGGACTGCATCTTTAATGTGAGTACAGAAATTTTTAATGGAGCTCAAATCATACTTCTACAAGTATTCGAAATTAACTTTCGTTATTCCAAAGTGTTTCATGTATTGGTCTTCTTTTATGAGTGCTATGTCAGTAGGTGGGCAACGCCAGTACCACCCCACTCTGCATTGTTGCCAAATTTATTCATGAGGGCAGATCCAAGATGACAGCCATATGCATGGAAACATCACAGTGACGTCATGGTGGGAAGTTCAGATTTTGGTGGGAAAACAGGTCAATTGAACTACCTCTACTAAACTAACCTCCCTCCCCTCCCCCCTCCACCATCAGGAAATTGGCTGGAAAAGGATTCAGTCTGTGCTCGGCTTCTGGATAGGATGGACATAAGTCTTCATTTTGTATGCATTGCTTCCCTCGCCTACCCCTTCCCGAAATTGATGGTAAAAGGACTCACGCTGTGCTGGGCTTTGAGACAGGATGGACAAAAGTCTTTATTTTGTCTGCATTATTTATTTAAACAATTTGAGTTGTCATAGACAGTAGCTCCTTCCAGTGTGAGTTCTAGAGTCCAAGTTACCTAGTTCACCACACTGCCACCACAGGGTGCTGTCGGCCCTTCCCTTCTTCCCTCCCATGGCATAATACAAGATGGCAGTATGGGGAAAAATGCCTAGAAAAGGACTTAGTCTGTGTCTAGCTGCTGGACTGGGAGGACGGACATAATAGTTTACTGTGTTCAATGGATGACATGTCTGTGGTGGAGGAGGAGGATTTTGACAGCTATATTAGCTCTAATTATGTATCTGAAGACTGTGTTGATTGCAATGATATATGGTGAAGATGAATATGCTACATCAAATTATGAAGGAGCAGCAGGATGGGGCTAAGTTACACTTCACAACTTGTACTGGTATATGCATGTGGTATAACTGTAGATCATTCACAAAAAGTCCAATGAGTCTTCCAAAGCACAAGAGGCAAGACATTCATTCCAGTGTGTGTGATCCTTGCCCCCAGAGACCACATCCCAACTCACTAGACAGCCGTGCAGTAGCTGCAGGAGTGGTTGTGTACTTCCTGTGGCATTGGAAGTATATCTGCATCCTTCTTTCTTCCCATCCCTGGTACATGGATACCCTAAGTTGTTAAACACAAACTGTTTCGTGAGTCATTACATCTGGTGTTTAAGCAATGTGCAGAATACTGTCACATATGTAACTTGAAGTTGTCACAGGAACTAAATGTACCACTGCACAAAGTGAGTGAGAGAGCTTTGCATATGACATAAGAATATTTAAACAATTTTTGATGTAATTACACATTTTATCCCAAGTAATTCCACCACCACACTTGAACAAGGACTCTAAAAACGATCACGGGCCACTTGTGAAACCACATCTTGAGATACTTTGCACACTTTTTTGGAAAATACCCTTCTCTTTGAGCACAAGCTGCTTCACTGAATATGTCTCTAAATACACTTTCAGTAGTTTAGCTCAGTTTTGTGGTGTACACTGCCACTCTTGTGAAACCTTCCTGAGAGACTTCACATGCTTTTGTGAGAAACAGAC
Source organism: Schistocerca gregaria (assembly GCF_023897955.1). NCBI lineage: Eukaryota > Metazoa > Arthropoda > Insecta > Orthoptera > Acrididae > Schistocerca > Schistocerca gregaria. Next base: position 658,330,639 of record NC_064923.1, read on the forward strand.
CCTGCAACCGATATCAGCTGCAATATCTGATTTTACACATCAAAATGATGATTTTTGGAAGTCAAAATAAATAACTCTGCAACTCTAAACATGACACTCACCACTTTTTGAGTTTTTTCTGCTTGTGTGAAGGCACTGCCAGAGAGAGAGAGAGAGAGAGAGAGAGAGAGAGAGAGAGAGAGAGAGAGAGAGAGAGAGAGAGAGAAATTTCTGAGTCCTACAGTTGCTGAAGTGTATCACTTTTCTGAAACGGAGAGTGGGCTTAGTTTATATTTGCTGCTGGTGGAGTTAGAGGAAATTTTTACCTCACTTCTCTTGCAGCATGGGGTAGCCCAGCAGTCTGAGGTGCCTTGGCACAGTCCGTGCGGCTTCCCTGTTGGAGGTTCGAGTGCTCCCTCAGGCATGGGTGTGTGTTGTCCTTAGTGTAAGTTAAAATTAGATTAAGTAGTGTGTAGGCCTAGGAACCGATGACCTCAGGAGTTTGGTCACATAGGAACTAATCAAAAGATTCCCTTGCTTCTCAAAGCACACACAGGTGTCTAAGCACAAATGGGAAAACCAGAAAAATTACACAAACGGAGTTCGAAGCACTGTCCTACAGATGAGAAAAATAGCTGGAATCTTTGGTGATTTTTCAGTGTCCTATAGGTGCTGATCTGGAGATACTCTAAAGCCACAGTGGTGGCAGAAGCACATCATTCCGCCTGCCCAAACCAGAGGAGGAGGCTCTGCTTGGACTTGTCTCTGAACTCCCGAACAAAGAATACATCACATGACTCTCAGACATCACAGAACGTCCTAAAAGTAGCTTGCTCCCATCTGGCTCGAACAAATCTGCAGAGGCTCATTTACCCTGCACAAAGGATGTCTTGTGACTCTCTGATGTCATGGAACTTCTTGTGAATGGAGCATTCTGATTAGCTCTTAGTGAATTTACCCGCCAAACTTCTGCTGCTGCCGGTGTGGGAGCAATGTCAGCTAGTTTCTGCAGGCAGACAAATTATGATACTTTCAGTGGCAAAAATATGTTGTACAGATTTTTTTTTAAAAAAGAAAAAAACATGCAGTACTCGTATTGCACTGGCAGTTAAACCCTGTAAAAGTGGCCTATAGATCATGAAATACCAAAAACTATCTCCAAAGACACTTCCTGGATTACACTGAAGACACTTCCTGGATTACACTGCTTTGCTGTAGTTGAGGAAAGCTTGAATTTTTCAGTGAGAAACCTCCCAAATTGCTGCTGCTGGTGTAGGAGCGCAGTCCAACCATTTCTGGCAGAAAATTTCAGCAGCAAAACTATTTTATACAGATCCGAAAAAAAAACCACACAGCAATTGTCACTGACAATTAAACCCTGCAAAAGCATTCTACAGATTGTGAAATATGGAAGCTATCTCCAAAGCCACTTCCTCAGTTACACTTCTCTGCCACTGTTGAGGAAAGCTTGAATTTTTCAGCATGAAACTGATATTTAACTGGGCTATATCATCACATACCATATTGAAGTAGTAAACACAATTGATATCCTGCACGAAACAAAATCATCACTTCTGCGTCCTGCATATAGGTATCGACCACCAGACGCTTGTACATGAACCATGAAGACAGACAGATCCCAAAGAACAATGTTCCAACTAGGGGAGACAGTCACCAGTGTAATACAAATGCAACAATCACCAGTCGTAAGGGGTGAACCACTTAAACTACAGTCAACAGCACTATGGATTCATTTAAATATTATTGTGCTGTAAGGCACCAGTAGGTTGGTTTGGGTAAATATGGGTCGAGAAGTGGTGACAGAAAATAATGTATTAGACAAATCATACTGTTTTCTAAGGAGAAGCATAGTATGTGTATGGAAAGAATTAGACAGGAAAGTACACTACTGGCCATTAAAATTGCTACACCATGAAGATGAAATGCTAAAGATGCGAAATTTAACTGACAGGAAGAAGATGTTGTGATACACAAATGATTAGCTTTTCAGAGCATTCACACAGGGTTGGCACCAGTGGCGACACCTACAGTGTGCTGACATGAGGCAAGTTTCCAACTGATTTCTCATACGCAAACAGCAATTGACTGGTGTTGCCTGGTGAAATGTTGTTGTGATGCCTGGTGTAAGGAGGAGAAATGCGTACAGATGGGGATGTTTGCAAGAGAACAACTGCACGAACAGTTCGACGATGTTTGCAGCAGTATGGACTATCAGCTCGGAAACCGTGGCTGCAGTTATCGTTGATGCTGCATCACAGACAGGAGCACCTGCGATGGTATACTCAATGATGAACCTGGGTGCACAAATGGCTAAACATCATTTTTTTGGATGAATCCAGGTTCTGTTTACAGCATCATGATGGTCACATCCATGTTTGGTGACATTGCGGTGAACGCACATTGGAAGTGTGTATTCGTCATCGCCATACCATACTGGCGAATCATCCAGCGTGATGATATGCGGTGCCATTGGTTACATGTCTTGGTCACCTATTGTTCGCATTGATGGCATTTTGAGCAGTGGGCATTACATTTCAGATGTGTTATGACCCGTGGCTCTACCCTTAATTCGATCCCTGTGAAACCCTACATTTCAGCAGGATAATGCACAACCGCATGTTGCAGGTCCTGTACGGGCCTTTCTGGATACAGAAACTGTTCAACTGCTGCCCTGGCCAGCACATTCTCCAGACCTCTCACCAATTGAAAACATCTGGTCAATGGTGGCTGAGCAACTGGCTCGTCACAATATGCCAGTCACTACCCTTGATGAACTGTGGTATCGTGTTAAAGCTGCATGGACAGCTGTACCTGTACACACCATCCAAACTCTGTTTGACTCAATGCCTAGGCATATCAAGGCTATTATTACAGCCAGAGTTGGTTGTTCTGGGTACTGATTTCTCAGGATCTATGCACCCAAATTGCGTGAAAATGTAATCACATGTCAGTTCTAGTATAATATATTTGTCCAATGAATACCCGTTTATCATCTGCATTTCTTCTTGGTGTAGCAATTTTAATGGCCAGTAGTGTAGTTCCGATGAATTTAGAAAATTTTGGCGCTGAAGGAGTAGAGTCCACCAAGGGGATGTTGGTAGCTAATTTGGAAGTCCTGGATGATGTGGGTAAAGACTCAGTCAATGAACACCAGGGTAATGTGCATACTGCTGATAAAAAATAATTGTGTAGAAAGTAAGAGCTTCTTAGACGTATGGGTAGATTGGAAATGGATAAATTATTGTTTGAATTTGAGGATTTTCTTTTTCCTTGAAGATCTTTACCTGCAATATCTGTAATGCAACATTGTATCCCAACAGGAGCTGAGTTGCTGATACACTCCTGGAAATGGAAAAAAGAACACATTGACACCGGTGTGTCAGACCCACCATACTTGCTCCGGACACTGCGAGAGGGCTGTACAAGCAATGATCACACGCACGGCACAGCGGACACACCAGGAACCGCGGTGTTGGCCGCCGAATGGCGCTAGCTGCGCAGCATTTGTGCACCGCCGCCGTCAGTGTCAGCCAGTTTGCCGTGGCATACGGAACTCCATCGCAGTCTTTAACACTGGTAGCATGCCGCGACAGCGTGAACGTGAACCTTATGTGCAGTTGACGGACTTTGAGCGAGAGCGTATAGTGGGCATGCGGGAGGCCGGGTGGACGTACCGCCGAATTGCTCAACACGTGGGGCGTGAGGTCTCCACAGTTCATCGATGTTGTCGCCAGTGGTCGGCGGAAGGTGCAGGTGCCCGTCGACCTGGGACCGGACCGCAGCGACGCACGGATGCACGCCAAGACCGTAGGATCCTACGCAGTGCCGTAGGGGACCGCACCGCCACTTCCCAGCATATTAGGGACACTGTTGCTCCTGGAGTATCAGCGAGGACCATTCGCAACCGTCTCCATGAAGCTAAGCTACGGTCCCGTACACCGTTAGGCCGTCTTCCGCTCACGCCCCAACATCGTGCAGCCCGCCTCCAGTGGTGTTGCGACAGGCGTGAATGGAGGGACGAATGGAGACGTGTCGTCTTCAGCGATGAGAGTCGCTTCTGCCTTGGTGCCAATGATGGTCGTATGCGTGTTTGGCGCCGTGCAGGTGAGCGTCACAATCAGGACTGCATACGACCGAGGCACACAGGGCCAACACCCGGCATCATGGTGTGGGGAGCGATCTCCTACACTGGCCGTACACCTCTGGTGATCGTCGAGGGGACACTGAATAGTGCACGGTACATCCAAACCGTCATCGAACCCATCGTTCTACCATTCCTAGACCGGCAAGGGAACTTGCTGTTCCAACAGGACAATGCACGTCCGCATGTATCCCCTGCCACCCAACGTGCTCTAGAAGGTGTAAGTCAACTACCCTGGCCAGCAAGATCTCCGGATCTGTCCCCCATTGAGTATGTTTGGGACTGGATGGAGCGTCGTCTCACGCGGTCTGCACGTCCAGCACGAACGCTGGTCCAACTGAGGCGCCAGGTGGAAATGGCATGGCAAGCCGTTCCACAGGACTACATCCAGCATCTCTACGATCGTCTCCATGGGAGAATAGCAGCCTGCATTGCTGCGAAAGGTGGATATACACTGTACTAGTGCCGACATTGTGCATGCTCTGTTGCCTGTGTCTATGTGCCTGTGGTTCTGTCAGTGTGATCATGTGATGTATCTGACCCCAGGAATGTGTCAATAAAGTTTCGCCTTCCTGGGACAATGAATTCACGGTGTTCTTATTTCAATTTCCAGGAGTGTATATCATTTAGAGCTTATCGTATACTGCACTGTATGCAACCAGTATTAGAGAATCCATTGAGCAACAGTTAACAGGCAGGGTTATAAAGAGAATCGCTAGTTCATACATTGCAGTCATCTTAGTTGTACAAAAAAGCCAGTTGATGGGACTAGAAGACATGGATTCAGTCATGACTACAGACATCTTAACAGCAAAACTACAACCGGTAGTTATCAGATCCCAAACATCACTGGAACCATTGACAGTCTGGGGCAGTGTAAGAACTTCTCTACTTAAGATCTGAAGAGAGGGAAGTATACCCAGAGGACCATCCAAAAACAGCATTATATGTTCCCTGGGGCCATTTTCATTATTGGAGAATGTCGTATGGCTTGAAAAATGCCCCAGCAGCGTTTCGGGATTTACTGGATGAACTGAAACCTGGATGCCGCGATCATTTTTGCAAAGGATCTGGCAGAGCATACAAAATATTAATGAGAGGTTTTTAAAAGATTACAAGCAGAGAATTTAGCATTAAACATGGAGAAACATTGTTTTGCATTAGAAGAAATTATGTATTTATGCCATGTTATTAGCAGTGAAGGATTTAAGATAGATCCAAGGTTGATACGAGCAGTACAAGAATTTCTGATTCCTAAAATACCATCTGAGTTACAGTCTTTTCTGGAGTTAGGCAACTGTTATAGAAAAATCACAAAAGGGCTTCCAAATAGAATAGGACTATTTATATGACTGTTAAAAAAGGGAATTAAGTTAAAATGGCTGAAATAATGCCAAGAGGCATTCGAGGAGTTGTTGTCTAGCCAAGCACTAATTTTTTCAGACTATGACAAAGAGTTGACCTTGGCAACAGATGCTTCTAATCAGGATACAGTGTGTCCTCTCTCTAGTAATGTACAGAGAGGAGCATCCCACAGTGTAAGCTTCTAGGCAGTTGATCAGAGTGGAGAAAAGCTACTCAATAACAGAGAAAGAGATACTTGGTGTGACCTACAGAATAACACGTTTCAGGTGTTATTTGTATGGAAAAAAGCATAAAGTAGTAACAAACTACAGCCAACAACTGGTTGCTGTGGCTTAAACACCCTTCTCGTAGGCTAACTGGATAGGCATTGAGGTTAAGTGAATTTGAGTATGAAGTTATACGCAACCTGGCAATAGTCACACAATCACAGATAGCTTAAGCCGGAAAGCGGTGATACAGATATTGGATCATAACCTTGCACAACGACAAGCAGCACAATGGGGTGACTTCAAATGTAAACAGTATGAGTTGCTGCCACAATCCACTGTGTGGGATGGATTATTGTCTAAGACAATGAGATTGGGATCACGAGTAGTGGTGCCTGCAAAGCTAAAAGAAAAAGTGCTGAAAGAAGTGCATGACCACATATTGTTGAACACAAGGTTTGTAGAATAATGAATAGGCAAGTAGCAAAGCACTGCTGGTGGAAGCCTAGGAAAGAGAATCTGGATCAGCATGTAAGGGGTTGTGTACAGTGCATGCAGCAGGCAGATATGAACCATAAAATACCTTTGCAGAGGTTACGAGAAGTAACAGAGCCTTTCAGAATGCCTGGATTGGACATTATTGAGCTCTGCAACAAGACTTCAGCTGGGATCATTTTTCTAGATATGTAGAAGTGATTGCAGTCACTAACAGGCAGCAATGCTGGCACAAGCTTTGGTGAACAGCTGATTGCTCAAATTTGAGGTGTGAGAAACTTTGATCACTGATCAAGAGGTGAACTTCATGTCAGAGTTGTTAAAGCAGCTGTGTAATTTGCTGAAAGTTAAAAAGTTAAGGATGATCCATTCCACCCACAGGCTAATGGTAGGATGGAGAGTGTTGCACAGTGGAAAAGAAGCTGAGTCACTATGTGGGTCACTGTAATGACTTGGACATATATTTATCCTTTATTGTGAGTCCTTATAATACAAAAGTCCAGTGTGTGGAGGAGTTATCACTATACCAGATAGTTTACACAACTCATTTGCTGTTTCTATTAGACTAAACAGGGCATATATTTATCCTTTATTGTTAGTGGCATATAATTCAAAAGTCCAGTATGTGGTGCAGTTATCACTATACCAGTTAGTTTACGCAAGTCACATGCTGTTGCTATTAGACTAAACAGGGCTGAGAAGTGGCAAGGACAGAGAGTATATTAAGGATTTTGCTAAAAAGGTGAAGGAAATTTGGAAATGTTTACAGGGAGGTAACACCAGAGCCCTGGAACGCCAAGAGCGGTTTGGGAATTGTGTGGGCAGGTTTCAGAAGTAAACAATCATTCAGTGGATAATGTTTTCAAAGCTGTCCATTGAAAAGAGTAAGAGTAAGACCAAGATGTATGTAACTCATTATAAAGGGCTGTATCAGGTAGTTGAAAGAACATCACCAGTAAACACCATGCTTCAACTGCCGACTGATGCATTATTGTTCATGCAGAGCATCTGACGCCATTTCGAGTTGCTCCAAATGCCTCAACACAGGTATCTTCATCCGTTTGGGGTCGAAATAAGGGTGCAGCAAAGAGAGGAAGCACGGAAACCTTATATAACCCATACAGGAGAGTCCAAATGGGTCAATGCTAAGGAAGTTAGAAGGGAAAGCATAAATTTGGATTCCTGTGTACATGTTCCTTAAAAACATAAGTGATTATTATACAAGTAGAAAATGAGAATTGGGTAAGAATATCTTTTACATTCATTTCTGACTGGGTTAGAAATTTTACATTTGAGTTTTCTTTTGTGTGTCTGTTTATTGGCAGACATTTTGTAAGTGGAGGTGGAGAGTGATGGGAGTTCCCTGTTCCCAGGTTGCAGGTAGTAGAGGAATTGCAAAAAATGGTCCTACATGTAGCATGAGGACAGCTGAGTACAGTTCTGTTAATGCCGTATCAGTTTTTGGTAGGCTTACAAAAAGTGCAGAAGGAGTTGCTGCTGGAATTATAAATGTTAGTTAAACAAGACAAGTTGAATCTACCTCTGTATTATTATATGGCAATGGTCACATTGAAACAGATCTAGCGTGATTGTGTGTACTGGCATGGTTTCCAATTAGCAATGGGAGAGCCAGATTCAAATGTTTCACCATACAGGCATGCCCACTAAAGTGGCGAACTTTGGAGAAATTCGTCCAAGGTAAAACACAGGAGATCAGACTGATCGCAGAAAGTGGTGGTAATCATGTGTTGATGTTGCTAATTGAACTCAAAAATTGTCGGAGGGAGAGGATTCTGTCTGCCTGACACAGATGGTGCATACACATGCGAGATACAGCTGTACTTGGCTAAGCAGAAGGTCAGGATTGTGAAAGTGATGTACAGGAGCCATAACGCTATTTTCAGCAACCAGATTTGCACTGGATGTTTTCTGTAAAAAGTACTGAAGTTGTAGCAGCAAACTCCTATGGACGAGGTAAGCTCGAGAGAGTTGAATGTTTCGATTTGCATGGAGGTGGAATAATTATAAATGGAACAGAATGTGACATAACTTGGCAGATGTATCACTTTACAGCTTCTTTTATAGGGGAAACCAAGTTGAACATTGTGCAGCCACAGCCACAGTCGCACTTGCCAGAGAAGCCACTAGCGATTCTTCCAGTAACCTACCTGAATTTAACATGGAATCCCAACCTAATACTGGCCCTGAACTGACTCATAGACACGCAAGAGGGGCTTGTTTCAGTAGAGCAAATACTTTCACACGTTCAGCAGTATCAGGAGCAGTAGCAGCATACAGTCAAGACTGTGTGTCACAACTACAGGCACCGTGTTAATGTTGACTCTGTTTTGTGAAACCTTCATGTACCTTAAGCAGAGGGCCGCTTGACAATGCGGTCCTCCAGTACATTCACACCACTGGACTGATTAACAGCTCATACAGGAGATGGTGCAGTGAGTGTAAGAACTAGATACAGCGATAAGAGAGAATTATTGATGGGTGTAATTAACTGTGATTCAAGCGACAAGAAGCTTTGGGTCGTGCTGAAACAAGTTTTGTTGCTTGCAATACGAGATGCCACAGGGGTGCAATAAGGGAATATTTGTGAAAGTACTTGCTTAATGTTTAAGGGGTAACTTGGGTGGGAATGGAGATTTTATATAGTAGCATAAAGACCAATGGTGCCAACGTGCTGAGAATTTTGAGCAAAATGTGCCCCACTTTCAGAGTGTTGTTGTTTGATGTAACAGGACAAACTGTTAATAACCTATGGTGTAACTTTGTGGTGAAGGCTTCTGTTGCAGACTGGTCATGGGTTTCCATTTCCACAATATTTGCGGTGCAAGTTTTAGGTAATTTTTAAATGGAACAATACCGATCGACATTACCAAACTAAAAGTAGGGTAAATTAGAATGTCAGTGGTTTTTATTTAGGTGATTGATCCTGTGGGATGAATGTCCCAATAATTGCACCAAAAATATTCCAGAAACGGAAAGTGCTATTGGTATGGGGTTTTCAGAGAATGGATTGTTAACCAATTAAAAGATTGTAATAATACTCAGAAAGTGCATTTTTGTACAAACATACACTTTTTCCAATGGAACAATGCCTATTGACATTACCAAACAAAAAGTAGGGTAAATCAGAATATCAGTGGTATTTGTTGCAAGATTCTAGTGGAGTCATTTACAAAATATCGTATTTTGAAAAGTTCTCATACCAACCCTTGTACAATACTTCTGATAGCATTGATAGCATACCCTAAAGAACAACAGAAGTCCATACTCTAGTTACATGGATTCTGATCAGTGGTGAGGCAATGACCATCACAGGTTGTGTTCAAAGTGACCACTGGCAGCAGTAATATGCGTTTCCAGTCTGGTATGAAATGACTGCTGCATAGGTGCTAGCATTTCAGTGGAGACGTCCAAGCAGGCTGCAGTAATTTGTCTTCACATATCACTGGATGTAGTTGATGTGTCCTTGTAGATAATGTCTATAAGCTTTCCCCACAGAAAAAGTCTACAGGTGTCAAATCTGGGGAATGGGCTGGCCAAGTTACACGTCATCTGCATCCAAAACAACGATTTGGGAACAATTCTTGAAGACATCCTGGAGAGCCATCATGGTGATGCCACATGTTCCTCCTAGTCAACAGAGGATTGTGTTCTAGAATCCATACAAGATGGTCTGTTAGAAGGCTATGATACTTTTGCACATTCAGTATTGTGTCTTTGAAAAGCAGGTCTATGAGCTGATAGTTCACTATCCCACAACACATGTTTACACTCCATGGACACTGACGTTCCATCCGACGAAGCCAGTGAGTATGCTCAACAGACCAATAGTACATGTTTTGGCAGTTTACCTGGCCATGATTAGTTAAATGTGGTTTCATCACTAAAGAAGATACGGGATACATCTGGGGTATCCTGTCTTAATGCCCGTGTACAGACGTTAATACGATTCTCATAATCATTTCCATGCAGCTCTTGATGGAGAGAGATGTGATAGGAATGGAACCAATGTGACGAAGAATGCGCAGGACACTTGCCTGCCTCATGCCACTTACTTGTGCAGTTGTGTGGGAGGTAGTGTGTGGATCAACAGCAACAGAACCAACAACATTAATTTTCCCCTCTTCTGTCATCAGTTTTTTCCTCTGCTACATTGCTTAGGTGTTACATTAAAACTTCCACTTAAGTGTTTGAAGATGTTGAAGAATAACTGCTGAAACGGTTGATGTCTTTTGGGATATCTTGCCATGTACACCATACAAGAATGAACTGCATTCTTCCTACACTCTGCACACAACATGAACATGTTGGCATTTTCTGCATTGGTAAATCTCATCATCCTCTCTCTTGGACTATCACACACTAATTGGCAAACGAGTCGCAATGCACTCAAGAACACAATAGCACACTGTAAGCAAACATAACAACATCATACCTAGCAACTAAACAGGTTGAATGGCACAAACAAGTACTGGTGTGGTAACTTTTTAAAATACAATATCTTGTAACTGACTCACACTAGAATCCTGCAACAAACACCACTGACATTCTAATTTACCCTACTTTCAGCTTGTTAATGTCAATAGGCACTACTCATTTTAAAAAGTGTATATTTGCACAGAAAATATACTTTCTAAGTATTATTACAATCTATTCATTGGCTAACAATACGAGTCCCTGACAACCAATTCATTCAGTAAAAAAGGCACATCAATAGAACTTTATATTTCTGCAATACTTGCATTGCAAGTTTTAGGTGATTGACCCTGCATATATATAACCAAATGTGCAACTAAATATTTCCTTATTTGGCAAGATGATAACTTCACTCTTTTGCCAAGTGAATTACAAGTTGAATAGGCCTATAATGTATTGCCACTTTGCTAACAAAACTCAACTCAGTCTTCTAATATAAGGATCACTATCACAGAGTAGAATCTTGATGTTGGCTTGAATCACTTATTAAGTTAACTGGATTCAAATCTGTTTTGCAAGGGATATCTACCTCCTACTACAATCTAGTATTTAAATTTATGACTTTCTGAAACCATGTCAGAATTCCTTCAGGACAGCAAAGCATCCCAAGTTCCTCAATTCAGTCTCAAATGATATTAAAGTAGCTTTCATATCAGTAAAATCTTTAATTTCCTTAAGTGATCAAGAACTTAGGTAAAATCATTATTTCAGCAGCCAACTTGAAACTGTAGCAACCAAAATTATGTATAAAACAAAACAGACAAGACAAATAGTATGAGCTGTATATTGAGATCTTAACACTGATTCAGGCATTGATTTCAACTAGACATCTAAAGTATGCGAGCACAGAAGTGGGTTGTATTTGTCCATGATAATATGGTTGTACAGCCTTGGTGCTAATAAACCCCTCTACAATGTACAACATACATTGACGGTTATATGAAGTCTATTTACAAATACTGCAAGGGTCACAGGCTTGGACGATGCCACCAAGTGCGACTACAATTGCAAGCTGGTATTATCATGGAATGCTGACGAACTGCGGTGTCAGTGTACGCTGGCCACAGAGCACCTTCAACACATAGTAGTCGCATCACATTGCAGACTGCCTGCATAGGCAGGACAGTTTCCAACCCATGTTGTTTTGATATGGACTTTATGTTTTTCGGCTCACAAAGGAATCTTGAAAAATCTGTATTTGTTAGTGGTAGGACATCAGACACAGTAATGATGGGTCGGCGTAGTGAGAACATTGTTCATTTAAATGTTCTTATAGAAATAAAGTGGTGATGGTTAATAACTCATATTTTGTGTATTTATGTACATCGTGGACCCAGTGCCCACAATAATTCTGGCAAATACCAAGGGAGGACCACAGCTGACGACACAAACGTCATAACCGCCTTACAGAAGTGGTATCAGCATGGGGATCAATTATGGAAATCCTACAGTCCTGAGGAGTTGTAGCGATGAGTGAACTTCAAAGCATTTCCCAGTTATTGGCATATCTCCATGCCGAATCAACAGCAGCAGCAGTAGCATCGTGGACATAATCCGAGAGCACAGGGTCATCCAACACTGGAATTCAGGTTAGTGTACTCAAATTTGGCTACATTACAAAAGGCAGTGATGGATTCATAAACTTTTGCTGTAATAGAGTTCTTTTGATGGTGTACATAAATCTAACACTAGTAACATGGTCGATCTCCAGATCATATAAATGAACTGTGGAAAGAGATTCAGTGGCTAAAAACAAACAGAAGTGAGTGCTGCCTTCCACATGACTTGTCAAATGATGGCTCTTGCAGGGCAGAATTTCTCATTATTGCCATCAGTACCAGTGTTTAGCGGTAAACCCGAGGAAGTATTCTTCTGTAAATACGGAGGAGCTGCCTTGTTGAGTTTGTGGACCAATTAAGATAAATTAGCAGTTACTAAATTAAGAACTCAGGGAACAACACAAGACTTCATCAGCATGGAGCCCATTTGCATGAAAATCAGAAGATTACAATGAATTCATAGCAACAGTTGTTCAGAGATTCAAATGCAAAAATGCTATCAGATTCTGCAGAGAGCAACTGGAAGTAATGGGGCAACAATGACATCAGCACATTTTGTTAGTGCAGGTTGCCCACATTCAGAGGCAAGCATACCTTCAGGCACAAACCTATTATTCTCTTTTGATTGATAGGGGATAATCCCTCCTTCTGATTGACAGATCCTTAACCTCTCGTTTCCCCACCTCTCCCCCTTCTCCTCCTCCACCCAATCCCTCAGGACACCTCCAACACTCTCCCCTCATTCTCACTGATACCAGTACATTTTCAGGCCTTAGTTATTCTAAAAGCTCCCTCCCACTCTATCAGTTTGATTGACTACTTAATTAAATTGATCAATTATTTAACCCCTAACCCTCTGGTAAACCCCCCAACCCTCCCCTCCCCCCCCCCCCTCTGTCCCTCCCCAACTTGGAACTTAACAGCTCTGTGCAGGAGAGGAAAGATCTCATGACAGCAAATTCAGTTACATAGCAGAAGGTATACTGATCATTTATAAAAATTTCAGTTTTCAGTGGTTGGATTTCTTTTGTTCATCATTCTCTAGTTTTTGGGAAGATGGAGGTTTTGTAAAGAAGTAGTTAAATTGATCGCTTTTTCCTTATTCCGGTCATGCAAGGAACATCATCATGAAACACCTATCACACATAATTATGCCATTAAAAATTGTTTGAGTGCAAAGCATGGACCGTCTGTCACGTCATCTTGCTACCCACACAGACTGCCCCAGCTGTGCACCCCAGCGCCAGCATCAGCTCTCTGGCCACACCACACTAGCGAGAGCCTGAGGAGCAATGGCATACTTGGGCTCTGTGGCTGTCAGACATGATACCACGGTATTCCCTCAAAAAAAGTACCCAAGAAATTCCTGTCAAAAATGTGCTCTTTATCTGTTTCTCATCATGTCCTGCCAGGCCTGCACATGCCATCGGTTGTGGTCAGACCAAACCTCTAACATAACAGCATTTACCTGGCAAACCACTGCTGAATACCAAAGCACATGAGATGCCTTCCTTCCAAGGCAAATTCCTGACTGAGAATGGATTCTGCCACAAGCTCTAAGCTACCGTCTGTGATGGAGAGACAGGATGTCTTGATAAGAAAATCAATTACCTGACAGCAACACCACCATGTTGAATAATGCTTTTTGTGCAGCCACAGGACGTTGTGTTATGACTCAAACTGTGTGCAATAGGCTGCATGATGCGCGACTTCACTCCTGACAACCGTGGTAAAGTCCATCTTTGCAACCACAACATCATGCAGTGTGGTATAGACGGGCCCAACAACTTGCCGAATGGAACACTCAGGATTTACATTACGTTTTATGATGAGTGTCGCAGATGCCTTCAACCAGACAATCGTCGGAGACATGTTTGGAGGTAACCCAGTCAGGCTGAACGCCTTAGACACACTGTCCAACGAGTCCAGGAAGGTGGAGATTCCTTGATGTTTTGGGGTAGTGCCAATGTATGCTGGTGGCGGTCATGGAAGGCACTGTAACAGCTGTGCGATATGTGAGTGCCATCCTCCGACCGAAATTGCAACAATATCGACAGCATATTGGTGAGGCATTCATCTTCATGGACAACAATTTGCACCCCCATCATGCACATCTTGTGAATGACTTCCTTCAGATAATGACATCACTTGACTAGAGTGACCAGCATGTTCTCCAGACATGAACCATATCAAACATGCCTGGGGTGGATTGAAAAGAGCTGTTTATGGATGATGTGAACCTCCAACCACTCTGAGCGATCTACACCGAATCATTGTTTAGGAGTGGGACAATCTGGACCAACAGTGCCTTGATGAAATTATGGATAGTATGCCACAATGAATACAGGCATGCTTCAATGCAGGAGGACATGCTACTGGGTATTAGAGGTACTGTTGTGTATAACAATCTGGACCATCACCTCTGAAGGTCTTGCTGTATTGTGGTATAACATGCAATGTGTGGTTTTCATCAGCAATAGAAAGGGCAAAAATGATGTTTACGTTGGCCTCTCCCTTGACCTCCACATGTAAATGTTACCACACTACTCATTGGGAAAGAATATCCAGTATCTCTCCTCTCTTGTTATGGTCTTTCTTGACTACCTGTCCGAATTGCTTGTTCCACAAAATGTGCCTGCCTGGCTGCATCCCTCACAGCTGTTCTCATTGATTTTGTGTCACAATGCTACTACATCCTCACTCTTCACTCCAGCAATCACACTCTATGCTGGCAGGTCATCAACACAACAGATAAATTGCAGCTAGCTTGCAGGGCAACTGGAGAGTTCTCTATTTTGAAGGCACCCTCTATCGAGGATTCTGTGCACTCACCTTTGACGCCTTCAGCACTGCTTTCTCATGTTAGTGACTAACAGTTCTTGTGTTTCATGTGCCGTGCCTCAGACATCTCTCACAATATTGCCCACTCTTTTGATAGTGACTCTGCACATCAAATTGTCGTACATGCTGTACATGCCATAGGTTGCATATCACAAATAAGCCCTCAGTCCACCGAAGACCTCACAGCCTTAGTGCTACCAAGTTACATCAGGCTAAGGCTGCAGTACAGGAACTGTTAGATGTGGGTATTGCACTCAAGCAGTCTAAGGCGCTGCAGTCATGGAATGTGTGGCTGACCCCGGCAGAGGTTCGAGTCCTCCCTTGGGCCTGGGTGTGTGCGTTTGTCCTTAGGATAATTTAAGTTAAGTGTAAGCTTAGGGACTGATGACCTTAGCAGTTAAGTCCCATAAGATTTTACACATTTGAACATTTTTGGTATTGGACTCCCCTATGATAGCAAATGGTCTTTCCATATTCATCTGGTGCTGATGAAATATGGATTATCCATCTCTGTGTGAACTATCACAAACTGAATGCTCATGCATCTTTGGACAGTTACTCTATTCCCCACATTCAGGATTTCCCCCAGCAACTCCATGATGCAGAAGTTTCCAGCATGACTGACTGCTGCAAAGCCTACCATCAGATTTCATTGTTTGAAAACAACATTCCAAGAATGATGATCACTACCCCCTTTGGATTGTTTGAATACTGATTCATGCCATATGGTCTAAAAATGCAACACAAACTTAGCAGAAATTTATTGATTCTATATTGTTTTTGCTTCCCTTTTGCTTTGCATACCTGGATGACATCCTAATTTTTTCTTCTTCTGTCGAAGAACAAGAACGTTCTCTTTAACAGGCCCAACAAGTCCTTTCCAACCACGATGTGGAAATCAACTATGAAAAATCTCAACTTCAATGCTCCCGTGTCCTTTTTCTCAGACATTCTGTCTCAACTGAGGTATCAGCCCCATGATTGATAACATTGATTTCATCAATAACTTCTCTCTCCCTGAAACCTATTGAGAATTGAGTCAGTTTCTCTGGATGGTGAACGTTTTTCTACCTCTCTTCTGGCCTCTTTAACTGACGCTTTGGCTGGAAGAAACACTGCCGTGTCTCATAAGGTTCAGTGGTTCAAAGACATGAAGGGCTCTCTCCATGACCTCACGACGGCCCTTATGAATGGAGTCATGCTGGCACATCCTATCACTAAGGCTCACCTGTCCATCACTAATGAAGAGAGTGAAACCTCCATCAGAGCTGTCTTACAGCAGCATATTGATGACCTCACTCAGCCTCTGTGTTTCTTCTCCAAAAAGCTTCCAGCTTCCCATCATAAAAGATCTGCCTTCAACGCAAAGCTCCTGGTCATTTACAAGGCTATACATTGTTTCCAAGTGGACTTCATGGGACGAGAGGTCACTGTGTTTACAGACCACTGACCACGGGCTGAGGCCTTTTGCAACCCCTTGTTTGGTGTACCCTCTTGCTGCTTCCAACCTCACATGCCAATACATGACCGATATCCATTACATTAAAAGAACAGACAATGTTGTGGGAGACTCTATGTCACATGTGTTTGCTATCTCATTTGTCATTGACCTGAATGAACTCGTGAGGCAATAGCCTATTGATGCAGATGTCCAGGACTTGATCAGTACCCCTTCTTCATCCTTGATCATACATCCCATCATCTTCCTGGCTCAACATATCCAATTTTATGGGTACTCCCAGATCTCTGGTTCCCACATCTCGTTGCCCTGAGTCTTTTCGGGCTTACATAACCTAGCCCACCGTGGCATTAAGGCTACTACTAGGTCGGTCATGGAATCTTTTGTGTGTTGGAGGGTTAACAAGGACTGCCACACTTGGACTGGGGCCTGCCTCCCTTGCCAATGTTGCATAATTGGTTGGCAGGCCCAACTGCCATTGGGCCGGTTCAGTATCCCTAAGGGCAAATTTTGCCATGTTCGTCTTGACCTCATTGGACCCTTATCCCCCTTAGGTGTTTGTCAGTACATTCTATCAATTATTGATCCACACAACCAAGTGGGCCAAAGTGGTCACTCTACCTGACATTATGGCCTGTTATGTAGCATGAGTTTTCATCAGTAAGTAGCTTGCATGCTTTTGCTACCCCTCTTCCATCACAGCTGACCAGGAGCAGCAATTTGAGTCAATAATTTTCACGAAACTGTGTTATTTGTGCACCTCTAACAAATTTCACACATCTGTATATCATCCTCAGAGTAGCAGCCTGGTGGAGAGTTGGCACAGTACTCTAAAATGCCATGACACCTCCTGCTTGAAGGCTCTGCCATGGGTCGTCTTAGGGATTTGTACTGCTTTCAGAGATGATCTATGCACCTCTTTGGTCAAGATCTGTATGGGGAACCTCTTGTACTTCCAGCTGAGTTTGTTGAGGATGACACTCCTGCTTTTTTTAAGCAAGCTGCTCACCTATGTCAAGCATGTATGCTCATACATGGACTGCATGCAACTGCCTGCACCTAGTTGTCACTCTACACCTCAAGTTTTCCTACACAAAAAGTTGCCACATTGTGAGTGAATGATGCTTATTGGCAATTTCGCTCAACCAACCCTTTGATCTCCATATTGGGCCCCTACAAGGTCTTTGCCCATGATGTGAACACTGTCAACATTTGTCTCCAAGGCAAATGCCATACAGTGTCATTCAACCATGTGAAACCAGTATGAATCCTGAATGATTCCATTCCCTCGCCTTCGGCTTCATCTAAGTCTTCATCCAGTACAGACTCCCTATTGCATAATACCAACCAACTGACACTGTGTGCTCCACCTCTCAGTGAAAGTGATGCATGTGCAGTGCCGTGTTTGTCACCTATCAGAAAGAGTGATGCGGGTGAAGTGCCAGTTGCCTATTTTGATTAGAAAACCCACTCAACTGCTACCACCTTGGATGTTTCTGCCAGAATGCCTCAAGAACCATTATCCTCTTCTGCTCACTCAGGCATTGTGAGATTCCTTGTTGATGTCTCACAATATCCCACTGCCGGTCTCTCTCTTCAGCTGTGAGATGATCTGCTGTTCATTCTCCTCACTCACCTGTGCTCTCCAGAGGCTCCTTCCACTGCCCACAAATAGTGCTGCTTTGCACCTTCAACACTCTGACTGATACATATGAAGGCAATAACTCTGCATTCATTGACACAGGCAGATACCTTACCATTGTCATACCACTCCTTCAGTGACACACTTCATCATGACCATGTTCCATGTTATTTACTAGAGTGGGTCTTCTTGAACATCCTACTCAATGGCTGGACAATTTTGAGGTGTCCACCATAATGGTCGAGCCTCCGTGCAACAGGTCCAACAATCCGATGTCACCTCCTCAGCCCCAATGGACTGTCACTTACACCAATGATGACCCAGTCCTTTGCCCTTCCCCCTGCTCTGCACTGCTGGGTGGCTCAGTGGTGACTATCAATACACATTAGTTGCTTCTTCAGACTGTCAGACTGAACCTCTTGGAAGCCAGTTCTATTGTAATGTTTTGGTTTATTAACATAAGTGTGATCACATTATACAGTGCTTTCCAAGTGCAAAAATAAAGTGTTGTATGATACTACTTATATGGTGGTTACCATTAAACATTCAAATATTGTTCCATAGAACTATTGTCCCAGGAAAATGAAAGCATTTACTCAGTCCTTCCTACAATGATTCAAGATGATATCAGTACTCTTCCAACTCAGCAATTGACCTAACTTTTATGTGCTAAAATCTAACTCTCCCTTTACCAAACAGATACAAGGTAGTGGTCTTCTCATAGATGTAGAAAACTAGAAACTATCAGGAGACTTTTTCATGCATCCAAAATATCTCAAGGCACCTTGTATGCAGAAAGAAAATTATCCCTAACTCCAGTTTCTACTGTATTCCACAATAATGCCTGTTTATTTCAGGCAATGAATCTGTTCAATTTTAGTTTAAGTGGAACAGATGAATGGTAGTCTACAACCTACATGCGATAAGCAGTAGTAGTAACAATTCTAATGCTATAACACTCAAGTTCT
Organism: Schistocerca gregaria; assembly: GCF_023897955.1. Lineage (NCBI taxonomy): Eukaryota > Metazoa > Arthropoda > Insecta > Orthoptera > Acrididae > Schistocerca > Schistocerca gregaria. The sequence goes on from NC_064923.1 coordinate 658,349,809, forward strand.
CTGCACATCCCAAACATCTACTACTGCATTCAAGCCAGTAGGCCATCAGGCTGTAGACTGCTAGAGTGTTTGCATGTATTGTGTTATGAATACAGTTACGCAAAAGTAACTGGTCTATAGTTACAAGCACTGATCACCTGTTCACCCAGATGAGCCCACATCCTGCTACCATCCATTGTGGACCAGATTCCTCATACTTTTGTAAGTTATGTGAAATTAAGTGAAATTATATAATCCTCAAAATGAATCTCACTCAATGAAAAAGCAGTTAATCAGCACCTTTATTTTAGCCCTAGAAAAATATTAACCTTTTGGGCTTTATAAAAACAAGAATATCATTTTGGAGACTCTAACACCTGTGTTGTCTCAGTTCAAAAGCCTTTATGATAATTAAATAAGGATAATGAAGTTTCACCATTTGTGTCAGTATCAACTAACATAGTAACATGTAATATTTTAAGTAGATGAACTGAAATGTAGTGGGCTGATCCTAAGTTGAGTGTAGCAGTAGTTAGCAGTCAACATATGTACTCATTTCAGTTTCTCATACAAATTGTTGCCTCAACTCATTGTCCTACAAAATTTCAAGTACGATTCCTTCAGTACCCCTTGTCTTGACATGTTTATGAAAAGAGCATTAACCTGATAACATTGTATACTCACAGTATCTTTTGAATTCAACTTGTATGTAATGAATGACACTGGTTACAAATGATGACTTTCAAATTAAACATTGTTTTTAAGATTCATTGGTTTTATATCTACTGCTCCCTCAGATGTAATACAAACATTAACATTATTGATACAGTCTAATACAAAACTGCACATTATTTAATCTGGCAGCAAATCACAGACTTAACTTCAAGTGTCTGTCCTCCTGCAATCCAACATCGAGACTCCCTAGAAAGTTATAATACTAAAATCAAAGATAGTACACCTCATTGGTCCAAAGAGTTTGTAACGTAAGATTAGAGCAACTCTGAGTTGGAAATTGTAAATAAAATAATAATCAGTATACAAACTTACTTTATGGAGAAAAACAATTATATATCCTTAAGTATAATTTTGGTAATGAAATTTCCTAATTTGGCTAATTATAAACATTTAATTATCCTCTGGTTACTGATGAAAAACGCAAATACTGTTTCATAAGATACTTAATATTTTTGTGTGAGAAGAGTACTAATGTGAACTAGAACCACTAGTGAATGATGTGCAACATGATTATACATGAACTTTTTTATAACATAGAGCGAATTTACAGAGCTTTCTCACCATTACACTGTCAAGTGTGCACTATAAGCCTCTAATTTTCTCTCCTAAAAATCCTCTCCATGGGATATCACAGAGGTTTTGACTTCCTGAAGCTCTTGATGTGCCCAGAGTCCCTTGTAGGCAGTGCAAGGCACTGTGGGTTCCAGTAACAGCAAGTGATGGGGGAGATTGGCAGACTGACTGTGTCATGGCTGGTGTGCGGTCAAGGCATCTTTGGACAATTTCTCACTGAAGAATGTGTTGGATGACTGTCATACAATGAGGGTGAGCTTGTTTGAGGCCTCTGGTGTATGTAGGTAATCGTTGTCTGATGTAGAGAAGAGAGGGACATGCTGGTGAATGGTGAATAGGTGATATTGCGCCAGGTGTTGAGGCAGCAGGTATGCAATTTAGAGTTGACATCTAGTGCAGTTTGTGACAAAGCAAGCTGGGACCAATTCCCATTTTGTTTTGTTATTTGTCTCCTTAAATGATATTTTTGTTTCTTAATTATCATTAGTGTTAGTGAGAGATACAAAGCTGTCATTCTGTAATTTCAAGTATAAGACTACTCCCTGCTTTGTTACATTACGTTAGTTAGATTAATTTCCTATTTAATTTGAAACATTTCAATTAACTGGTTTTGCTAAAGCTCCTTCAACTAACTGTCAGTTATTATTTCCTATTCTGGTCACATTGTTGAAATGTAAACAGATGTAATTGCTATTTACTGATAAAGCCAGGAAAATAACCCACAGAAATCTTAAAGTATTTATGTAGCTAATTTCCTAAAATGATAGGAATATCAGCACTTAATTATTGTCTGGTAATTAACACTTTTATGTATGGTATTGTTTATTTAGCTATGTCTGAAGTTTTCATCATCAAGAACATTTTTTTCAGTCGAAACTCTTATTGTAACGTAAAGTTCAGACTAAAATCAATTTTTCTGCACTATTGAGTTAATCTGAGATGTAAAATTCTAATTGTAAATTATCAAAATTATGGATTTAAGCATGTGAAACTTTAATAACTATTTTTGCGAAACTATATAAGCACTGGGCCTGACATCATTTTGGAGGGCAGTCTATTCCGAGATTTCGACCATGGAACCTGTGTCAGTCAAATCAGTAATAATGTAATGGTGTTATGAATAAGAATGTGGACAGTGAAGTAGGACAATTAACAATGATTGCTTATTAACTTTAGTATAAAATTTCCACACGTATCATTCATTAGAGTGAGACTGCTGTAGGTTGGTTAGGTTATACTGCACAGTGACTGTTGTCATATAAGGTACAATATGTGTGTAACTGACAAATGAAACTTAACTGTGTAGTTAAGAAATGGAATGGACATAACTACTTCAGTGAGGGGGTCTGACATTTATTGAAGTAAAACTTGCGAGACCAAATGTGTGCACATTGACCACATTATTGGGTAGATAGTGTTTTACCCACACACATTTACAGCCAATTGTTTGCCATGATCGCTGTCAGGAAATACAACCTGATTTATGACCAGGTATTCATAAGGTGACACAGACTCCAGTTCTGTGATGACTGAGTAGATGGTGCTGTTACGAGGAGTGAGGTTGTGGGTGTCAGTGTAGCCTGTTTGCCTGTGTTGGAATCAGGTGGTTTGATATCTGTGAGGGGCTTAGTGTCATCATCCTGCAGAGCCCACACAGTTTTGAGCCTTGTGAGCAACACTGTTGTTGGTGTGTCATGCACTAGTATGTCAAATATTTGTTCACCACAAGACAACACTTTGTGAGGCCCTGTGTATGGTGGCTGGAGGGCTGGAAGGATGGTGTTGTCATGTATTATTATGAACTCAAGCTGGAGAATGTCTTTATGAATGAAGACATTTGGCTGTGTGGTAGCAACATGTACATGTACTGAATATGGGTGAAAACTTCGTCCACTTATGTCAGCAGGTCCATGTGTACTGTGTTGAACATAGACCATGTGAAGTCTGCAGGAAGTGATAGGGTTACACTATATAGTATCTCAGCAAATGATGCTTGGATGCCATCTTTGTATGTTTACTGAATGCCAAGGAGCACCCACGGTAGTGTCTCAGACCAGGACCCATTGCGGCATATCAGAGCCACCTTTACAGTCCTGTGCCACCCTCTCACCAGCCCACAACTTCAGTGGAGATAAGATGTGATATGTGTGTGTGTCTGTGTGTGATTGACTGATACCACAGAAGTGGCAAAGGGCTGTGAACAGGGACACCTCAAACTGCCAGCCATGGTCCATGGTGAACTGTTCTGGGATTCAGAAGTTTGCAGTCCACATTTCTGTAAATGTGTGCACCATCATTTCTGCTGTAATATCGTGGATGGGTACTGCCTTCACCCATCTTGATGTTGTATCAATGGCCAAAAGCAGATACCAGAAGCCTTCCAATTAGGAAGAGGACCTACAATGTCCCATGGTCGCACAATGCCCACTTGAAGCAGTTCATCAGTAGCGTTCTTCATGATCTGCATATCTGTTGGACAGAGGTGGTGTGTTTTGTGATTGCTGTGGTGAATTGCAGCTTCTTTAACTTCAAATGTGAGTACTAGGGAGCTGGAGATGGAGTTAGCAGAAACACTATTTGTCAACACAGCACTTTGCCTTGTACTAACTTGGGTGTGATTCTTGTCCCATGTCAGAAGTGTTGACGGTGGCTCCTTTGTCATGAATGTAGCTGGCAAACAGCCTGTTTGATGTAACCAACTACTGTGAGGATAAGGATTGCATGTGGTTTTATGCCAATGTGAGTGCTGTGGCTGTGGTTGTGATATGGCATGTAAGAGAAGAAGACTTGCATTTTAGGTTTTGTGATTGCAATTGGCATTCAAAAATTTGTTGATGCATCACAAGCATGTTGCTTATTGTGTGAGTGCAGTTGCACAGGGTCTCTACATAAGCATAATCAAATATGTGATATTCTGAAGGGCAGGTCATGTCACACTGGGTCATAGGTGGGGAGAGTGTGATGACAACATACACATGATATCTCATTGTATGCTGTGTGAGGGTGGCTTGCTTGACACCCTCTAAAAGTTGATTGCCACATAGGAGTTTGATTCCCAGGACCAGCTGCATTGTATCAATTATGTTGAAGACCCATTGACACATAACATTTGTTACCCGGTGAACAGTGCTTGACGTCATGCTGTATACCTGATCACTCATTAGCTGGATGGAGGCATAAGGATGATGTTGGCTAAAACATCAGCATGCTACTGACTGTAAGTGAGCTAATGTCTGACCCTGTATCCATTAGAAAGTGTATTTGGGTGGTGAGTTCAGGGATGAAGAGACATCCATATGGTGGTATCAATGGAGTGTCCTGTGCATCTGTGTGATACTGGAGTAGCTTAGATGAGTTCAGCTGTTAATATAGGTCAGACCATATAAATTGGTCCTTGGTTGGCATTTGGTGAATATCTGCAGGGAGTGCAGGACCTGCATGTGGCTTGCCTGTTTTGGTGATGAAACAAACAGATGTCATGGAAATTCAACATAGTTTGCATGGCACCAAGTGTGCCATCTGCTGAGAATGGGGCATTTGAGCACTGTAAGTTAATGGCATGATGATGACTGATTGCCAAGAACAGATGATCCGCAAGCAGCAGTCATTACTCATGTGGTTCAGTAGCATGTGTTATCACAATGAGCTGCAGGTCTGTTGGCAGTTTGGTAGCCAGTCTCCACAGACTCTCTTGGTTAGCATCAACGATCGTTCATAGCTCGTGCCAGTAATACGAAGATATGTTCAGTTGTGGTTGCTGACCATGCAGTGCCTTATAGAGTTGTTGTTCAGGAATGCAGGGAAATTCAGTGTGCAAGGCTGTTTCAGTGGTATCAAATTTGCTCATCTGTGGTGGTGTTAGGATGACATTGTCAATTAGCTCTGCCTGTTCATTCAGGTGACAGTGGATGTTCACTTATTTTGTGCTGTCACTGTTGACTTGATAATGTTTTCAGCCATGGCAAACAAAAGTGGTTGGTGACCTTTGTCAGATAGTAGTTTGGAGTAGTTAATACTCTTCAAAGGTGAAGCTTGTGGGGCTAATGTGTGAGAGTTCAGTATGGGTGACAATGTCACCATTGACAGTTGGTAATGTCCCCCCTGGTGTGACATTATGATATGCAGGAGTCTCCAAGGTTGTGGCACACAAATGGCATCAGAGGAGACATTACACAGAGAGTGGTAGTGGTGGTTAGTGTTTAACGTCCCGTCGACAACGAGGTCATTAGAGACAAAGCGCAAGCTCGGGTTAGGGAAGGATTGGGAAGGAAATCGGCCGTGCCCTTTTCAAAGGAACCATCCCGGCATTTGCCTGAAACGATTTAGGGAAATCACAGAAAACCTAAATCAGGATGGCCGGAGACGGGATTGAACCGTCGTCCTCCCGAATGCGAGTCCAGTGTGCTAACCACTGCGCCACCTCGCTCGGTACACAGAGAGGTTTGAACTTTTGTAGCACTGGTTGTCGAACAACTGACTTGTATGCCCCAATTAGCATTTGTTATGTGGGATAGTGTTGTTACTGGGCTATAAAACTGATGCACAACTGGTTGTAGTGAAGCAGAAATTAGACACTCATACCCAGAATGTGGCTAATAGGCACATGTAGCACAGAAACTGCAGTTGCACTGTGTTCGGTAGGTGCCTACATGTTAAATTATTTAAGTGGGCATGGTCCAGTTTCATCTGTGGCAGAGCTGTTGCACAGTGTAGCTTGGCTCAAATCATTGACTCCTTGTATGAGTGTTTGAACGCTAACGACACAACCTGCGCGCGTAGCATGTTATCAGTCACGAGCGGCGCATGTCACAAACTCAATACGACTGAGGGCCCTCTGGTCAGACACCGACCACGACGCCTGAGTCCACACAAACTTGAAGCGGTGAAAGCAATCATCTCGGACCTATTAAAAGCAGGCATTGTACGCCCATCCTCCAGTGACTGGTTGTCACCGATTCATCTCACACCAAAGAAGAATGGTTCCTACAGACTCTGTGGCGACTATAGACGTCTCAATGACTGCACAATCATAGACAATTATCCAGTACCAGACATTCAGGACTTCGCATCTCAGTTGGCAGGCGCTAAAATTTTCAGTGTTGTAGACTGTGAGAAAGCGTATCACCAAATACCAATGTACGAACAAGATATCCCTAATAATTTCCGGGTATGCAGCCAGATCCCGTCGACGTTCTGCCACGATATTTCGGCCCAGAGACGTCCGGCCATCATCAGGTGAGTACACAACTACTGAAGAGCCCAGGTGCAGTCGCGGTATTTATGCCGATTCTCGCGCACGTGTTAACATGCGCGGCATAGCCGAGTTGTACGTGCTGCCCTCGGTGGTGAAAGTAAAAGATCATCTAGTCATTGAGTATCAAATGACGCTGTCTATTCCGCTGTGAATGTATAATTTTAATAACAGGATTCCAATTTTTATCCAGTTGAAAGCCGTTGTCACGATTTATAAGATTATCGACAAGACGTATTTCCACTGATTCCTTGATTACGGAATCCCAAAATCCAGAAACCGGAGCTAAAATTAAAAACAAAAATTTAGTTATCAAACAGCTGCCGATACCAGAAATATACCATGAACTCTGCCAGTTCTTAGGAGTGATCAGCTTTTCCGCCGCCACATTCCAAGAGCCGCTGAACTACAGGTCCCCCTCACAGATGCACTACGCAGGCCACAAATGTCAGGCGACAGGCACATGCCGTGGACAGAGGTCATGCATGCGTCTTTCAAAAAACTCAAAACCGCACTCATGGAAGCCATCACGCTTGCTCATCCCCACCCGGTGCAACACTTTTGCTCACCACGGATGCTAGCGAAATATCTATCGGCGCAGTACTTCAACAACACAGAGGAGTGGTGGTGCAACCTCTTAATTTCTTTTCAAAAAAACTTTCTCCCTCTCAGTGCAAATGGTCTTCTTCTGACAGAGAGCTCTTAGTTGTCTACAAAGCCATTAGATATTTCTGCAAATGCGTTGAGGGACACCCCCTCACGATCTTTACAGACCACAAACATCTCGCCCAACCACTCACAAACCCTCCAGCCGACCCACCTCCTAGGAGGTTCCATTATTTCAATCTCATTTCACAATACACAACTAATGTATGATACGTTTGAGGATCCGACAACATAGCCGCTGATTATTTCTCGGGGATCTCGGGCATATCTTCCTCAATCAACTTCGACGCTCTTGCTAGAGTGCAAACAAATGGTGACTCCTTGGTGAGCCTTTTATCTGACAATAATCACTCGCTGCACCTGAGGTGCAAGACAATCCCTGGCACATGCTTGGAGCTATGGTGTGACAGTTCCACTGGTCTGCCATGCCCCCTCATCCCCTCCTCTTTGCGTTGCTCGGTGTTTGACGCACTGCACAGTCTTGCCCACCCGAGCATTTGTACAACTACGAACATCATCGCCGAGCGTTTCGTATGGCCTTCGCTTCACAAAGACTGTTGTGACTGGTGTCACACTTGTATTTCGTGCCAGCGGTCCAAAGTCGGACACCACTGCATGCCCCCTTCAGGCGTCTTCCGCTCACCTTCTGGCAGACTCCACCACATCCACATTGACATTGTTGGCCCCCTTCCCCAGGTGGATGGTTACTGATACTTGCTTACTTTTATCGACAGAACAACTAGATAGGTTGAGGCAACCCCTCTAGCCGATATTTCAGCCGAAACAGTCGCCAATGCTGTCCTCTCCACATGAGTCCCATGTTTCGGCTGCCCCAAAACCATTACTACAGACCAAGGCCTTCAATTCGAGGCTGTCCTCTTCACAACAGTGCGCGAGCTCTTCGGCATTGGCCACATTTGCATGACAGCCTACCACCCACAATCAAACGGCTTAGTGGAACGATGGCACCACACATTAAAGACAGCGCCAATGTACCACGAGGAACGGTGGTACTGCTAGGCCCCCGTTCTGTATATAAATAGGACATGCAGTGCTCGGTGGCCGAACTGCTTTATGATGAGCTGTTGACCCTATCAGCCAAGTCTGTTGAGCCTTCACTGCTCCAAGATACCATCGAATACCCTGTGCTAATCGAGAACATACGACAGACGATACGAGTGCAGAGAGCATCTGCTCCGAAAGCACACACTCTGCCTAAAACGTTCGTGCACCAACGGTTAGACATGTGTGAAGCTGTGATGCTTAGGGATGATACAGCGCGTGCCACCCGGCAACCTCCATACACAGGCCCTTACAGGGTACTTAGGCGTTTGTTGAATACATTCGACATCTGTATCAAAGGCAAACCCTCGACAGTGTCATTGTCTCGACTCAAGCTGGCGTGGGTCACTGCAGATGACAACAACTGCAGCAACCCGACGCCACTGACCAAGACAGATGACAACCTCCTCAAGGGACGACACGCTGGCCATAACATCTCTGGCGTGCAAAAACTCTTTGGGCCAAGCGCCCATTATGTTTTGTCTATGTGATACTTCGATGTGTAATGACGTGTATCTGAAGTGTGACAATAAAATGTGCTCATTGTTTAACAAGTGGATCAGTGGGTTGTTATTTATAACAATAAGGGCCGAAAATTCCACAGGTCCATTGAGTAATTGCTTTTTTGTGGTTAGGACTAATTTCATGCATTTTGGAAGCTTCACTTAAATGTTTCCAATTTTTGAAGCCCACAGTGGTAGTTGAATTAGCAGTTGACTTTAAGTCAATCATGCTCTACCAAGGTAGGAGACGAAATACTGGCAGAAGTAAAGCTGTGAGAACCGAGCGTGAGTCGTGCTTCATTAGCTCAGATGGTAGAGCACTTGCCCCTGAAATGCAAAGGTCCCGAGTTCGAGTCTCGGTCGGGCACACAGTTTTAATCTGCCAGGAAGTTTCAACATACACAGAATTCAGCAATTTGGCCGAAATAATCCTCAAGAATCCTCCAGTCCTCCTGGAAGGAAAAGATAATCGATTATGCAATATAGTCTTTTGACACCCCACTAGGACTCATAGTACAAATTACATATTTAAGTTCAATGTATTAATGGCAGACTAGGCAGGCAGCATGTTATCATAGCTGCATATTTGAATTATTTAACTTAATGAAGACAGTAGTGTCAAACTACAATAGTGGTAATTTTTATTATGAGTAGGATTTGCTGACTTTTTGAGAGTGAGTTGCCAGTATGGACAATAGTCCACCTCCCTGTACCTTTGTGCCTGTATGGTTGCCCAAGCCCTGGCTTGACTGTTCCTTGCATGCTTTGCAGCAAGTAGTCAGGTTTTCATAGTTGAGTAATATACATTATCAATGTCTGGAAACTAATGAAATACCTAGTTTAGCCTAAGGTTTGACCAATTGGAATAATATTCATGACTCACTAAGTATTGAACCATTCCAGCCAATGTTTCGAAATAAGTGTATGAAATAAATGACTATTTTCCTTCACTCATTCATTAATAATTTCAGAACTACTTCAGTTCAAAAAATATTTATTGAGATTGCTTGAAAATCATTCCGTTGTTGGTGAAAGCTATGTCACAATGGGTAGGGATACACTTCCAAGGATTTCCGTCAGATGGCGATGGCATCATTTTCACTGTTCATTGGACTTAAACCCATCATTTATATTTAGAGAGAGCGAGAGAGAGAGAGAGAGAGAGAGCACATTTTGCTACCCCCTTCCCCTTCAAACTACTGCATTGATGTCCTTGGTTAACATGGAGAATTGTTATTCATTCTTTCTCAGCACTCATTCCTTTTGTGGCTGATCACATCTGATTATTTTTGTTAATTTTACCTGTGGCCAGTGTCAAATAATTGCCATAAATTTCATCGAGCTACAAGCAATGATTAATTCAGAGCTTTTTTCAATAACACTTTTAGGCATCTTTGAAAATCGAAAAGATTTATGAAATGAATGTGCCTCTATTTGGTACATTTTCAACAAAACCTGGATGAAGTATCCAGTTCAGTGGTGTGTAGTGAACCAATGATAATGCTTCCATTGTTTTCACATCCACTCACACTGCTTCACAGCAAATGGGTAATGATGTGCATTGAATTCTCAGTGTGACCTTACCAGTGACAGCACTGTAATGAAGGCTGGTGATTACTTGCCAAGCAATTCTGCTATGACAATGAATGTGATTCTGACTGAACAATGGCTTCATGCCACCCCACTCATCACTACACATAGTGCTTTGAGCTTCTAAACAGAAAATAATGACCCTTATTCCTGTGGACACTCCTTTAGTGGCAGTAAATCTATGTGCATTAACATTCCCAGTCTTTTGCAAAACAGACACCCACCAGAGTGCCACAATAGTTGGTCACAATGGCCCCCACTAAATGATCTCAAAACATTAACAACTATTTAGCACCTGTAGGACAAAATAGTATGGGTTCAAGCAGTCTTCCTGGACATAAAAGTAAACTAGCCAACATGGACTATGTTGTCATGTCGCATCAGTGTTCTGACCACTGCCATGTCACCTGAGCGATGTCACATCTCCGCCACCCTCCACACATTCACTTGCAGATGCTACCACTACATTTGATGTGCACAGACTGCAACTCCTCCATGCTTGGGCAACGCTCAGATTCAACACGTTTGCCTTACCAGATTCATTATCTCATGAACGTACTATGTAGTCATAGCATCTGGCATCTCCCATGGACCAGCATTGCACACCACATACCGCCAGTGACACCCACCTTCATGCTCATCTCACGTCTAGTGCACCACATGTACCTTTGTCTCATCACAACACACTCCATCCCAGTGCTTCTATGCCCTGCCATGCCTACTGTGCCATGTGTTTCTTGTTACTTTAGATGCCCGACTCACCAACAGTTCCATGCCTGCTGGGCTGCCATGCCAGCTGTGCCACATATCTCTTCACTGCTTAACAACGTGCAGCTCCACGGAGCCCCAACTTCTGTTGCCTCTACCATGCCAGGCAATGCCCACCTCATGATGATGCCAGCCTCATATAACCATGGCTCTTACCATTCCACATGTCCTTGGCTGAAACTCCCTTCACTGAACGTGGACTCACCTATGCTGTGGTTCGTGCTTAGTGAGTGCATAAAACAGTCTGCAGGGGTGCATAATGCAGTCTGCAGGAGTCACTGAGTACAATGACACAGTTGCAGTACTTCTCAAGCATCTCAGTGATAATGCCAATCTCATTAGTGACTTTTTATTTGATGTGCACACACAAACAAACAAGTATGATATTGTGATTTTTCAGTTTCTCCTGGCTTATTTGTTGCTCGATCAGTCCACGGGTATACTACCGGTTCATAGTGTCCAATGTGCACAATATTTCAGCTATTAGATGTGTCGCCATCGTCAGGTGCACTGATGAACTGAGCTCCTAAGGGCGGGTGGCCAATTTAAATCCCCTCCCCCTGTGGGCCGCTCTCTTCGCCGTCTGCACCCACACGCCGGCGGTCGCGAAGAGGTGGGCGTCGGAATCTGTCGTAGCGTCAATGTGCTTGCTATGTCTGGCCTGGTCACCAGTTTGTATTTCTTGCTGAGAGTCTACTTCATTACATTTAATGCCGGGTCCCAAGCCTTGCTGAGATTGTAGTCGCAATCTCGGTTGATAAGATCTTCCCTTGTGCGAATTTCGATAGCCTCCCTTATAACACTGTCCCAATATTTAGAGGTCTGAGCCAAGATCTTGGTACGCTCATAATCCATCTCATATTTCTCAGACAAACAGTGTGCTTTGCTACCACCGACTCATTTGGATATTTCAGTCGAGTGTGCCTCTGATGTTCTCAGCAACGATCTTCGATGGTGGGTACTGTTTGTCCGATATAAGTCTTTCCACACTCACAGGGAATTTGGTATATGCCAGCCTTCCTCAAACTGAGGTCATCTTTCACACTTCTCAGTAATGCCTGTGTTTTATTGGGCGGGCAAAAGACGGTTATAACTCAGTGTTTCTTTAATATACGGCCGATTTTTCCCAATAGTGTGCCATTGTACGGAATTAAGGCAATGGCTACCTCTTCTTCCATGACTTCATCTGTATCCACAGGTTGTGCTGTAGTGGTGGGACGGAGAGCGCGTCTAATCTGCCGTTCCGAGTACCCGTTTTTTCGGATCACGGTTTTGACCTGTTCCAATTTCTAGGGCAGATTCTCAGCGTCTGAGATGCTGTGCGCCCTGTGTACTGGTGTTTTAAGTACTCCATTCCTCTGAGAAGGGTGGTGGCAGCTGTCTGCATGCAGGTACAGTTCAGTGGGCATTTTCTTCCTGTACACACCGTGGCTCAGGGTAGCATCAGCTCTTCTCTTGACCATGACATCCAGGAATGGTAATCTTCTTTCTGCTTCGGTCTCCATAGCGAATTTGATGTTTGGATGTATGGAGTTTAGGTGTGTGAGGAAATCCAGGAACTTGTCCGGCACACAGTTTTAATCTGCCAGGAAGTTTCATATCAGCACACACTCTGCTGCAGAGTGAAAATCTCATTCTAGAAACATGGCATCATAATTTATAATGTTAAATGCCATCTATGACAATCGTGTGTCACCTTCATTGGACATTTGGTTGATACTTCAGGGGTAGACCCCACGCCAGAAGAAAGGGAACAAATCTGCCTCCTCCTTCAGCCCCTTGGACTATCAAGACCTATCATGTTTCCTCAGAGTCAACAGTTTTGACAGGCATCATCTCCCCTTCTACTGAAACACTCTTGCCTCTGACTGAGCCACTTTGCAGCAAATGACACCCGACGTGGGTGCCTGAAACGCAAACAGCCTTTGACAAGATTAACACTAGGAGGACCACAAGGAGGCTACTACCTGCAATGACCGACAGGGCCATATTGGCTCCATGTTTATTTTTGTTTATTTGATCAGATTGTGTTAGGTAATGGAATGTAAGACACATATATAGCTTTTGTTGATTTTTATTAATAATATGAATACATTATACAAACACACACACACACACACACACACACACACACACACACACAAACACCTCTGTAGTTCACTGCTATTCACTGCTGCACTTGTCTCACCACACTCATCTTCTCTTCTCACATTTGCCACATACTGCATTCTCACAACCTCAGAAAACACTTCTCTCTCTTAGTTGCCCTCTGTGGTCTGCGTTTAGTGTCTGCATATTTCTGGTCTGGCTTTTTATTTCTTGATGATACATACTGCGCTCGAAGCTCTTCACGCAAATCAAAAATATACCTCTGCCTGCTAAGTCACATACCAGTTCACTACCTTATACAACTCCCAGGAATTTATTGTAGCCAAATCAAGAATGTTGTAAAATACATGCATTGTCCAGCATCTTGTATCGGCTTTTGTGGAGTACATCCTTGTCATTTGATCGACAACGTTGACCCCAAATTTTGTTTCATTGTAGAATTGCACTGTTTCAGGAGCCTTCTTCTGACTATCAGACAGGGATACGTGAGAGTGACGTGAACTTAGTAACAAAACACTGTTATTTGTTTTCTCTTGATAAACTGTTAGTTTTGTTCCATTATCATTTTTACACACAATAGTCAAGTGGAGTGGTTGTTTTCTGGTCTTTGCAGCAGGAGGCACCTCCCTTCGATTACGGTTGAAAGTACCTACTAAAGTTGTGGATGCTGCACTCAGATGGTTTGCAAGGCATAGTGAAGTAAAGTAACTGTCAGTAGTGACATTCAAACTTTTGCCTAAGTATGGTCCCATAAGCCTAAGAACAATATTTTGACCTACGCCTTGGTCAGCTGGTCGAAGGGGATCAGCACCAGTGTATGAGAATCCATTCTGTATGTCTTTACTAGAAACACCTACAAGAAACCAGAATTTTATGCCGAACTTATCTGGCTTGCTTGCAATATATTGTGTGAATGGACATCTTGTTTTAGACAGCAAAAGTTGTTCGTCAACTGTAAGATAAGGTTCTACTTTATAGCATGACACACTGTTTTCTATGAAAGCATTCCAAGTATCTGAGACAAGAGCAAATTTGTCAGCCTTGAGGCATTCAGATCTAGTGGACTTAGTGTCAAACCTCGTATACTTCATTATCTTGATAACTCTGTTTCGTCCCATAGTTTGTCTGCAAAACGGAGGACCCCATACTGTTGACCATGGGCTTTTGAGAGGAAAATTCTTTGCCCTATACACTCCTCTTGCATACATTATGGCGACAAAAGCATCCAGTTCTTCAGCGTCTACTGTCCAGGAATCATCTTGTGTTCGACAATGAGCCTCAGCTTCAGTACAGTGCTTGATATGGTGCATCATGGAAGCACTGAAAATTAACCGCCAAGCAATAAGAAGTTCCCCACTTTGAATTTTCCTTTTAGCATATGATGTTGGTCCTAAGCTCTCCCGCAAAATGTTATGACTTTGTAGAGGACTTGAAAACATATGAAAAAAGAACAGTATTTTTACAACGTGTTATGTACTGATATTATATGAGTATATCTGCTCTTGTAATTTTACAAACTAAAACTCTACACAAAGAGCAGAAATATTAATGACCTGCATTAGAACCCAATGGTACAATTTTCCACACAGTCCCATCTTTTGCTGTTTCTTTTTCTTCAGTAGGTTGCCCAGTATCATTTTTTGATTGACTTCTGGAGGAAGCAAGTGTTATCCTGATTGTTTATCTTACAGAGATAGAATTTGGAACATCAGAAAGCATGCTGGATGTAGAAGCTTCATTTTTTTCCTAAATTCAGTGGAAAACTGTCCTGGGCTGTGTTTACATCATCATATTCATTGCACGAATCACATTCTTCATCTGCACACACTGGAACTACTACACTTTCTTCATTGTCCTGATCGCTGTCAGAAAACTCAAACTCTTCACCTAAACTTTCATCTTCTATTTTTCTCAGTTCTGCTAGTATTTCAGCGTCTGTTAGCCACTTCTTGTATTCGTAGCTCACAACTGCTGGGATGACTCTCAGATACCATCACAATGGACAATAACTGAAATCCTTGCATCAACTAACCAGAAATGGATGGAATGACACTGTTGTTGCATATTTGAACAACAAAGGGACAACAGCTGATGTGATTTCATAGGCAGTATTACAAAGAAGTAGCCTCTAAATACAGAGAAATGTTGGAGGGGCCAAATTAGTATTTCATATGACTGATGAAAAGTCACAAAATATCAAGTCAGTCGAACTTACGATTTGCTCACCAAACAAGTGAAAAGATTGAAAAGGGGCCAGTTCGGACCATAGGTTTTTCTAGTGTTAAATCTGATCTTGCACAGGCTGTCACCCTCACCCTTCTGTCACCAGACGCACAGTTCATGATCACTGTAGACACCAGTAACTGCACAATTGGTGCAGTACTGTAAGAGATCATATGCATAACACTGCTGCTGTGTTTCTTCTCTTAAAAGCTGACCAATACTCAGAAGAGATACAGAGCTCTTGGCCATCTATGAGGCAGTGTACTGTTTCAAGTGACATTGAAACATGCCCTGTAACCATTTACACTGACCACAAGCCTCTTGCAGACATGATCAAAAACCCTTCTGTTAACAACATGCCAACGCGCCTCCACCACCTCGACCTGATCTCGGAAGTTACCACTGACATCAGAGGTGCGTAAAATACAGGTGCAGATTACCTATCTGGCTTGGCAGTCACATCTACTGAGCTAGACTTCGATCTACTCACTGATGCACAGGCCACAGACCCGATCTACAACTACTCACTAGACAAGACACTGGACTACAACTACATCAGCACACACAGCCAGGAGCCACCAAACCTCTTTTGTATGACGTGAAGTGTGAGAGGATATAATCAGTTGTCCCACAATCCTATTGTAAAACTGTGTTTGACTTGCTGCCCAGTCTTGCACATTCCGGCATATGTCCCGCACTCAAACTTGTCACAAAACACTTTGTCTGGCCCACTGTCAAGCATGATTGTGCTCATAGGACAGGATCTGTGTTCCTCATCAACAGACTAAGGTAGGACATCAAGCTCAGCCCCCCTTTGGGAAATTCCCTATCCCAAAGGGGCATTTTCAACACGTTAATAGTGATTTAGTTGGGCCACTCCCCGACTGACAAGGTTCAAAGTACATTTTATCCTTGACTGACTGTACAATGTGTTGAGTTGAGGCCACCCCATTACTGTAAATTTCATTTGACACAGTTTCCAAGGCCTTTGTTTACAATTGGACTGTCAGGTTCAACAATTTGAATGTGCCTAGCTCAATGAGCTGAGCCAACTTCACTGGTGCCATCATTTCCATACGAGTGTTTACCACCCCCAGCCAAATGGTACCACATGCTCAAGACAGCATTTATCTGCCACTTGCAGTCATGGACTGATGGCTTACCGCTGATGCTCCTTCTAATTAGGACTGCTCATAAAGAGGATTTGAACGTCTCACTTGCTGAGGCCGTATGATGAGCTGCTCTGCCTCCCTGCAGAATTTGTCATTCATGGTGTAGCTACAGCACACCATGAACTGCTGGAACTAGTGCAATGAATGCATGAGCATATACACAACATGCACATGCCATCACTGTGGAATCACACTGAACAATATTGCTGCTCTGAGGTAGCTCAACTAATTCCTCTTGACCTGCAGGTAGTCACTCTGATTGATGTTTGTGACAACATGCTTTGTACCTTGCAGGACAATAAAATATATTTGTACAGAATCATGCAACCTTTTGGTTGTTATTGTACATAAGTAGTGAGTACCATACTTCCTTCAGGTCTGAGGCTGAACAAGTCAGAATCAAGAGCGAATTTTAAAATGGACCAACCTGCAGCAGAGGAAATGGAGTTACAAAAGAATTTTGCAAGAATGATTTGGAAAGACTAGTACACTTAGACAGTCCTTTTGATGAGATGAATTAATGCACTTAAAGGAGATTACTTGAGAGATTGCACTGTGTGGACCTGATGATTCAATTGGTCAATTTATAAAGTGTATTTTCAGGCTGGCTAGGGTCTTATAGAGGGACAACAGACTTTCAGTCACAGATATTATCAATAGGAGTGATGGAACCAAACCCCAGTGAGGGGAATCAAGGGAGGAGAGAATATGGATGTTTTAGAAATGATCATCATAATGGAGGGATTGCGAGGGATACAATGGAAACAATGGGAACAAAAATTGGGGAAGGGATTTTTAGAATAGGAACAGGGGATGGAAAGACCCAAACAGAGTTCAAATGCATGAAATATCAGGAAGCAGGAGAAACTACTCAAGAAATTCAGGATCCATTGAAGGAGGGTCTGTAATTTTGTGGTGAGGGCATCCAATAAACATCAGATCAATGAATTTTGATGAAATATTAAAATTAATTGCTATCAGGTGAGACAAAAACATAATATTGGGTCTGTACCATGGGTAAATAGGTTGGCATTTGGTAGAAAATTCTTGAATATCATAAGAAAAAATGCCTTCTGAGACAACAGTAACAGACAAAAAATTCTGAAAATTTAGATATGGGTAATGAGGCAGTGGCAGACTCTTACAGTTGGGCCCAAAGCAACTTTCAAGGTAATGAGAATTGAGGGGATGGGGGAAGGGGGGGATGGGGGGTTGCTGTCATCGGATGAGAGTGGCGTGACCCACTGCAAATTATACTGTCATGTATGATACTAATAATCAGATACAAGGAGTGAACAAACTTCAAATAATGTTATAGTAGTTAGTGCAAATAAGAAAAGTTGCATGGGTAGTTACATTGAAGATTTGGAGGTTGTGAAATAAATGAGTAAGAGGTTAAAAACTTAGATGGTATAGATAAAGTTTCATATAAGGACAGGCTTAGCAATGGATTTACATTTGAAAAATGGTTCTTGCCTACTGGCACTAGTAAGTCACTGATTGTGAGGAAACTGGAGAAAAAGTATGATAATTTCAACAGCTGAATTTGTGTCTGTGCATAGAAACAAAGGTAGAAATATTTTTAAAATTAATTTAGAATTACTGTGCAAAAAAACATAATTTGAAAAACATTTAGGTTCTTGGAAGAATTTGTGAAACTTTTAGCCTATCTGGTGGAAGAAAATTAAATTTGTTCTGAGGGAAAGGGGTGCAACGACAGAGGAATCTTTTGTGACCAACCCATGTCATACAAAAAGAAATGTAGTAGAGATCATGGGCATCTGACAGCTTGTTAAAAGCTTAAGGGAACATATTAAGGGAGGAAAAAAGAAAGTGGAAATGGATTTCAAAGAAATTAAAAATAATTTACTTTATGACGATTTGAAGTGTGGCGGATCTGGGTAGGAGTACTCATAACAGAATAACTAAGTCAGCTATTATGCACTGTGTTGCTGGCATCACTATACAGAGAAAAGACTGTGCATGCACAGCTGTTATTCGGGATGAACTGACTCACCCAAAGATAATCCTGTGACAGGTTTTCTCACTGCTGATGAAAGAGTATTCTTATCGCTTGTTTCAGTTGCCTTAACATCTGTTTGCATGCATGGGAGAGAACGCTGATCCTGAATAGCTGTGACGCTAAGAACTCTGTCAGCTTTGGTTGTGACATGATCTCGGTCAGCTCAACATCGTGGGTAGTTTGTAGCAGTGAGTGAATTGTCTGGAGAGGAATCTATTGTTGAACTGCCATTCCCCATACATGCTGTCCTTTGATAATGTTGAACTCATTGATCAGTTTCACTGTCATGTCTTGAAATTGCTCCACAAGTTTCACTACAAAAGTATTGTTTTTCTTTGACAGTCAGATATGTATAGGTGTTGGCTTCACGTTTATTGCTCTATCGGGGCCTGAATATGGTGGCTGCAACACAAGACAGATCATATCATGCTGCAACAGGATGTAGTCACAGTCTTTTAGCAGTGGATGTGTGAAAATTGTGTCAGCTGTCTACATGCAGAAGCAGTATTTTCTGGGGTATGCAATGGGCTGCTTGACTTTCCAGATGAGAGTAGATAGTTTCTTGCCAGCCGGTGGTTGTGTCAGCAAAACAAAGTCAACCAGTAGGATGAATGCCTCACCATATAGTACTTCATATTATGTAAACTGAAGGTGGAGGGGGAAGAAAGTGCTGAAGGCGGTGGATTCATGGCTGATCAAGGTGAATCAGTTATATGAATGCATGGCATCTATTCTTTCACATGTATCCAGAAACCAGACACCACACATTAATGTGATTGATTCACTTCATGGTCTGTGAATCCACCACCTTCAGCACTGATGCACAATTTTGTTTGACCTCCTGCAGGAATCTCAAAGTAGCGAGCATGGAGGGACTGCAGATAGGCGATTCTTGGTGGGAGTGGGAGTGAGCCAGAAAGTGTGCCGAGATCATCCATGGAGTTGTGGTAAACATTGTGTACAGATCATGCAGTGGTTAAGGCAGCTGTCCAGTAACCAGAAGATAACAAAATCATCACAGATAAAACAAAAATTACCAACATCCTGAATAATAACTACACAGATGCAACATAAAAACTAAAGCATGGATATAATAGCCAAGGAACTCACCAAACTATTGTGACAAATAAGCCAAGCCACTCAGTTTTCCTGAAACCAGTGTCTAAGAAGGAACTGACAGATGTTATGAAAGAGCTAAAAGCAAAAAAGTCTGCTGGACATGATGAAGTGTCAAACTATCTAATTAAGCAGGTGGCAGCAGAAACGATTATGCCACTACCAGATATTGCCAACTGCTCTTTCCAAGAAGGAGTATTTCCAGATAAACTCAAATTAGTTAAAGTAGTACCTGTATACAAAAAGGGAAAGCACAATGACCCTAACAACTACAGGTCAGTATCTTTAGTACCAGGCTTCTCCAAAATATTATAAATTATCATGCTAAACAGACTGACTGCTCATTCAGAAACATATAATGTAATAAATCCAGCACAGCACAGATATTAGAAAGGGAAATCATTGGAAACAGCAACTGAATCATTAACAGAATCAATTGTACAGGCCTTGGACAACAAGATCATAGTGTCTGGAGTTTTTCTTGATCTGTCCAAGGTATTTGACACAGTTGATCATACAGTCCTAGTAAGGAAACAAGAGAATACTGGTATTTGTGGACATGCAGAAAACTGGATAACACCATATCTAAGTAACAGGAGGCAGTATGTAGTCATTCATAACTTATACAGATCAGAATTTAGAAGCATTAAGTATGGTGTACCTCGAGGATCTGTAATGGGACCTGTTCTCTTCAATTTATTTGTGAATAATATACAAACATGTGAAAATGAAAGACAACTACTTTATGCAGATTATATAACTGTGCTAAATGTTTCCAACAATTTGGAGGCACTTGAGCAAAATACATTCATATCAGTCAGTAGTACAGCACAATGGCTCTCTGAAAATGAGTTAATTATTAATCTGAAAAAATATGTACATGGTCTTCAAAAAGAAGAACATATGGATGTTCTCTTAGACGAAAAAGCACTGGAAGATGTAGCTTCAGTTAACTTTTTGGACATTACAATAGACAGTGAGCTAAATTGGAAATAGCAGATAAATACTGTCTCCAGTAAGTTAAACTCAGTGATATTTATAATGAAACAACTGGCTGAGTATACTCACTGAGACCTCTTGTGCACTGTCTATCACGGACTTGAACCATACATGCGATATGGAGTCACAGTATGGGGGAACTCAACTATCACAGGAATGAAGAGAATATTCACATTACAGAAGCAATCCATTCAAACTATATTGAAAAAGAAACAAAAAGAATAGTGTAAAAGCTGTTTCAAAGAACTTAACATCCTAACGTTTCAGTCATTGTATATATTCAAGATCATTGTGAGTGCATTGCGTGATCACACGAAACTGGAAACTAATGAGACTGTTCATACACACAACACAAGGAATAGAAAACAACTGTGGTGCATTCCACATAGACTTAAGACTTTTGAAAAAGGACCCAAATACTCTGGCATCAAGTTAATACAAGGAATGCGAAGGGAATTACAAGACCTCAAAACTGAGAAAACGTTTCCCACAACTCTAAAAATGTTTCTGATACAAGGAGAATTTTATAGTGTAGCTGACTACATTAGCAAACAGTGATCAAAAGTTCATCCTGTGACTGATAAATCTCACGCACCATTGGTCCGTGACCTGGATTTAATTTGAGTATCATATTCTCTAACATATGTCAAAGATAGGAGCACTGACCAGTTCCATTACAACACCCTCACCCCACCCCCACTCCCTTGAAGATTTTGTAAAAATGAAAATGCGAGCAAAATAATGGAAATGCCCAAAGCTCAAATTTGAAAAATATAGATAGGGGTAAATTGCTGAATAACGGAATCTATGTAAAATTTGTGTTGTAGCTGCAATACATAACTAACATCATGAGCATAAATCTGAACTGATATAATGAGTGAAATTTGTTTCTAATAAGTTTATTACAAAAATATCTACCACTCTTGTGTTGACAAAATTTTAAGTTCAATGACAAAGTGATTGCTATTATACAGGAAGAAAAATTAAGTTTGTTTCATCAGAATCATAATATTTACAGAGAAACTTATGCACAACTGTTTCCATTAAATTATGCAGCAGTCAGTCTAAACAAATTCCAGATACATATTACAATTTTCAAGTATCTTGAAAGTAATGGCATATTATTATTAGTACACCTTATCAGTTACATCAAACAGCATAAATCACACATTTGTCTACAAAAGATATCACAATGCCTACATCACTACAAAAATGAAGTAAGACTGCGAACAATTATTTGAACATCTTCCCTATCAGGTAAGTACATGAAAATTAACTTGCTCTAACTATACAGCATATATTTACATTTGGGTGTAAGATTTTGGGTGTAGTCTCTCAGTATGAAAGGTGTTTACAAGGAAAGAAAATATTTTCAGAGATCTTTCAATCTTTGTTTAAAATTTAAAAAGTAGTTTCAAACATCTTTTTACAGTTTCAGTTATACCTCACACTTTTTAAACAGTAAGACCTATTTCAAACATTCTGGTGTCATGAATCAGTAGTTAGTAACATATCAATACTACACGTATTCTCTATGGCCAATTGCACTACTGTCTTCACTATTTGTATTGTCTCAAGATATATTTTATCTTGGAAGCTCATAAATTTTCTCTATTTACTTTCCCTTCAGTCTTCAAAACCACTGTAACCACATAATGAACTCTCAACACAAACATCTACCCTTTGACATAAATGAAAATGACACCTCTCTTTATACATTTCTCTAACCATGCCTACCTTCATCTTCCACATCATCAACACCAAAATCATCAACATCAACAGCATCCCCTATTATATAATCAATCACTTCATCATTAGTACATCCATCCCCTGTTAATATTTATTCAACATCTCTAAAAGATCCTACTTCACAAGATAATTCTCAACAGAACAGCTTCATATTCAAGAAAACATCTTCACCATAGTGTATCACCATTCAGTCCAAAATCAACTGCAGTACATGTTCCAAATTTCTCAAAATGTTTTTTTTTTCAAAACTTGGATTATCCATATGTTCTGGAAAAACAGTTTTCTTTCTTAAATATTATTCATTGCTTAATGACATTGACAGAAGTACTTAAAGGCAGTTAACATGAATGAAATTTCATCTCAAAATCCTTTACTCATCAGAATGAGATTTTCACTCTGCAGTGGAGTGTGCACTGATATGAAACTTCCTGGAAGATTAAAACTGTGTGCCCGACCAAGACTCGAACTCGGGACCTTTGCCTTTCGCGGGCAAGTGCTTTACCATCTGAGCTACCGAAGCACGACTCACGCCCAGTACTCACAGCTTTACTTCTGCCAGTATCCGTCTCCTACCTTCCAAACTTTACAGAAGCTCTCCTGCGAACCATGCAGAACTAGCACTCCTGAAAGAAAGGATATTGCAGAGACATGGCTTAGCCACAGCCTGGGGGATGTTTCCAGAATGAGTCGTGCTTCGGTAGTTCAGATGGTAGAGCACTTGCCCGCGAAAGGCAAAGGTCCTGAGTTCGAGTCTCGGTTGGGCACACAGTTTTAATCTGCCAGGAAGTTTCATATCAGCACACACTCCCCTGCAGAGTGAAAATCTCATTCTGGAAACATCCCCCAGGCTGTGGCTAACCCATGTCTCCGCAATATCCCTTCTTTCAGGAGTGCTAGTTCTGCATGGTTCGCAGGAGAGCTTCTGTAAAGTTTGGAAGGTAGGAGACGGATACTGGCAGAAGTAAAGCTGTGAGTACCGGGCGTGAGTCGTGATTTGGTAGCTCAGATGGTAGAGCACTTGCCCGCGAAAGGCAAAGGTCCCGAGTTCGAGTCTCGGTCGGACACACAGTTTTAATCTCCTTTACTCATAATAAGATTTTCAAAAATATTTTATTTCTCTCATAACAATTCAAATGCCTGCTGTAAATCTACAGTTTGACAACAGAGGCTGCTACATATGACCTATTTTATGATAGCCTTTATGAAACAGACTCAGGTACCCCAAATACATGAGATTCATATGAAAATCGTGTTGATAATGTTTGAAACAAGGACTAATTTGTTTGTTATATTTATGTTCGGATCTCAGTGATTTATTTTCTTTGGTTCTCACAACTTTTTGCTGTGTGCATTTTCTTTGCAGTCCAGTATCGTTATATTGTTATTGTATGTATCCATTCTTGCCAGTATGTTGTGTGTGTAACTGTGCATCAAATAAATATCCATGTTCATCAGGTTCGCTATATTATTTGTTATCTCAGAAATAAGTAGTTCCAACAGGTTATGGGCCCAGGAATGCAAGACAGATAGTATTTTGTAAAAAGTTAGTGTTGTACATGAAATAATAATTTAAATATGATCGTGCTATGTGAGGTAAGTTTTCCGGCCATGACTTAACCTCAAGATGGAATGTGAGATTGTCAGCATAAACAAGCTCAGAGGTGTCAAAAATTGGACAGCCTAGAAGTTTCAAGTGTGCATAGTGTTGAAATCACACAATGGTTGGACTGCTGTTGATGGTTCATATAATTTGACTGAATAAACATCCGATAATGCTGTATACAACAAATTGGTTGCAGTCTGGATGAAGTGTGACACAACAGCTCAAAATATTATTGCCATGTCAGTTGAAGAAGAAACAATGCTGCATATTATGAACTGCAACACATCGAAAGAAATGTGGGACACGCTAGTATCTATTTATGAGCAAAAGTCTGGAACCAGTGTCTTCATGCTACTGCAACAGTGGTATAGTTTGCAAAAGAAACCAACAGATGACATAGTGACTCATATTGTTAGAGTTGAAGATCTTCCACTTTGTTCGCAGATTCTTTGTGAGCAAATACTGGAGCAAATGACTGTTACAAAAATTTTGATAACTTTTCCAGTGGCATACAAATATTTTGTGAGTGCATGGAAATCTGTGCAGCCAAGTGAACGAACACTTAGTAATCTGATCTCCAGACTTGCCATTGAGAAAATTAGAATAAATGTATATGATCAAGGTGAAACTGCAGCATATGCAGCAAACAACAGCTCACATAAAAAAGGTGGTAAAAATACAATCATTTTGGAAAATCAGGCACTTGTCACTATTGCCATAAACCAGGGCACTAGATCCATGACTGCAAAAAGTAAAAGCCACAATTGCAAACCAGTCTTCACCCAATGGAGAAGCAATGTTTACTGCAAGTGATTCAGATACAATTGAAGAAGCATGGTATATGGATTCAGGAGCAACTGACCACATGTCCAATCAATGTCCTTTGTTCACCACCTATGAAAGATTTCCAGAGGCAAGACCTGTTCGTATTGGTGATGGAAAATACATTCCTGCTCCTGGGTACGGAGACATTAATATTCTGCCCTACACCAGAAAGGAATGGAAGGAGAAGCACATTAGGAAGGTTTTGTATGTTCCAGAGTTGACCTTCAATCTGTTCTCTTTGGCTGCTGCCCTCGATGAAGGTATGACACATCAATCTCACAATAGACTGTGTAAATTTTTAAAGAACGAAAGTGTTGTTGCAGTGGGAGAGAAACATGACAAGCTGATTAAAATTAAATTTAAGGTTGTGACAAATTGTGAGTTTTGTGCAAATGTTGCTTCATTTGAACCTCTTTTTCTGTGGCACAAGAGGATGGCACATCAGAATATTGTGCAAGTTAAGCAAGTTTTGTCAAGTGCTGCCATAAATTTCCAAGATCAGAAGTTTCAGTGTGAAGACTGCATTATTGGTAAAATGTGCAAACTGTCATTTCCATCCAGTGATACAAAATCAAAACAAATAGGTGAGCTTGTACATGCAGATTTGTGTGGTAAAAGGCAAGAAGACTCTCTGGGTGGTGGAAAATATTTCTTGATGTTGAAAGATGACTATAGTCACTAGAGAGTGGTGTACTATACCAAGGATAAATCAGACACAGCTGAATGTTTGGAAAATTTCTTTAGAGTGAGTGAGAGACATTTGTGCAGAGGCATAAAGACATTAAGAACAGATAATGGATAAGAATTTTGTAATCAAGTGGTTGCCAATTTGATTAACCAGCATGGCATCTTGCATCAGAAAACAGTGCCATACAGTCCACAACAGAATGGAGTCATTGAAAGGGAAAACACAACTGTTGTTGAGTTAGCCAGTACTTGTCAGCATGCAGGTGGACTGCCAAGTGAAATGTTGGCAGAAGCTGTGAATTAGGCAGTATTCACACTCAACTGGACTGGAACAAGTAAAGAAAGGGTAGTTATGCCATGTGAACTGTGGCTAGGGGAGAAACTAAGTTTAAAAATCCTTAGAAATTTGGGTGAATAAATTTATGCTCATGTTCCTAAAGAGAATAGACAAAAATGAGATGCAAAGGCTAAAAACGAAAAGTTATCGTGTGTGGTTTCCAGACCTGCGACAAGGAAACGTCCACACAGATGTTACTTTTACAGGGAAACAGTTTAAGGACAACTGCAACAAACATGAAACATCAACACCAAGAGCAGTGAACTTTTTATTACCTAAAAATAGTTTATCATCTGTAGATGCCAATTCCTGTTCCTGTCATGTGGGATTCTACAAAAACATGTGAAGAAAGAGACAACGATACACATTCTGATGATATCAGTGAACAGGAACCAGTAGCTGATGAAGCTGTTCAGTCTGATAGGAAATATTCATTAAGAGATTGCAGATAATTAAGATTGCCAGCAAGATAAGAGAATCATGTATCCATTTTAGATATTGGTCAGCTAGAAACATATGACAAAGGAGTTACGTGTGATGAGGCAGAAAAGTGGAAAGATGCTATGAATGATGAAATTAATTCCTTGGAAGCTAACCAAACGTGAACATTAGTGGATCTACCTGCACATCACCAAGTCATCGATAACTGTTGGGTGTACAAAATCAACTATTCTAACAGTGATGATGCTCCACGTTTCAAGCCTAGACTTGTGGCTAGAGGTTTCAAGCAAGTTGCAGGTATAGGCTATCTGGAAACTTACAGGCCAGTGACTAGATCTTACTCAATTTGTATAGTATTATCCATTGCAGCATCCAGAAACATGTGTCTTGAACAATTTGACATCTGACCTGTTTTGCTTTATGGACATCTAGCAGAGAACATTTATATGAATCAACCAAAAGTTTTGAAGATGGGACTGACCGTGTGTGTAAACTAAATCAAAGCTTTTATGGCCTGAAGCAAGCTTTCAGGTGCTGGAACCAACATTTCACAACAGTTTTATGCAAGTTTGGACTACAGCCAACAAATGCAAATCCATGTGTATTCAGCAATCAGAACACAAATAATCCATTAATCTTGGCAGTGCATGTGGATGATGGTCTGATAGCTG
Source organism: Schistocerca gregaria (assembly GCF_023897955.1). Classification (NCBI taxonomy): domain Eukaryota; kingdom Metazoa; phylum Arthropoda; class Insecta; order Orthoptera; family Acrididae; genus Schistocerca; species Schistocerca gregaria. Next base: position 658,376,891 of record NC_064923.1, read on the forward strand.
CTGAAGATCCTTCTGCCATTAACCTTTTACTTAGTGAACTACGAAGAGAATTTGACATCACATTCAAAAAATTGGATATGTTTACTTGGGCCTGCAGGTAGAATGATTAGCATATGGCTCTATTTTTCTGCATCAGGAGGCTTATGCCATGAAGGTTTTATGACGCTTCAGGATGGAGGATGCTAACCCTGTAACAGTACCTGCAGACGATCATTAGATGTGTGCCGACCTGCATAAAAGGGGGAGAAAGACGTGCCCAATGTTCCATATAGGCAAGCTGTCGGTAGTCTGATGTAGGAACACTCCCAGACATCACTTTCGGCATCAACAGTGCCAATCAGCATCTCGAGAAACCAATGAAAATACACTGAAGTGCTGTGAAAAGTATCCTGAAATATGTTAAAGGCTCTATGGACTTTATTTTCCTTCAGAGCAGGAGAATCATCTTCATGCCTACAGTGACGCAAACTATGCTGGTGATGCAGAAATTAGGAGATCCACAACTGGTATGTTCTTAAAGCTTGGCGAATCTGCTATTACTTGGGCCTCAACGTAGCAGAGGGTGGTAGCACTTTCTAGAACTGAGGCTGAATACATTGCAGCCAGTCAGACAATGAGAGAAATTGTTTGGGTAAAAAGTTTGGTCAATGACTTGGCTTTGTTCAGCAAAATAAAAACAACTTTCAACATTGACAATTTAAGTGCAGTGAAACGTACTAAAAACCCAAAGTTTCATCAAGGAAGTAAGCATAATGATGTATGTTATCACTTTGTGCACAATAAGTACAAGGAGAATGAGTTTGTACTAGAGCATGTTCCATCCAAGGACCAGCAGGCTGACTTACTAACCACGCCAGTACCAAAGGTGATACTTCAGATGCAGATGAAGATGCTGAAGATCCGAAGCATTTAGGATATTCGTGAGAAACTTCTAAACACTTAGTAATAAATTTGAGTCCTCTTTAAGTGGGAGTGTTGAAAATGTGTGGAATAAGGACAAATTTATTTGTTATATTTATGTTAGAATTTCTGAGATTTATTTTTTTTGGTTCTCACAACTTTTTGCTGTGTCCATTTTCTTCGCAGTCTAGTATCTTTGTATTGTTATTGTACATATCCATTCTTCCCAGTATGTTGTGTAACTGTGCATCAAATAAATATCCAAGTTCATCGTGTTCGATATATTATTTGTTATCTCAGAAATAACTAGTTCGGACAGAGTGTTTTTTCAAAACTCCATAAATGTAACAGGTACAGTTTTTCATAAAATGAATTATTCTGTTTTCCCATAGAAAGATATGTAGGAGTATTTGAGTTTGTGCATGACTCCTAGATTTCACTAACATTAATAGAGCATCGTAATGAAATACACTAAAATTTAATTTTTATAACAGTATGTTAAGGAGTGATTTTTTTCAGTTTTTTTCAAAAGTGAATAAATGCTTAGTATTATTGCTGGTACCAGTTGTGCTACCATCTTTAATTTCATGTATTTTTTTCCACAACTACTTTTTTATGCACTGTAGCGTTTATTAAATGCCTGCATTGTTGTATAATGCATACTTTTGGGTGTATTATATACCTTTTTTTAATGTATGTTTTTGACTTTATTGAGAATACAAACAATAGTAACATAAATACCATGTCATAACACAATAACAGCAGTGATAACTATTGGAACGTAACTGTGTAGCTTATATGATTATTATTGGTACTACATGAAGTAAGAAATCAACAATTCTAAAAGTTGTGCATGTTACAATCATATTGTTGTTGACAAGTATTCCCCGTTGCATCTATACATTATTCATGTAGGACTTCTTTAGGAAACTCCTTTGCATCATCTGGAACATTCTTAATGGCAATATTTACTTCCTTATGAACCTTTCCTGTTGTGTTACGTGATGTCTTTAATTATGTTTGGCAGAAAATCACAGAGCAAAATACGGTATATTGATGTAAAAGTAACTTATTCCTCCTCTCTCTATTGCAACCAAAGTTACACTGTAATTGTAACAACAAAAACGAGTAAACAAAGTTATAATTTTATAAGGTCACAGAACACAGCTGCAAACAGAATGAACATAAATAGCTGGTGCACTCACACCATGAGAACTGAAACTGAAGCCACTAAAGAAATCTCAATACAAGCTCACTGCTGTCAACATCGCTTCCTCTCCTTTTTTTTTTTTATTTTTTATTTTTTTTTTTTTTTTTTGCAACCTTCTTCCTTTATGGAACTTGCTTGATAGGTATGATAAACTATCCTTTGACATGCCAGATAATCCTTGGAAAGCGACAGCACATAAGTCACTATTTTATCATTCCTTTTCTAATGGTATAATTCATGGCCACTGTTTTCTTCTCTTTTGCTTTCTGATTGTCCATTAATCTGTGCTGGGGTGAGGAAGTAGTAAGATATTTTAACAGAAACTTATATTGATTCATTTTATTTAATGATGTCACATGATGATGAAAGTGGCAAGTACCTTCATAGCAGTTATCAGTAATTTTGTATTTTTCATTCCTTTAGCTTTTGAAGGCGAAATCTCGAGTCCCTGATTGAATTTAATGATAAGCTCCTGCATACACTTTTTGCTTTGCATTTAGGTCGGTGTATACTCTTCTGAATCGTTATTTTCTACCATTGGAACATTCTTTGACCTGTATACGTTTTTCAGGCTCACAAGAATCATCATTCACTCTGCTTCCTCTTGCTAAACTTCTTTGTAGGTGTATGTGGTACCATTAAGGGAATATTCGTCTAAAAGTAAGCTGCAGGTGTTATGACAACAATCAAGAATCTTTATTTACCATAAATCATTTCACAATGATATGGGTTTCATCAGTTTGATACAAGATGAAGTATATAGAATGCACAGTAGTATAATGTGTAGCGTTAAGTAATTAGTTCTACAAAGTTTATGCAGTACATAAAATACAATTAAAAGTAACACTTTTTAAAAGTTTATAAAATAATCTGGTAAATCAAAGTATTCTTTAATATTATGAAAAGGGTGATCTGTTAACCAGCTGTAGCACTTATGTTTAAAACTAATTACATCTATGCTCCGAGCAAAGACTGATAACTTATTGAAAATTTTGAGTGGGTTTACTTTGTGAGAATTTCCAGTCATTGCTAACCTTTGCCTAGGTATATTTAACTTTGACTTAGCCCTAATATTGTGGTCATGAACTTCCCTCCTGAAAACAAGTTCTTGTAAGTATTTTGAGCCTGGTGAAGAGAGGACAACAATGTTCCAAATGGCCTGTCTTAGAAGTTAAGTGCAAAACTTCCTTTTTCATTTTTAAAATGTTATCGACATACGGAGAATGTCCCCATATAATAAAGCCATATGATATATGAGATTGGAGAGGTCCAAAGTATGTCATCCGAAGGTAATCCATGCTTATCATGTCTCTTAGTTTCAAAAAGAGGTATGTTACCCAAGATATTTTTTTGCAGACATAATTGATATGTTATTGCCAATTAAGTTTGCAGTCAATGTGAATACCTAGAAGTTTTACTGATTTAGTTTCTATATCCTTTGTCATGCCTAGAATGAACTGTTGTGTTTTATCGAGATTACATCAGAGTTTATTAGCAGTAAACCAGTCCAAAGCTTGGTCAAGAGATTCTATTGTTATGTGATTGAGTTCAGAGATATTCTGATGAGAGGTAAACAGTGTAGTATCATCTGCGTAACATATGATAGGATGTGGTATGTTGTAAGGCAGGTCATTGATTTGCAACAATGAAAAAGAAGGGTCCGAGGATAGATCCTTGGGGAACTCCTGTGTCCATCTCGAACAAGGAAGAATGCTTATTTCTGACTGAAACGAATTGTTCCCTGTTGTTCAAGTGAGAAGTGATGATGGCAAAGTGTCTTCTTGCAACATATAGTATTGCAATTTCTTTAGTAGGATGTCAACAGGAATGCAACCAAATTCCTTGCTTAAGTCACATAATACAAGTGATACTTTGTTTTTTATTTCAATAGCAGATAATGTTCGATCAATGATTTCTAAAACAGGAGCAGTTGTGTTTCTTCCCTTGCAAAATCCAAACTGAAAGTTACAAAGTAAGCCATGATCTTCGAAGTAGGTATTTAGCTGGTTGTGCATTAGCACCTCATATATATTTACAATATAGGCACAATTGAAATTGGTTGATACCTTCCAGGAAGTTTTTTATTCCCCTTCTTATAGACTAGGATGACTTGAGATATCTTGAGTGTATTAGGAAAAACTCCAAATTCTAAGCATTTATTGAAAATACTGGCTAATGGTGAGCATATTAAGTGTATTGTCTTTTTTAATAATGTAATTGTACAACCAGTAGCAATCTATACCTTTTGAATTTGAAAATTTGGCAACAGTTTTTTATATGTCAGTGGCTGTGACAGGGTTTCTGTGAAATACATGTTGATTGGGCAGAGGTGTAGCCAGCAGGTCCACTGCAGAAGACCTTGTTTCTTTAATACTGTTTGATACCTCCTTAACTGAATTAATAAAAAGTTAATTAGTATCTCAGGATCCATCAAAGGCATTTGACTGTGTTTGGGTGAGAGACCTGGATTTATAATTTGCCATGCTGCCTTGCATTTATTGGGAGCACTTTCTATACACTTTCCAGATGCTAGTTTTTTTGTGAAGAGGAGCTTAGTTCTGTAGAATATGTTTGGTTTAGTATATGGGCTGTAAATTCTCTCTCTCTCTCTCTCTCTCTCTCTGCTCAGTCCTGTGAATACAGGCATGCTTGTAAATCCAATGTAATGTGTGCAAGTTTTCCCTAATTTCCTTCGCTAAATCAGCTAAGCGTTTTATTTTTACGTTTCCTTGTAGTTCTAGCTTTTGTTAATGGAGAACAAGAATACCATAGTTTTATAAATTTCTCAAAAAAGTTATCAAAGACTATTTCTGTTCCCAATTTCCCTGGTTGACATTGGGTCTTCCTTAACTTATCAATAAAGAGTGTAATGTTCTCCTATTTTTGTTCTCTCACCAGTACAGAGTTAGGTTTGGTAGTTTTAATTGTCTGCCTCTTGTAAAGTGTCAGGAGCAAAGGATCATGATCTGCTAAGTGTCCTCCTGCAAATGTGACTCTACAATCTTCCTCAATGGAATTAACTGTTATGTTGTTCAAGCATGCATCCATACAGTTAAAGAAACTTATTTGTAGAGTATAAGTTTAATGATCTTTGTACATTAAAAAATATTTTTGTGACTTGTTTGTCTGTGTTAGCCATTTCATTGTTGAAATCTCTACAGACTGCAATTCTTGTCTTAAATATCAAAATTTTTTTAATTAATAATTCAAATTTCTCAATAAATAGGTTAATATCACTACTTGAGGATCTATATAGGCTAACTACTGTTATGTTTTCATCCAACAGTTTAACACAATTGAACTCTGCATGTAGTTCTGAGCTATAAGCTGTTACATCAATTTTAGAAAATTTCACTCCCTCTCTTACGAAAATACCTGCACCACCATTCTTTCTCTGCTTTCTACAAATGATATCAGCCGCAGCATACCCCTGAGGGACAAATACATCTACTTACTCAATTGTTAGCCGGTGTTCAGATATACATATAATGTCCACAAACAAATCATTGCATGTTCTAATTCTAAAATTTTACCGCTAATGCAACAGATGTTGATTTGTAAAAAAATTAATATTTTTTCTTTATCTATATTTATTTGAAGACTCTTTGTCCTCACACAGTTACTTGGAGTATTAGGCCTGGTCACTTTCTTTAATCCACTGATACAGTCTCCTTTGTTGCTTGTTAACATACAAGAAGATGATGTAGTACTTGCCTGAGCATTGATTTTCACTGTCTCTTTTACATGATGTTGCCGCAAGCCTGATCCCACCAAAAATCCTGATTTCTCTGCAGTTGTTTCTTTCTGCATGTTAATCTACATACACAGCCTGTTGGAATTTGCTTTGCTCATGCTCGATTCCTATTTATTCTTCTTTCTGACATCTGGATTGACAGCTTTTAGGAAGTCTTCTTTTCATCTATACATACTGTAGATTTATTTAGTGTCCATATTTGTGTTTCCATTTCCAAAGGGCTCTTTCGGATATTTTTTTCTTTAGTTGATTATCTTGATATGCTGCTTGTGGGATGTCTTCTTTTCAGCTGCACATGATGCTGGTTTATTTGCTAAAGCTACAATCATTAGCTCATTATTTGCAGTTGTGTCCTTCCACTTGAGTTCAATCACTGGTTTGTCATCCTTATTCTTCATGTTCACTAACTCTAGAATCCTTTTTGCCATAAGTTCCTTGCTTGTTGCATTAAAATGCAGCCCATGTGAGGTATATAGTTCTTTGCTATTAGTTGTATTAATGAATTTTGCATTTTTAGAGCCTATTATTTTTTTATTTTCTATTTGTGCTGTCGATTTCTTGATTTACACAAGACCAATTCGCCAGGTCATGTCTGTGAGGAATTCCCACTGGTATCACATTTGTATTTCGTAGGTCTGACAGTGCTTTTTGCGGTGAATGAAGTGCCATGTTGGCTTCATTTTTTGCTACATCACTAGCACCAGCCCAGATAACAGCACAGTCTTCTTTATTCAGTTTATGTAAGTCACTGCATTTTTTAAGTATTTCACCCATAGGGGCTCCAGGCATTACCTTTTCTTCAATTTCGTAATTATTTCTAGCTAGATTTATTATGTTTTGAGCACGTCTTCTGCCATGGCTATCAGAGGCAATGTATATTTTCGGTTTTCGTCTTATTGACTTTTTTTCGCTTTGCGGGATTAGCCAAGCAGTCTAGGGCGCTTAAGTGATGGACTGTGCGGCTGGTCCCGGTGGAGGTTCGAGTCCTCCCCCAGGCATGTGTGTGTGTGTTTGTCTGTGGTAGTGTGTAAGCTTAGGGACTGATTACCTTAGTAGTTAAGTCCCATAAGATTTGGCACACATTTGAACATTTTTTTACTTTTTTTCTGTGACTATGTATTACTTTTCCAAGAAGGCATTTGTAGACTTGCTTTCATTTGTGATTGTAGTTACTGGTATCCACTGTCCACGGTTATGCACACTGTGTGGAAGGTCCTGTTTTAGTACAGACAGTTCTAGTTTGTTTTTTATGCTCATTTGCCTCTTTTCTACACTATTGGAAACAAGTTTACTTCACGTTTCTTGTCTTTGTAAGTCATTAGCTAATGTACATACCAGTGATTTCACCTCCATAATTTGCGCTTGTACAGTTTTGAGCACCTTCTTTAATTTTTCACATCCACAGTCACAGGTTTTCACAAGGTCCAGATCGTGATATGGATTATGAAAACACTTAATGCATTTCCAAGTTGTCACTCTGTAGTATTAGTACATGAGTAATAGAATTTTCGCTTACACTTCATGCAGCTTACGCCTTTTCTTGCAGTAACAGCGGTTTATTTCATCGTTGTTCATATACTTTGAGAAAAGTACTCGATTTTTCATTGTTGTAGGCAGCCATTGTGCATGAGTTGTCAACAAAACGATATATTTCCGTATTCCGATGTACGCTAATGGTGTGTATCACATTTAGTGTTAACAGATTTAACTTCTGAAACTGTCACATTATCAATATTATCTATACAATGAAGTGAATCAAATGTACCTTGAAACTGGTCGGCTTCACTGTAAACAGCCTGTAAAATGGTTACAGTTCACTATGTTGAACTGTTTCTACTTCCTCCTTTCCTCTATTTTTGTGATAATATAGCACACAATACACTTAGGAGCGCTATAAAAAGCGCGACATCTGTATATTACACATATTTTTCACTCTTTACGTTTATATTTGAAGCTTTAACACACTCTCGATTTGTAGTGTCCGCCATCTTGAAAACTCAAGTCTGTTTGCAACACTGTTCCCACCGTAAATATTGTTACAACATAGAGTCATAACGCTTAAAAAACCAGTATACCCCATTATCGTTAACTGCTTGCTACTGGAAGAGAGTGGAGACACTACAGAGTAATTATATTGTATTTGTCGACTTTTTCTGTAACTATAAGAATGCATATATCGTATTGAGCTAAAACATTGTAGTTTGGAGTGTTCATACACACAGCAGTAATCGGTTTTTGCTAAAACTTGGTTCAGAGTTTGTTGTAACAGGCCAGCATTGTGCCATTGCTGTGCCTAGCTCAATTTTGAATTTTTTGCTTAAATTGAGTTTTGGAAAAACGCTCTTCAATTCCCCTAATATATACAGAGTCATGTACAATTATTCCCATTAAACAAGAAAGCTCACAAATTGAAAAGTACTTGAAATATCATTTCTCCAAAATATTTTCAAGATAGTAATTGTATGACAGAAACTTAACTTCAGAGTAGTGTACTTTTTTCAGATAGATGTGGAATTGATTAATAAAGCATAATAATGTAGGAAATTGCATTAAATTACATCTACACAGATTTCAATGGAATTATACATAAAGCATCTCTAATACAAAAGCTTGAAGTAATATTTACAAGCAAAAAGAGTACATTGCACATTCCATTCCATAAAAGTAGCATAGCATCTCTCAAAATGACAACAACTGACGACAACTTTCCCAACATACAGAGAAAATACACTTAAGATTATTACATGCAAAAATACTTTTCATCAAAAGCAATAAAATATATGTATTTTTGTGAAGAATCCTTTTCAAAAGTGCAATATATACATTGTTTATAAATTATATTTTCCACATCTCAAGTAGTAGTGGCTTCTCATTTGTAATATTAACTCTGTGCACATTATAATTAACCTATAAAAGTTAATTTTTACTTTGCTTCACTGTAATTCTTTACTTAGCTAAGTGGTGATTATCCTATCTACTTAAATTCAATTTTTGTGATTAAACTTTTCCCATATATCTCTACACTTTCATATAAGCAAATCCAACGAATCTTAAAACTTAGTTTTCCTCTTGTCACAATTACTTCATTACTCATTTTTTGCAATTACAAATAATTTGCCATTACTTCACACCACATAATTTCATGAACATATTTTACTACCATATATGACACGAACGGCCTTTGCTTCCTCAGTCAGCATAACCTTTCTCCATACACATCAACAGAATCATTATCATTATAAACATTGTAATAATATAGCAGTAACCTATTTCCATCAATCCTCCCTTCTCATTACATATTTACCTTGCCTCACAAGTCACTAGAAAACTTCATAAATGCCAGAAACACATCTTACAGAAACATCATGACAGTGATAAAATATCCACTTCCTTGTCATATTACATATAACAATTCTAGCAATATCATTAATATATTCTCATCATCACCTACTACTTCACACAGATCAGAACAACAATATACTGATTTCTCATAAAGCAGTTGTTCTACATTGAATGACAAATACCTCACATTATAGGTAAAATGATTGAAAACAGCTGTTATTGTCGATAAAATCTTACATTTGGATCACTGCTATCAATATCAGCTTCAATAGCTTTTGTATGCTTTCATTTATTAATAACTTTGTCATTATAGCATGTCTGAAGAAACCAAACTAATTTCCTTTCATACACCCAGTGCTGCAAAGTAGGGGATGATCTGCAGGGGTGAAGTACAGTAGGGAATCTGAGTGCCCCAGGACTAATATGGTAGCTGTGAAGTCCCTGTAGGAACTCTGAGAAGGGCGGCTAATGGGGCTCTGATGAAGCTGTGATAAATTTAGCTAGTGGATCAACAACCAGCTCTCAACTATGGAACTAGCCTTGGAAGGATGAATATAAAGGACAAATATCCATCGCAGCACACAGGCTATAAACTGGAACTTTGAACATTGGAACACTGACAGAAAAGATGGAGGAGATAATGAATGTTATGGAAAGGAGAAAACTAGATATTTTAGGCATGGAAGAGATAAGATGGGAAGCAGAAGGTAGTAGGGAACTAAGAAAAGGTTACAGATTTTATTAGATTACAAATGAAAAAGGAAGAGGTACAGAAGCTAAGTGACAGGATAATGAAGATTAGAATAATGACAAAGAGAAGAATTATGGAGAGGGTTCAGGTTTAAGACCCTGAAGTGGACTTGTACAGTTCAGGAGAAGGAGGACTTTGAGGAAGAACTACAAAAGCGGTTGAATGGACAAATGGGAGACCTGAATGTGCATGTAGGGAGTGAAAGACAGGGGCATGGAAATGTATTAGGAGCAGAAGCATGAGGAAGTAGAAATTATAGCCACAATATAATGTATTACAGCATGAATCTAGCTCAGAAATCTTTGCTAGATTACATGCTCTATGACTAGAAAATGAAGAAAACTGTAACAGATATAGAGGTACTACCATCTGAGGCACTGAATAATGACCACCGGCTGCTGGTGTTGAGCATGAATATCACGGAAAAATGGAAGAAGACAGAGAACCAAGAAAGGAGAATGAGTGTGTGGAAACTGAAAGAAAAAGAAGTCAAGGAAGAATACTTGGAGATTGTAAGGGAAAGGTTACCAAAGGTTGAACCAAAAACAGGAAAAGAGAAATGGGAACAATTTAAAAATGCCATGGTAGAAGCTTCGCTAGCTGCATGTGGAAGGACAAGTGGTAGGAAACGGTGGAAGAAGACACTGTGGTGGAATGAAAGATTCAAGGAGGTAGTGGGAAGGAAGAACAACACCTTCAGACTGTGGCTCCATGAAAGTAGTGAATTAGTATGAGAGGAATATAAAAAAAATGAAGTAAGAGGAAAATAAGACTGTGGCTGACGAGAGAAGAAGATGGGTGGAAGAATGGATAAAGATGATGAAGGAAGGTAGCAGAAGAAGTAAAAAAGTACTGTGTGAAATGATCAAAAGAAATAGGAAAGGTTTGAAAGAGGATGTAAGAATTATAGATAGCAATGGGAACAAGGTTAAGAAGAAAGAGACACTGAAGATACTGTGGAAGGAGTACTTTGAGCATATGCTAAATCGAAATAGACTTGGAGATAATAATAATAAACTAAAGGAGGTGGAAGTAAACTCTTGGTAAGAAATGGGCATGCAATTGAAAGAAATGGAAGTGGCACTGGACAAGTTGAAAAGTGGAAAGACACCAGGTATGGATGAATTGAGTATTGAAATGGTATAGGCAACAAGGGAGGTTGGGAAACAGTGGTTGTATTGTTTGATGAGGGTGGTGTGGAATGAGAAGAAGACTCCAGAAGATTGGAAGAGAGCACTAATTGCCCCTATATTCGAGGAAGGGAGTGGAAAGGATTGTAGAAACTACAGAGGAGTCACACTAGGTACTACCATCTGAGGCACTGAATAATGACCACCAGCTGCTGGTGTTGAGCTGTGATAAGTTCAGTGGATCAACAACCAGCTTTCAACTATAGAACTAACTAGCAGTTTTGCAAATTAACCTAAAAATTATTACACCTATTGTATACAGGTTACTATTTGTTTTAATTTGAAAATCACGCAGTATTGCTACACGTGACAGAAGTAGATAGGAGTAACAAGGAGAGATAGAACAAGAAATGAAAGGGTAATGGGAAATAGTGAAAGAGGAACCCTTGTAGAGCAGAATAGAAACTCCAAGGCTAAGATGCTATGAGCACTTAAAGGTAATGTAAAACAAGATGATTCCCAGAAAGATACATGCTGTTCAAAGGTGTATGAAAAGATCCTGGAGCACAGAATCCAAACAAGGGTAGAGAACAAACTGAGAGAGGAACAATGTGGCTTCTGACTTTGTAGGTTCACTGTTGACCTCATCTTTACTGTGAGGCAGTTCCAGGGCACCACTATAATTTTGGGGAAGATCTTGTGATGGCCTTTCTAAATATACAAAAGGCATCTGATAGTGTCTACAGAAGAAAGATATGGGTAGTGCTGGAAAAGAAGCGAGCAGAAAAAGAGACAACAAGCAGATTGGAGGAGATGTATTATAGCAGTCTGAGTTGCATGACAGAGGGAATCAAAAGAATGGACTGGTTCCAGCAAACAAGTGGTGTAAAACAAGGAAGTGCATTGTCACCTCTCCTCTTCATCGTGGCCTCAGTTGAGATAATGACTAAGGTCGCAGAAAAAACTGGAGAAGACAAGATGAAAGCGATGGCGAAGACATATGACTTGATGATATGGGGAAATGGTGAGGAGGAGATTCAGGAGCAGCTGGATGCTTGGGAGGCAACTGTAGGCTGCATCAAATCAATTTAATGTAAATAAATGTGAGATCCTGGTTACACCCAGAAAGACAGATAGATCAGTTAGTGGAATAAGAACTGGATGTGAACAACTGGAGAAGGTGGTAAGTGTTAAGTACTTGGGAAGTGTGATACAGAAAAATGGAAGAAATGAGAAAGAGATCAGTGAACATGACAGACAGGCAGAAGCATTCCTGCGAAGTATTAGGAGCCTCATTTGGAATAAAGATATACCACAAAAAAGCAAATAAGTGATATGTAGGAATTACTACAACCCAATACTGACCTATGCATCTGAAAGATGGGCAATGAACAAAGGAAGTATAAGCGGATTCCGAAATGTGAAATGAAGTTTCTCAGAAGTAGATAGGAGTAAAAAGGAGAGATCAAACAAGGAATGAAAGGGTAACGGGAAATAGTGAAAGAGGAACCCTTGTAGAGCAGAATAGAAACACCAAGGCTAAGATGCTATGGGCACGTAAAGGTAAGGGAAAGCAAGATGATTCCCAATAAGGTACATTAAATGGAAATGTAGAAGAAATGACCAAGAGGAACACCAATGAACAGGTAGCTGAAATGTGTGGAGGAGTCTGCTGAAAAAAGAGGACAGACTGGACCAAAGTGAACACAGGAAGATGGTAAGAAAACAGGAGTAGATGGTGAGGCTTATCTTCCAGACAGGTACTGTGTGGGGTTGGAAACTGTTCAAGATGATGATGATGATCCCTAATTTTTCCAGTAATGAACGCAGTTTTGCAAATTAACCTAAAATAATTACACCTTTTGTATACATGTCACTATTTTGATTAATTTGAAAATCACGCAGTATTGCAACACATGACAGAAAACATTGAATATCTAAAAGCTACAAAGTTACTTGTGAGCTAAAGGAGAACATGATAATAATTTAGAAAAATCACTAACGTAAGAGTACTACTCACTGTGAATCCTAACATTACCTACAGGAGAATCAAAACTCAGAGTCCACATTGCAAATACAGTAAAAAAATAATAATAATTTGCTCACCTGTGAACAAAAATTTGAATACATATAGTTATTTTTCTTCAAAATCAATGTGTTTCAAGTGTTTCAAATATAGTTAATTGTACAGAAAAATCTTTAGGTTCTCACTAAGAGTCATAATAGTGTTACACTACTTTTGATCTGTGAGCAACTTGTGGCGACTATCAATAGTTACTCCACTGATAATCTCAGGAACTTTGGCCAATGCTGTTTCACAGGACGGTAGTTAACTCCATCTTGTTCTCATGTAGTGTCACACATGTCTCTTACATTAGTGTACTACACTCCTGGAAATTGAAATAAGAACACCGTGAATTCATTGTCCCAGGAAGGGGAAACTTTATTGACACATTCCTGGGGTCAGATACATCACATGATCACACTGACAGAACTACAGGCACATAGACACAGGCAACAGAGCATGCACAATGTCGGCACTAGTACAGTGTATATCCACCTAACGCAGCAATGCAGGCTGCTATTCTCCCATGGAGACGATCGTAGAGATGCTGGATGTAGTCCTGTGGAACGGCTTGCCATGCCATTTCCACCTGGCGCCTCAGTTGGACCAGCGTTCGTGCTGGACGTGCAGACCTCGTGAGACGACGCTCCATCCAGTCCCAAACATGCTCAATGGGGGACAGATCCGGAGATCTACTGGCCAGGGTAGTTGCCTTACACCTTCTAGAGCAAGTTGGGTGGCACAGGATACATGCGGACGTGCATTGTCCTGTTGGAACAGCAAGTTCCCTTGACGGTCTAGGAATGGTAGAACGATGGGTTCGATGACGGTTTGGATGTACCGTGCACTATTCAGTGTCCCCTCGCCGATACCCCAGGAGTGTCCCTAATTTGCTGGGAAGTGGCGGTGCGGTCCCCTACGGCACTGCGTAGGATCCTACGGTCTTGGCGTGCATCCGTACGTCGCTGCGGTCCGGTCCCAGGTCGACGGGCACGTGCACCTTCCGCCGACCACTGGCGACAACATCGATGTACTGTGGAGACCTCACGCCCCACGTGTTGAGCAATTCGGCGGTACGTCCACCCGGCCTCCCGCATGCCCACTATACGCCCTCGCTCAAAGTCCGCCAACTGCACATACGGTTCACGTCCACGCTGTCGCGGCATGCTACCAGTGTTAAAGACTGCGATGGAGCTCCGTATGCCACGGCAAACTGGCTGACACTGACGGCGGCGGTGCACAAATGCTGCGCAGCTAGCGCCATTCGACGGCCAACACCGCGGTCCCTTGTGGCCGCTGTGCCGTGCGTGTGATCATTGCTTGTACAGCCCTCTCGCAGTGTCCGTATAAGTATGGTGGGTCTGACACACCGGTGTCAATGTGTTCTTTTTTCCATTTCCAGGAGTGTATGTAATAACATCTCAATCTTACAATCAAGTAATGAATCATACTATTCTCCAGGGAGTATGGGACTCGATTTCCCACAGTGGTGACGTGTTTCACAGCTGTGTTCATCTGTGCAATTACCAACTCAGCACATCAAGCCCTGTTGCAAGACATATTGGCACATGTACATAATCCTGGGTGGGAGAATGCCACCCTGGCAGGAGTAACATGCCATGCCACCACCACACGCCATGGCTTCCACTGGAAGCTATGATTCTGTGAACATTTTGCCTGAAGGACATGTACTGTTGAAACATGACATAGTGCATTTGTGGCTGCATCAGTACATTTTCCCATTCCATTGCAACCAATGAGAGACTTCTGTTTTGTACAAGAATCATGTTGCCTCATTTTGTTTAAACATCGGCTGCAGCCAAACAATTCGACCTGCTTCTTGACGGTTATGGCTGTTCTGTCCACACTGGTCGTGTCTGCAACCATGCCTGCTACGCTGTGTTCCTCATGTGACAATCTCCCAGCCGTATCACTGAGGCCTCAGGTGATGGTACACCCTGGATACTGTCTGTGCTGTTCAGGTGTGTTCTGGACGTCTTCAACACATTGATGCAATGGACTGCTAATGTGTCTGCAGCCTGTGTTCTCTCATCAGATTCAAAGACCTCACTGCTGCACAGACACATCCTGTAAAGGATTCTGACTGTTCATCTGCCACTCCTTCATCACTACATATGCTGTAGACACTTGAGGCCAGCAAACTATCAATGTTTCATGTGAAGAGCTCCTCCCACCTCCTATAGCTATTCATACAGCACTCCCATGTGCAATAAAGACTCACACTGGTGTGATATCTGACAGTACCTGCCATAGGTTACCCTTGACAGAAGGTTCTACCATCCATTACAAAGCTAGGAGTCTTACAGCTAAAGAACTTCATCACACAAAGTCTACCATGTAAGAACTATCAGCTGCAGGTATCACACACCCATCTGATAGCAGTTGGTCGCCATCCATCACCTAGTTCCTAAGAAAGACAGTACCTTTAGGTTGTGCAGTCTACCATAAGTTCAGTGCATGTACTGTTATTGACAGCTGTCCAATCTCTCACATTCTGGTGTTTGGTGCACAGCAGCTCCATGGCACACAGTTCTTTAGTGTTGCAGACGGTCAAAAAGCTCACCATGAGATATCAATACACAAGGATGATATTTCTAAAACAGCCATCATGACACCGTTCAGTCTGCTTGAGAATTGCTTTACCCTGTATGATCTGAAGAACATTGCCCAAATGTGGAAATGGTTTATTGAGTCTGTGTTGTTTTGTTCTCCTTTTCGCTACATTCAATCTGTTTGATATCCTCAGTTACTCTGCCTCTGATGAAGCGCCTGAGCACACCTCTGGTGTTAAAAATGCTCTCGGATAGTGGCATAGAAATCAGCCGTTACAAGTCACAATGTCAACGCCATAGTGTTACCTTCCTCGACCACACTGTCACTTCTGAAGAACTCTGTCTGTTGTCTGACCACATAGCTTTCATTAATGAAGTGCTTCTTCCAGAAATTTATCGCGACCTCAGATGGTTTCTTGGCATGGTGGACTTTTGCTGGCAACATTCCTTGCCCTCTTCTCTTTGGGCCTGCCTGACAGACTCCCTGGTGGGCAAAAACATTTCCAGTGCACACAAGATGCAGTGATGTTAAGGTATGAAGCGAACATTCAACGACCTCAAGACAGCCCTCAAGAATGCCGTCACTCTAGAACACCCAACTGTCGATGCTCGCAACTCCAATGCTATGGACATGAGCGAATCTTTCATCAGCACTGTTTTGCAACAATGTGTTGGTGACATCTCATAGCCACTATGCTTCTTTTCCAAAAATCTTTCCTCCTCACAATGCAACTGGTCGGTCTTTGATAGAGAATTATTAGGAATGTGTGAGACTCTCCATTACTTCTGTGAGAACATAGAAAGGCGAGAGGTCACGATTTTCACCAGTCACTGACTATGTACTCAATAACTCTGCAGCTGACCTCCCCCGCACGCCATATCCAGAGCATGGGTCTTATCTGCCAATACACCAATGACATCTGCTAAATTAAAGAAGCTGACAACATTGTGGCTAATCATATTCCATGTGTGCAAGCTGTTTCCTGCCCACATCACTTAAACAAACTAGCTCACCTGCAAGCGGATTTTCCCAACGTCCAAAACTTTTTACTTGATACCTCTTCCTACTTGACTGTGCAACCACATCGCCTTCCCAGTTCTTCTTTGTCAGTTTTGTGTGACGTATCTGTGGATACTGTTCGACCTGCACGGTAGAAGGGCTTTTCAGCCATTCACGGGCTGGTGCATCCTGGCATAAAGGCTGTCATGCACCTTGTGACTGAAGATTTCGTCCGGCTGGGAATTAAAAG
Organism: Schistocerca gregaria; assembly: GCF_023897955.1. NCBI lineage: Eukaryota > Metazoa > Arthropoda > Insecta > Orthoptera > Acrididae > Schistocerca > Schistocerca gregaria. The sequence goes on from NC_064923.1 coordinate 658,393,866, forward strand.
TGACTGTCACGCTTGGGTTTGTATGTGTTTACCCTGCTAACCTCGTCTGAGACAATCTGACATCCTTAAACGTCAATTTCATCACATACACCTCGATCTCGTAGGCCCAATCCTCCTTCCTGGTGGTTGTATGTACATTCTCTCTACGATTGACTGCATCAGTAGATGGATGGAAGCAGCGCCCCTGATCGACATTTCAGATGACTCAGTGACATGTGCTTTTATGAGCACATGATTCGCACTTTCGTTGGTCCTCCACCATCGTGACTGACCAGGGAAGGCAAATTGAGTCATTACGTTTTCCCAACCTGTGTCCCTTGCTCAGTGCCAACAAATTCCACACAACTGCATGCCACCCTCAGAGCAATGGGTTGTTGGGCATTGGCACTGCACTTTGAAAGCAGCCCTGATGTGCCACAGGTCTTGGCCTGAGTGCTAGGTTCATTGTTAGTGTACGCATCATTTTCAAGGATGATCTCAACTTCTCACTCGTTGGGCACCTGGATGACAAACCTCTTGTACTCTGCGCCCCCCCCCCCCCCCCCCCCCGGAATTCAAGCGAAAAAACAACAACAAATTTGCAATTAGAAACCCCTCCAAGATAAAACACAAGAGAAGCAAGCAAAATCTGCATTGAATTATATTCGTCTCCAGTTTTATGTATCATCCCGTTGTCACTGCAGGCCGGTTCCATGGGAAGCAAGGAGAGGATGTTGTTTGACGGCTGATATCCTATTTCTATAACATAAACTGCACACAAGTGTTAAGTGGGTTCTTTATTATCAAGAATAAGGAAAATTACTTAACTCAAGACAGTCCAGGTGCTGCGTTACAAGCCCTCTTAATAGTCCACGCTAGCCTCACTGCTGGTGACGTACATGTCTGCTACGTACTCTACTCTGGTCACTATGTGCGATCTGTCTCTGAGCTGGAGGCTGGCCTTACTGCTAATGCGACTGTCACTGCGCTGCGATTCATGACTCGACTCATTGACTTACTGGATGCGTGACTGGAAATGACTGGGCCATGGCGGCGATCTAAATACTGGCGGCTGAGAGGGTGTTGATGGCGCATTTCTTGTGAGCCTGTCTTTGGCTTCTATCGATCTTCTCGCAACCTCTTTGCCGCCTGGTATGCTGGCGCCAGCTTATGGCAGCCCACAGAAGATAAGTCACTAGGGACAAGATCATCCAAATTTAAAGCCAGAGGTAGGTCCTTGTTGGGCGACTATGCAAGTTTTACTCTGTTATGTGATACAGTTCAGTGCTTGCCATTAAGGTAAATGTCAATCATATTCTCTGCATGATGAAATACTCTGTGCAGTGCCAAGTATGTTGGCTGCAAAGCCCCCTAAAGTGACTCATCAACGAATATAACAAACCCTTAGGCTTAGAACAAGTGCATGAAGGGGGTGCTTATGTAAGAAATGTAAGGGTGGACACTCTCGACTAGAGCTGGAAACTCGGACAGAGGGGTGTGCAGAGCCCTCGACGAACTTGATATAAATATGGCACAAATGAGAGAAGACAGTCCAGAGAAGGTTGCAAAAGGCATGTCACTTCTCGGTATGTCACATTCATTTACGTTCAGGGTCAACTGCGAGAGCCTGCAGTATTCATCAATACTCTGTAGGTCATTTTTCAAACCGATATTGTCCTCTGGCGTAGCTGATTTATTTTATAGACAACTGTATCATCCACAAACAGTCTTAAAGAGCTCCTGACGCTTTTTGATAGATCATGTATATAAATGATAAACAGTAACAGTCATATCACACTTCCTTGAGGTACTCTGTCAATTACCTGCATATCTGCGGATTTTGTTCTATAAAGATTGACGTATTGAGTCCTGTCTGTAAGGAAGTCTTGAAACCAGTCGCAAGTCTGGTCTGATACTCCACAAGCTAGTATTCTTTTCACTAAGCGGCAGTGCAGGACAGTGCCAAGTGTCTACCTGAAGTCAAGAAACATGGCATCAGACCTGTGTGCCATTGCCAGCTGTGTATGGATCTAATGGAGAAACAAAACGAGCTGACTTTCACAATATCTCTGTTTGCGGAATCCATGTTGATTTTTATAGAATTTTTCGTTCTCCAAAAACGTCATAATTGTTGAACATAAAACATGTTCCATAACTCCACAACAGATGGACGTCAACGATATAGGCCTATAATTATGTGCATCTGTCCTATGGGCTTCTTGGAAACGGGAGTGATATGCGCTTTTTCTCCAGTTGCTAGCTACCTGTCGTTGCTGCAGCAATATACGATGAACTGCTGCTAGAAGGAGAGGAAGTTCTTTCCATAATCTTTGTAGAATCTTACAGGTATCTCGTCTGGTCCAGTACCTTTCCAATACCAAGCGATTGTAGTTGCTTTTATATTCCACGATCGGCTATCTCAATATCTGCCATTTTGACGTTCTTACTTTGACTGAAAGGAGAGGAAGTTATTTCCATAATCTTTGTAGAATCTTACAGGTATCTCGTCTGGTCCAGTACCTTTCCAATACCAAGCGATTGTAGTTGCTTTTATATTCCACGATCGGCTATCTCAATATCTGCCATTTTGACGTTCTTACTTTGACTGAAAGGAGGGACCGGGTTATGAACTTCGGCAGTGTTAGAGTTTTGTAAGACCGAATTCAGTATTTCGGCTTTCTCTCTGTTATTCTCAGTTTTGGTGCCAGTATGTTACTGATGTAACTTCGATTCTGGCAGGAAATTCGACTCTGATCCAAAGGTGGGTTTATCGGTTACACTAGTAACCGTTACCTGCTTGTACTGCATGCCTGACCTATTAGGCCTTTAGGGGAACCCTACAACTCTCCGCCTGAAGGTGGAATCGAGAAATTCGCTTTCGATGCCGTCGCGGAGTCTTACGAGCTTCTGGTTTAGACCTTCCACTCTGCTCCAAACTAGAGGACAACAACGGACTCCAGTTATGATGCTACAGATTATCAGCTTAACCTACAGCCCGCATGTGATGCTAGCTGCCTTCACCAAATCAACCATTCATTGAAAGGAACCGAGGATGGTCTCAGAAACCAGCTGGCAGGTGCCATTAGTGCTGCAATGTGTCACTATTTGCAGCCAATTGATTCCAGTGCGCTCGATAGCCAATGGCAGAGCCTCCTCCACGTCTGGACATGACCCCCACCCCCCACCCCTTTCGCTATGGCAAACTTACTGCGTGCACATTGGCATTCTTTCCCACTGATACTTAACACACCGATTTAGAGATTTACTGCACCGATTGCTACCACAACTCTTACTTCATTCTGGGCGTGTAATCATGCAAATTCCAATTAACATCATAATTATAATGTAAATCCTTACCTTGTGATTGATGTGAAATGAATATGATCTTCAAACAGCAATGCACCAAACCTACTGCTTTGCCATCAACAAGTGTCAGTGTGCGAAACATTCAACGAAACATAATCGATATGAGGTTTCAAAGTCGAAGAGCCATTCATGTACCCTTGGTGACTGCATGACACAAAGCAGTCTAGGCCCCTCAACACTGACATTGGACTGTTGATGACTGGAAACATGTTGCTTGTTCAGACGAGTCTCATTTCAAATTGTACAGAGTGGATGGACGTGTATGGGTATAGAGACAACCTCATGAATCCACGGGTCCTGCATGTCAGCAGGGGCGTGTTCAAGCTGGTGGAGGCTCTGGAAAGGTATGGGGTAGGTGCAGTTGGAGTGATATGGGACCCCTGACATGTCTAGATACGACTCTGATATGTGACATGTACGCAGGCATCCTGTCTGATCACCTACATCCATTCATGTCCATTGTGCATTACGACAGACTTGGGCAATTCCTAAAGGAGAATGCGACATCCCACGCATTCTAGAATTGTTACAGAGTGACTCCAGGAACACTCTTCTCAGTTTAAACACTTCTGCTGGCCACCAAAATCTCGAGACATGAACATTATTGAGAATATTTGGAATGCAACGTGCTATTCAGAAGAGATCTGCCCCCCCTCATACTGTTACGGGTTTGTGGACACCCCTACAGGATTCATGGTGTCAATTCCCTGCAGCACTAGTCGAGTCCACACCACGTCGTGTTGCCGGGGCCCTACACGATATTACGTAGGTGGACCAGTTTCTTTGGCTCTTGAGTGCATAAATTCGAAGACCATTAACTCTATCATACACAATAGCAAGTTGTTTGACCTACATACAGATGAAACGATAAGAAACAACTTATGTTTGTGAAAGATATTTAAAAAAAACTTCTAAGTATTATTAGCCAGTTCGAGTCCATATTTGATAATCAGCAATTGCATCGCTTCCTACTTTCTTTGCTATATCGTACAACATGCCAACGTCCGTAGCTTAATGTTTGGTTTGAGGATTGGCAACCACTGTTTCGTTGTCATGCTCATAGCGAAACGCTGGCATTGTGTAGCTGTGCAGGCAACTACCGCGGTGTTACGTGATGTGACTCTGCGGACGTAAAGAAAGGGGGTAGTTGCTTGTCCCTTTGTCCCTGTTGCCGACCACCGTCCTTCGATGGCAGAAGATCCACTTTCCCGCAGCAGGTGTACAGGGCGATTTAAGCCTCAGTCACTGAGATCATCTGTTCCGGGTGCAGCCATCCAGACTGTTTGTTAGTAATCGCCACATCCCCCTCGTGGGGCTCCTTGCGGTAGCCGCTCGCGGTTGATACTCGTATTCGTGTCTTTACTCACACTGCAATATGCAGACCAGGTCCACGTTGAATTTAATGAGTCTGCACATCTCCTGATTTGCATTTATCTCCAGATAGCCCAGCCACTGTGTAATGATACATATAAAAGCGAAATCATCTTTTTCCTTCTCATACTGTTAGCAGGTGCAGATATATAACCTATAATTGGAAAATATTAACAAATAGAGTAGTTTAACAAAATGTGCAATTGTGAAAGTTAACGTAGAAATTCAACTGTGTTCAAATATGAAATAAAATTTAACCAAAAGTGAATTGTATGAAGGCATGAAAACTTATACTTCCCACGTACAGAAGAATTGCATTAGATTAAAACGAAAATAAGCGCATTGTGTTATAAATACTGAAGCACAGTATTGGAGTCAAAGAAGCATAAGACTAAAATTAGTACATGTACTTCTTGAAAACAGTTGTCAGTTTGTACTTCACAGAACTCTTCCACTAATGGAAAAATATGAACACTATACATAACAATGTAAATAATATCATAGTATGTTGAAGCATAAGAATCCAATGAGGACCCTCAAATAAAAGCGCAATTTAGTTTACAACTGTCTTTAACTCAACAGAATTATCATTAGTTATTTATACATTTAAAACACACCAATAATATAAACATATCATCGAATTTCAGCAACAAAATGCAAATGCCTATACGCAACATACTTGACCATATCACATTAATTTTTTTCAAAACATTTTATCAACATTTTTACAAGATATTAGCATAGATTAGAACTTCTCTCTTTTACTCACTTTGAGTACAATGACTTTGTAGCAGTCACGTGTCCTTAATTCACGATTACTACTTGTTTTTAGGAATGGAAAGATCAGGAATGTCTGATATCAAATGCACTCCTTTGGACCAATCCTCTGGCCAGCCACCAGGACTGTTGCAACATTCTGAAGAAGTTTTAGCACTAGAGGCTTTATAAGCGTGTACTGTTTCAGCAGAAAACAAGGCAGTTGATCTGTCTGCAGTCTAAGGCCAACATCTGTATTGACTATGTGTGATTAGCCTCCCGCTGTTATTACTAATAACTGAATGACTAGAAGGCATATCATTTGATTTCAGTAATCGCTTATACACTTTTTATTGATTATGTTGACACCTTTGTATATACAATAACCTTATTCTTCTTGTATGTACAGCTATTTTGTTTCTGTAATTTTGTTCCTTAATATTAGGTCTGTATCTTACATAATTAAACGTGTACTGCTACTGCACACACAGTGTGAGGTCTACTAGGCTACAACCTTTTAATCAAGTTACTAAACGTGTCTAGCCTAAGCCCACTTGTGACCTGATCGTATATTTCCTCAGAGCACCCAATTCAGTCATATCGTTTTCACTTCTAAGTACTGTGAAACTTATTATAACATTCATTACACTTTTGAGACCTTTGCTCAATCACATCAGTATACTTATATCTATGTCAGTTATGATACCAGCAATGAATTACTTTTGAAATACTATTAGTAAAAATCATTTTTAAATTGCATCTTCTTTTTAGGGATGTGTTTGCACTTCATTCCTTAATATCCTCAGTTATTTAAAATTGAATTCCCATAGGATATTAAGTCATGCTTCGCACATTCATACTAAAACTTTTCTCAGTATGTATGACTTTACATTGGTGCTTAGCTTTCATGTTACCTGGAACATTACTCGCCATTTTACCACCTCTCTCCTATACTGTAATTTTGCTGCATTCTTTGCAAATATCCTTTCTCTTTGCACATAGCTAGTTTATATGTGTAGCTTATATTAGTAGTTTTTTTCTTTTATATTAATTTTCCTTGGTTTAGCGCGAATGTAATAGCATAGTCTTACTTTTTTAGTCAGGTTAGTGCCCTGGTGGTGCGTCCTCCTTCACCAACTTGACTCAAAATACTAACCAAGCGTAGCCTGACTATTTGTCAACCCAGCAGTTCAAAAGCATACACCAAACTCACTAGCGTTACATTGTCACTTCTCACACCAATCCTCCTCATCTTCCCAAATATTTAATCCCTAACCAGAAAGTACTGTTTCAAGTCTCAGACATGGTATTGTCTATAATCATATATAGCTTGTGTACAGTAACCGCCACTTCCTGTTCATTTTTCTTATCTTAGCTGCTTTTGGATGTTTTTTTTAATGACTTTCTCCCTTATCGTGTATCAGCAAATTCGACTGAGTTTCTTGTTGAACGATCTCTTCCTCATTTCAGGATTGTCACTCAATGCAGCTACTGCTTTATGGATTTTTTCATCGAATTTTAAGTCATTGTTAGGCATACGCGGTAAAGGCTTTAATCATTCATTAGTCTCTTGTTTTTCACACATCTGATCGTAGGGAGTGAACAACCTGTGATCGAATGGGGCAGATTGTTTACACTTGTCTCAAAAGCTGTTAAGTACTCGAGCCATTTGGATTGCTTTGTCAATACATATGTTTGCGTAAATCCATTTAGTTCTTTAAACTTCCTCTCTATGGTACTCGATTGTCGATGAAAGTGGGATACTAATCGGTTCTTTGTTCTTTGATCCTTGATAAGTTTTCCTCATTTTTCTCAGGTTAAATTTGACACATAATTGGTCAGTATAATTTCTGGCTTACTCCCACAGGACATACAATCATTTGCAATTTTCGTAATAAAATGAGCTGCCATAAGGTATTTCATGACATATAGCTTCAGATGTCTTGTGAATATGTCATAAAACACGATCATATATTTGAAGCATCGACTTGTCTGTGGCAATGGTCTGACAGCATCCACAAAAATTAGCTCTCTTGAAGTGATAGAGGTAATGGGGTGAAGTTCATTGAGACTAGACTGGTTATTGCATTTTCCTTCTGACACTTTATGCGAGAGTGTAACACTTTTTGTAGCCATCTTTGAATGCCAGGAAAATAGCAATACCTCATGGTCTTGTTAACGCACTGTGCCACATCCCCGAAAGTAAGTGGGATCAAAGCTTGATTCTTTATTTGTTTACAGTTGTTCCCCATCACACCCAAAATATGACAGTTTTTGACAGGGAAAGTTGGTATAGGGTTATCTTTATTTATGTCATTAAAGAGTTCCACAGACATTACACATTTTGTTGCTCCCGTAGCTAAATATATCAGTATTGGTAAGTTACTTAGTACAGTTTGCAGTACTGCCTGAACTACGTCCTTGTGGTTCTCATGCTTATAGACTACATCGTCATCCCATGATATGTCTCTTATACTTTGATCTTTGTCGTACCTGATAAATCTGACACTTCACCCCCGATAGGCTCCTCGGCCATGGCTTGGGAGCCCAGTCGAATCGGATTGCCTTTTCTGACTGAGACAGAAGACCGGCAGCAATGCTGCCAAGACTTCAATAATGTTTACAGCCTGCCCCACTCCCTGTCAGTTAAGACCTCTGCACGGGATGAGTTCCTGCCAAGCATTGCCTCCCTGCTCTTTGACTGTCAGCACAATATTCCAATGCTGAACATTGTTTGTGTTTTGGATATTCTGCAAGCGATCACCCAATCCACGTGAACAACCATTGCCTCCCATACCCCATACTGATTCTGTGTCCTATTTTGATAGCCTGTATTGTACTGTTGTCCATTGTTTGCTGTAAGCTCATTTCTATCACCATGGTAATTTCCATTCACATGTGATTGGCCAATATTTTCGTTATACTGAGGGGGAAGGTACCACCTGTTAAAATTTCGATTACTATTATGAGCATTATCATTACCAGTCATTCCTAAATTTCTTTATACGTTTCCATTCTTTCCTGGTACTTTTACCTCCTCATGCATTAGTTCGATTAAATCTTATTCCAACAAAAGATACTCCAAGTCTGTTCCTGACACCATCACAAGTTTATCTTGTACATTTAGCTGTAAATTTACTCATCAGAATCGTAACCACATCTGCATGGGTCATACGTTCATCTCAGTCTTGTTGGTATACTTTTCAAAATACTTCTTCAACCGACCTTGTCTACATCTATGCAGCTGAGGATTAAATACTTCTCTCCTGAGTCATCTTTGTACAGTGTAACATACCTACAGCAAATGAAGTATATATGTTTGCTTTTGAAAATAGACTCAATAAGCAACCTGAGCTATCAGTAATTGGAATCTAACCTTTATAACACTAGGTGCGGGTTTGTACGACTGTCAATTTCACTATCATTTAAGACCTCAACAGATCGTTACACAAAAAACTTAAAACTAACATTTGGATAAGCTATCTGACTGGGTATTTGAACAAGAATTTACAAGTGATACAGAATCTGCCTTGTGCTATGGAATTTGCTGGACTAGAGTACATCACATGTTGTGGTGTGTTAGTTTCTCTGTTTGGGCCCTAAGTTTTACACTCACCTCCTTAGATGACTGCCTTTTTCCAAGTGATTTACAGTAATTCACAGCAGCATGCAGCAGCAGTGGCTAAAGCTTATAGTTACTAGGAATGAATTCAATAAAAAGGAGTTTGCTTGGGTCCTGTTAACTACTAAATAAATTGTAAGAAGGGATTTTATAAATTAAGTCTATTTAAAAACTTCGGAAATCATCATGACCAATAATAGTTTGACAAGTATTAATAATGGCGAAATGCCTGACAATGATCATTTAAGTATCAGGAAAGGCTGAGTGCCAGATCAACAAATAATTTCAATTTCAAAGTTAATTGAATAACCACAACATATTTATGAATTAGATGTGGAGAATAATTATTATTGTTATTTGGAGGATTAGTTGGCTTCTTTAATTGACAAGCAAAACATGGGATTATTACAAACTCGGACTAACAATCACGAGCCTAACCCTCCAATTGCGCTCTACTTATGCATGTGAATTTTACCTTGAATTCCATCTTCAAGTGTAGCTAAGCCATTTAAATCTCTCCAAGCCATATAAATGAAATCAGGTCTTGAGAGTGGTAAACTCTGCCACCATCGAGGTGAGGGCAGCGTGACACGTCTTCAATCTCTGAATTCTTGACTAACACTACTGAAATTTTACTCTCGCAGACAGACCTTGTCTCACAACAATTCTTAGAATCGCACTACCATGTTTCGACCTCTGATTGCTACAATCGATATCTGAGTTCTTATTTATTTCCTTAGAGAATCGCATAATCTTGCACAATGCAAAGAATAGTCTTAAGTTGGCTATATTGCTCTCGATACTCAATGTAATATGTAATCAACGTAATGGATAGTTCTGACAAAATCTTTCCAACAGCACTAGACCAAAATTTACGGAGGAACGCCTGCTCACAATGCGCGTATGTTGAACATTTTATGCTGTATCAGCAGTCCAAAGCAAGGCTTCACCTTGAAAGAAGCTATCAACATAATTCATCTTCTGTATTTTTGCCCCGCTTTGCTGTAACATATTCCTGAAGGATCTTATAAACACAACCGGCTTTTCGTCTTGTATGAAAGACTTATCTTCCAACAATACTGTTGAAAGTATAGGCAACACCTATTGTACTGGCACAAATATTGTAGGCATGATTACCTGATCGTTTATCTGACGCTTATTCTGGTTTGAGAACTGCGTTTGCGGTTCGTGTTGCTCCCCCTACTGACCTGCCTGCCGGGGGGAGACATTGCTCCATTCTCTCTACAGTCGGTGCTGTACTAACAAGGGGCGGAAGTGCACTTACAAGGGAACCTCCTCATCGCACCCCCCTCAGATTTAGTTATAAGTTGGCACAGTAGATAGGCCTTGAAAACCTGAACACAGATCAGTCGACAAAACAAGAAGAAGTTGTGTGGAACTATGAAAAAATAAGCAAAATATACAAACCGAGTAGTCCATGCGCAAGACAGGCAACATGAAGGAGGCTGCAATCTCAGGAGCGCCGTGGTCCCTTGGTTAGCGAGAGCAGCTGCTGAATGAGAGGTCCTTGATTCAAGTCTTCCCTCGAGTGAAAAGTTTAATTTTTTATTTTCAGCTTATGTGACAAACTCTTATGTTTTCATCACTTTTTTGGGAGTGATTATCACATCCTCAAGAAAACCTAAATAGGGCAAGGTAGAAGAATCTTTTTACCCATTCGCCGAGTGTACAAGTTAGGTGGGTCGACAACATATTCCTGTCATGTGACGCACATGCCGTCACCAGTGTCGCATAGAAAATATCAGACGTGCTTTCCTGTGGAGGAATCGGCTGACCTATGACCTTGCGATCAAATGTTTTCGGTTCCCATTGGAGAGGCACGTCCTTTCGTCTACTAATCGCACGTTTTTGCGGTGCGATCGCAAAACACAGACACTAAACCTATTACAGTGAACAGAGACGTCAATGAACGAACGTACAGATCATAACTTCGCGAAAATAAAATTTTCACTCTAGGGAAGACTTGAACCATGGACCTCTTATTCCGCAGCTGCTCACGCTAACTACGGGGCCGTTTTTTAACCATATACATTTATTTAAATATATTAACAACGATACATTAAAAAAAGACATTTTATTCTATTAACCTATTATATTCCTAGTGTTTGTTAATATTACTTTAATTTTATATGTTTTCGTTTTTATATTTTCCTTTTTCGTTTTTCTCTTATAGTTGTTCCTTAAACCCTTTTACATGGCCATTTGTCGTCTTTTTTTTTTTTTGGGGGGGGGGGGGTAGACATAACAGTTTATATTTGGCATCGATGCATTGATTTTGAGTTTATGTTTCTGTTTGTGATGCACTTGTGATGCCACAGGCACATTGTGTATTCTGGTTTGATCTCTTCCTCTAGTTTACACTGTTAAGTGGGACCAGGGCGCTCCTGAGCTCACTTCTCCTTGATGTTGCATATATTGCACATGGACTACTCAGTTTGTATATTTTGCTTATTTTTTCATAGTTCCACACAACTTCTTCCTGTTTTATCGATTGATTTGTGTTCAGTTTTCCAAGGCCTATCCACTGTGCCAACTGGTAACTAAATCTGAGGGGGGTGCGATGGGGAGGTTCCCTTGTAAGTGCACTTCCGCCCTCCGCAGCGCTCCCTTTCGTGTTATTTCCTGTATCCTGTGTCAGCCTATTTCGGATTTGCCCTGTGATACTTGAGTGCTGTCATCTACCCTCGCGATAATCTTGTTTCCTTTGTCAGTAAAGCAGCCTCGCGCCAAATCCGGTTCTGTGTGCAAGGGTTGCATTATTGTCACTGTCGCCCTTGTTCGCGCGTTCCCGCAACGTCTCTATATTAGTAGCTGCACACTGTTGCTATAACTTTAATCGATCTACTTCTTTTGACAATTTCTTAATCTGTTTCGGTGTTTTCTCAAACGTTTCGATAAAATTCACTACCGGCGTTACATCTATTTCTAGATCGGCTTGTGCTGCATGTAAGGTGTCTTGCCATGCAGACAATTAATCCAGTCTACTCATAGCTTTCTACTGCTCATCAAGTACTTTGGTAAGGTCATTACGAATTTTAGCGAAATCATTTTTAAAACCGTCCCACAATTGCCTGTTATCATTAGACATATAGGTGAGTTTTTCATCTATACCACTAGCATTTTTGTAAGATTGTCATTTATTTGCTTCATACTACTATCCAAGAGGGCCTGTCTTTGTTGGACTAATGTATCATTGCTCCAGCTATCTAGCATTACATCGTTTAGCTCTATTGGTGTGAAGTTACTCCCACTATTTATTGTGCTTCCCACTAGGGCATTTCACTCCATCATTGTGAACATGTACTAAAGTTAGCTCGAGCAGTGTCGGTTGTTTATGCTCAGTTATTTTACAGACTGCCGAATTCAGTACCATTTCTATGTGTGCATTAATCTCACACTGATCCACAACATCATTAAGACACAACAAACTTTCATTATTATTGCTATTAGCATTTGTTGTGTATTTTAAATAACCTGTCCCAGTTACTTCTGACACCGAATAAAATATCCATTACTGTTTGTGGATTGCAAATAAGATCCAACTACTTTCAACAGTACGCCAAGCACACTACACAGCACTATAATTGCGCAAATGCAATAAATTTTGAAACTTGTCACAGCGGTAGTGGGGTCTAGTGAAGCAGGGGATACAACCCGTCGGCTTTGACCAATGACGTCATACATTAGTCATAGTAATGTCTTCACTTCGAGGCATAGGTAATAAAACTGCTCTGTGCTCCGGATAAGCGCTATCATTGTATATTAAATTAATTATTCGTAATGATATTGAGGTAATTGGGAGTATTAGTTATTGTAGAACAATATTTAGTGTCTTATTTTCGTTATAGGAATGGATTTGTCTGTTTGTGGGTATGTAATTTTCGTTACTGTCTGTCTACGCGAGCTTTGGTTATTCCTCGATATTTCCGTGTGGTAAGTTCACTTTTCCATTTGCTTCTTCCACTCTATTTCACTATTTTGACATATTTGAGTGTTTCATTCCACCAAAATGTGTATTTTCGTGTTGTGAAGTACGTAATAGAAATTTCTCAGCTGTCGATCTTCTTTCGTTTCCCACCACTAGTACCAGTGACACATTTTCGAATGTGTACTTGCTATATTAAGGCGAAACCCCCGACACAACTAAAATTTGTGTCCCGTCCTTCACTTCGCTTTTACACTGACACTATATATGTCGATTGGCGAGCAAGATAACAAATGTAAAGAATGGGATACTGTTAGCGTCCAAGGCAACAAGAAAACTGCACCCCATAGTGAAGTACAGGACACAAATTGTACATGTGTGGTCTTCTTGTCTCCGTGTAGTTCAATTGAGGTACAGGTTGCAAATGTAACGTACGTCTATTTCAGCCTTTTCGTTTCCAGTGTACATATATAGAGGTCAACGGAAGTCTGGTATACATATATTACATACGTAGGTCCTTCTGTCATCAGTATTACTGATATGTACGTAACAAAAGACTGTTAATAATAGCGGAAACGAAATGAACAACACATCTACAATTTGTATCCCGTTTTCCACTTAGGTTTGATACATCGTTCAAGTGAAGAACAGGACAGTAATAAAGAAAACGAAGGAATCGACGTAAGCTGAACTTGTATCCCGTACTGCACTTAAGCAATACAGTTCGAAAGAGTTTCGAGATACAACTGACACACATGTAACGTGATATATTCTTTGCTAGTAATAAATTTCATCCATTGTATTTTGCGGAGAAATACTAAGGTACAAACACGCGATATCGTTAACGTGAAAATACTACTGGCCCTTATATATGTGAAGTAGTTTTTCTCTCTTGCATTCCTTTGTTTCTGAACATTCTTCTCAGCTCTTTCATCATTGTAATACAAGTAATTGACAAGTCAGAGCGTGTTCCAACTTGATGCTGCCTGACTGAACAGATCAGGCTACCGGACTGATTACATCAAATGCTGCTGCGTTAGCAGTTGCTACAAAAATATTCGTTAATCGTATTGTTTGATCCCACCTCGTAGTCAGCTTTAAGAGTTTTCATATAAAATATTCGGAGGCATTACTTTTAGCACGCCCTCGTATCTTCCATTATACGTAGCGCTTGACGCCATATTGAAACTGAGTAAACGGGAGACAATAGCTGCTTACTACTATAGCTTGAAATAGACGTTTTTACGAAACTGCGCTAATCTAATCGACTAACTGAACAATTTTACGAATTGAAATGCTAACCTAATTTAAAATATGACCAAAGCAAGTTAATACACTCCATTTTCCGCTGCAAAGCAGAAGTTTGCTCACTAAAATAATCGGAACGACGTACACTCAGTCGCAAAAGCATTCGGACAGTGGGAAGTTTCACAATGAGTACTCGAGAAACACTGACTATGAAACCCAAACATATTCATTAGCAATATATATGCGTAACAACATTAATTACAAAAGAATTATTGTATTATTTCGTTTCCAAGACATAAATAACAAAAAAATTAACAACAAAAATGAAACATCCTGCACGCCCTGCTGCTACAAAAGTATTCGGACACGGTCCAATAAATGTTCAGAAGTTGTACGACGAAAACGTCAATACCTTGTGGGTCCACCTTTCATTTTCAATACCTTGTCCAATCTACTAGGCATACTTTCCACGAGATTTTTGGTGAAATCTGGGCCTATATTTGCCCATTCTTGGCGCAGTTTTTCTTTCAAGGTCTCCTTCGTATAAATGTCCGCGCGGAGGGTCCGTTTCAATTTATCCCATAAATGTTAGATTGGGTTAAGGTCTGGTGATTGGGGAGGGGGGTGCAATAGTTTCGGGCAACTGAAGAGTAACTACATTTGTACAATATGCGCGGTATGCTTAAGATCATTATCCTGATAAAAATGAAAGTTTTTCGCAATACCTAGATGTCGTGCACTCTGCTTCAAATGTCCTCGCAGTATATTCAAGTACGCTTCCTTGTTCATCGTATCATCAATGAACACTAAATCACCCACACCATTGCCGGACATGCATCCCCACACCATGACGCTCCCACCGCCAAACTTTACTGTTGGTTTGAGGTTCCTGGGATTCAGCTTTTCATTGGTCTTTCGCCACACGTTTGCCTTTCCGTCGCTTTGCCATAATGTAAATTTACATTCGTCGCAAAATATCACTCGATTCCACCAAGCCTGATCGTATTCGGCGTATTCCCTCTCAAACTGCATACGTTTCTTCTGGTTCACTGCATTTATGAATGGCTTTCGCCGTGCCACTCGACCATCGTACTGCGATCGTCGTAGTACCCTCCGCACGATTTCGGGATGAACTTTTATACCAATGTCTCCCTCCATCTCACTTGCAATTCGTGTGGAAGATATTTTCGGATTCTGTTCTACCTTTCGCACAATCACTCGTTCATCTCTGTAAAAATGTCCGCGGTCGTCCTGTACTGCAACGGAATTCCAATCGGTCTTCTGTCTCGAACCGTTTAATAATGTCGTGAACTGTACTTTTCTTCATGTTCACTATTGCGGCAATTTCCCTGCAGGTTTTCCCCTTTGCATGATGATAAACGACAAGTTGCCTTTGCTCGAACGTAGAACACTTCCCTCTGCGTCCCATCGCCGGCAGTCGCTTCACCCTCAGTGCGTCTCGGAATGAACTATTCTCTCACGGTGTCCGCCTTTGTCCGAATACTTTTGTTGCACCTTCCCATGCCGTTTTCAGGAAATATTACGTAACAGACACGTGTCCAACAACAATTCTTCGTATTTGGCGCGTGTTTCACGTTGCGACATCGTACCCGGAGTCCCAAATACATTACAAAGTGCAATTTCTGTATTTGTTCATGCGGCAAACTGCAAAATTATGCTCCGTTACAGGCTGTCCGAATGCTTTTGCGACTGAGTGTAGCGAATTTCTTACGAAAGGGAATGGAAAATTTCAAACTCTGACGAAGGGCAACGGCGTTTTGTTCTACTCCCCTCCATTCTGCACCCTGATTTTAATCAAATTTTAAAAACAATAATACATGCAAACGACGGCTTGTTTGCTAATTACATCTATACCGGTGTCCAAAATAAAGGCAACAAACCACTATTTCCCCGTCCTTTGTCTAACTCACGATATAATCACAGAAACTGTCAACCAGATGTCTGGTTAACGGACAATGATGACGTGAGGGCACCTATGAAACGAGGTAGTGTTTGCAGGGTTACTCCACATCCATAGCATCTGTATACAGAGTCACAGGCGGTGCAGTATGGCGCAGAGAAGACGCCTACCAGAGTCTGCGGCAGGGGGCCGGCCATAGAAAGAAAGGAAGCAGGACAGTCGCAAACTGATTTGGCCAGATGGCTTAATGTGAATCGTTCTGTTGTTTCTCGGATGTGGTGACGGTTTATAGTGACCGAAACTGTATCTCGAAGACCGGGGCAGGGCCGTGGAACACGATTTTGGGACCCAAACATTGTGGAAAGAGACCGATATCGAGGAGGATTCCTAACAGCGGGTCGAAGGCTTCCATCCAGTCACTCACTGATCAGTCTGGCCTGGCAACGGAAGACGGCAAAACGAAAGCTGAAATTTTGAGTTTAACATTTGAGAAATCTTTCACGCAGGAGGATCGGACAAACATACCGCCGTTTGAGTCTCGTACAGATTCCCGTATGGAGGACATAGTGATAGACATCCCTGGGGTTATGAAGCACCTGAATGGGTTGAAAATAAATAAATCGCCAGGTCCTGATGTGATTCCAATTCGCTTTACAGAGAGTACTCTACTGCATTGGCTCCTTACTTAGCTTGCACTTATCGCGAGTCTCTTGCCCAACATAAAGTCCCGAGCGACTGGAAAAATGCGCAGGTGACGCCTGTGTATAAGAAGGGTAGAAGGACGGATCCTCAAAATTACAGACCAGTATCCTTAACATCGGTTTGTTGCAGGATTCTCGAGCATATTCTCAGTTCGAATATAATGAATTTCATTGAGACAGAGAAGTTGCTGTCCATGCATCAGCACGGCTTTACAAAGCATCGCTCCTGCGAAACGCAACTCGCCCTTTTATCACATGA
This sequence comes from Schistocerca gregaria, assembly GCF_023897955.1. Lineage (NCBI taxonomy): Eukaryota > Metazoa > Arthropoda > Insecta > Orthoptera > Acrididae > Schistocerca > Schistocerca gregaria. Next base: position 658,411,035 of record NC_064923.1, read on the forward strand.
TATTTTGCGAACCATGGATGAAGGGTGTCAGACGGATGCCATATTCCTTGACTTTCGGAAAGCGTTTGACTCGGTGTCCCACTGCAACTCATAATTAACGTACGAGCATATGGGATTGGTTCCCAAGTTGTGAGTGGCTCGAAGACTTCTTAAGTAATAGAACCCAGTGCGTTGTCCTCGATGGTGAGTGTTCATCGGAGGTGAGGATATCATCTAGAGTGCCCCAGGGAAGTCTGGTAGGTCCGCCGTTGTTTTCTATCTACAAATGATCTTCTGGATAGGGTGGGTAGCAATGTGCGGCTGTTTGCTGATGATGCTGTGGTGTACGGGAAGGTGTCGTCGTTGAGTGACTGTAAGAGGATACAAGATGACTTGGACAGAATTTGTGATTGGTGTAAAGAATGGCAGCTAACTCTAAATATAGATAAATGTAAACTAATGCAGATGAATAGGAAAAGGAATCCCATAATGTTTGAATACACCATTAGTAGTGTAGCGCTTGACACAGTCACGTCGATTAAATATTTGGGCGTAACATTGCAGAGCGATATGAAGTGGGACAAGCATTTAATGGCAGTTGTGGGGCAGGTGGATAGTCGTCTTCGGTTCACTGCTAGAATTTTGGGAAGATGTGGTTCATCTGTAAAGGAGACCGCTTATAAAACACTAATACGGCCTATTCTTGAGTACTGCTCGAGCGTTTGGGATCCCTATCAGGTCGGATTGAGGGAGGACATAGAAGCAATTCAGAGGCGGGCTGCTAGATATGTTACTGGTAGGTTTGATCATCACGCGAGTGTTACGGAAATGCTTCAGGAACTCGGGTGGGAGTGTCTAGAGGGAAGGAGGCGTTCTTTTCGTGAATCGCTACTGAGGAAATTTAGAGAACCAGCATTTGGGGCTGACTGCACTACAATTTTACTGCCGCCAACTTACATTTCGCAGAGAGACCACAAACATAAGATAAGAGAGATTAGAGCTCGTACAGAGGCATATAGGCAGTCATTTCTCCCTCGTTCTGTTTGGGAGTGGAACAGGGAGAGAAGATGCTAGTTGTGGTAATAGGTACCCTCCGCCACGCACCGCCTGAGGGATTGCGGAGTATGTATGTAGATGTAACAGTGTGAACAGGGATATTTTCTTTTCTTTTTTTGGACCACTCGTCATGAAATTGTACAGGTGAATCGTCAAGGTTTAACTGCTGTTAGGTATTGTTACGAGGTCTTGGGACCTCATTTTCGGTTGTTGTGAGGTGCTGTGGGCCCAGACTTCGCATTGATGGATTATAATGCTCGACCTCATAATGCCCGGGTGGTTGATGTTTCCTTGTAAACGAAAGATATTGCACGCATGGTGTGGCCTGCTTGCTCTCCCGATTTGAATCGCACAGAATGCTCTGTGGGATGTACTAGGGAGACGGTTTGCTTCACATCAGCATCCACTTACCACTCTCCAAGACTGTGAGCAGCTCTGCAGGAAGAATGAACGGTATTGTCTGAACAGGAGACTGATGACATCATTCACAGCATACCACGTCATCGTCAGCCCTGTACTGCTGCCAAAGGTCGTCACACACCAACACATTAACCAGAGTTGGAATGTGTGTGCAAATTCGTTAAATTGAAGAAAAACGATGAACATTTTTGTCTACCATTGTTCAAGTTGCAGTTGTTGATGTCAGGTATTCTTTACATTGTTTCTACTTTACTATTAGGTGTTTGTACTGTTTTGTCGCAAAATTAACGCAAGCTTGCAAAATTTACGTTCGTTGCTTTAATTTTAGACGCCAGTGTACAAGAAACCAATCCCTAGTAACATGAAATAATAGTAAAACAGACAGCAGTAATTAATAAGCAAGTGATTTAACAGCTGTTAACTTTTATCTAACTCAAAAATAAAAATGCATAAAATATTGAATCAGACTGCAAAGTACAGTATGATTATACAGAATTCATAAAGTCTTGCCATACATAAAACAAATAAGTAACAGACAAATAAATACCTTGGTGCAATAACATAAAACCACATCACTAACTTCATGGTTGGAATATGTAAGTAATGTGAAACTCTGTACTATGTCATGTTATTACAACCTGTGCTTCCCTTACATTTTCCTTCTGTCTTGCTTGTTTAATTCCATTCACGGATGTAGCACCTACAATGTAGCATATTATATATACATCACAGACGGTCACTTTTATTAATTTGTCATTTTTCCCCTTTTATTTTTCAAATCTCTATTCATGAACTTCAAGAAATAAAAAATCCTCACTCTGACAGAAAGTTTTATTAAATACTGCAGAGGGAAATCTTTGTATAGGTGGCTAGGGAAATCCTTGTATGGGTGGCTGACTTACACATTCTCCATTAAACTAATCAGTTTATTTCCAACATTGTTTGTTGCCATTAATCTGTTAATGTTGTCAGTAAAAATTTCCTCTAGATGTTCAATATAAGTTATAGTGGTTGAAATTGTCATTTTAGATTTCCAAAGGTATCCACATTTCTGTTATCATATTTTTCAAATGAGAGTAGAGCTTGGTGCAGTTGAAATTATTTCCTTCTTCTTGTGAGTATGCTAAACATGTGTCACATTCATGAATAGTTAAGCATGTTTTTAATTAACTGCCCCTAAAATATGGTGGACATTTGTAGCAGGTGAAATTTCCTTGTAATTTATACAGTTCACAACAGTTCTGTTTTAAACTGAATTGTAAGTCACATATAATTTCAATAAGCCACTGTTGGTTATTACATTTTGAAAGCAGAGTATCAAAATCTTCAGTTCAGATTGAACTGATTGAATGCTTTTTGAAATTTTATTGGCATAGGACTGCATGAGTTGCCTCTTTGTTGGCATACACTACAAAAATTTTTTGAAGGTGGTCCTCATTTAATCTTTCCATGAAGACAAAAGAAAATGATTGTGTTTTTAAATAAATCCTTGAATGCATTTCAAGCTACTTCTTACATCCTTATTTTCTTTGCTCTTTATGCAGGGAGACCTTACCAAGGGCAAACGAAAAAAAAAATCGTTTAAAAGTTGATGGTGCTTTTCAGAACCTATCCAAGCTCTGGCATAGGATTTATCTCAAACGTTAGGCGTTGAATTTAAGAGACCAAAATCATTGTTACATTTTTCCAGAAACTCTTCAGTTTCTACTGCACGTGCATCGAGGGCGTGGCATTAAGTTAGTAATGAACTTGCAACAGTGTGACTGAACATTTGAGTAGTTGATTTGACCTTCGTTTTCTACTTTCAACTTCACACTGGAGAGTATGAACTCATTTGGGCTAGGAGATTACTGCCACTTCCCTGACATAAGCCTTAAGCACCTAGTTGTGGACAATTACGAAATATTTTAGATAAATGTATAAGCAATGGGACTAAAAAAATATAGCGTAAAACTATATTTTTATAAGCTTTTAAATTTAGTACTTTTCACAAGTGCAAGCTGTGAACTGCCACTATATTTAGCTTCAGAGGATGACGAAACTACTTTGTTTAGTAAATATCGATTTTTTCCTTGCAGAAATTTCATTTTACTTCTTAATTTTTCTTTTCTGTAACTTTGAGCAGATAAATCGACTTCACTTTCAACAGTCACAGCTGATATGGGACATAATGCTGGAGTTTCTGTGTTTGTACCACTGCTAGAACTTTCATTCATGTTTTCAGTTTGAAGGTAGTACTTTAAATGTAGACAGTAAGCTGTATCAAAATTTAAATTATACAGATGTTTTGAATTAGGCTCAGACCTATAAGTTCACTGTAACGTATTATGTAATATGAATCACATCTGCCTGATGTCAAATTTAGCCTTCTTACACTCTTGACTTATTTCACTGATACTATACTTAGGTGCTCTCCTTTCGCGTGATGATGTCCTTGTGGATTCGGTAGCCTGAATAATGTTGGAATAACATGAGCTTTTTCAAAATGTTAGCAACCATCGCATCATCAAAGTGTACACTACAGACCGTGCAGTTCTTATTTAAGTATTTTGCATCCTTCTTCAGTAAATCTGTTCTCGTAGCATTCAGAGGTCATTTCTTTGCACCGGGAATAAACATAGCTTTGAAACATAACTTTGTCACAGTGATTAACTTTCAGTCTTTCTTGTATCAAACGAGATACGCCGTTAACTATTTTGATTTGGGCCTGATAACAGTTAACTCTTAGTCAGTTATAAATATACAACGTTGTCCACTTACCATTCTTCAGCTTCCTGGAAGTACATTTTCACTTTATTCGTTATAACGTGTATGTTTTCCAACGAAGAAGGCAGTTTGATAAACCAGTGCATTCAATATTTTGCATCCTTACTTCAACCGAACTGTAAAATGAAACACGGTCGCCAATCCATATGCAGTCACTGGGATTATTGTGAGTAATTCGAATCATTTATTTCTTTATTTCAATTCTTCCCAAACATTTGAACACTGCTTCAATTATTTGTTGTTCCTTCCTGTATCAACCTGCAGGTGTGAACAAAGCTTTAGTTAGGTGCCTGCGTTGACTGAAAACTTATTCACGCCGAACAATGAAAGAAGAAGGCTGAATGGACTGACGCACCTATCCATTTACCGTCATAATTATGAATGTGAGCCCCAACATCATAACCGACATTTTCGCTAGATCTCCTCGAAGACTTGACTTTACTTTGTAACCTTGTATTAGTTTCTCTGAATTTTTTTCGAGGCATTTCCTTCTCTACTGCGTACTATGAGAAGCTGATAGTTCAGTAACACTCCTGTTTATTAAATAGATAATTATCTAGTAGTTTTGAGGAAATCTGAGCTGTTAACATATGTGTGGCTCATTTAATGTGAATGAAAGCAGAGCCGGCCGCGGTGGTCTCGCGGTTCTAGGCGCGCAGTCCGGAACCGTGCGACTGCTGCGGTCGCAGGTTCGAATCCTGCCTCGGGCATGGATGTGTGTGATGTCCTTAGGTTAGTTAGGTTTAAGTTGTTCTAAGTTCTAGGGGACTGATGACCACAGCAGTCGAGTCCCATAGTGCTCAGAGCCATTTGAACCATTTGAATGAAAGCAGCAAATCAATTCTTGTCCGCATGTATAAACCGTTAAAAGGTTTAATCGAATCTGTATTTATATTGTAAGGTACACTGAAGAGCCAAAGAGACTGGGACACCTGCAAAATGTCGTGTATGGCCCCCGCGAGCATGCAGAAGTGGCGCGACGCAACATGGCATGGACGCGACTACTGTCTGAAGTAGTGCAGGGGGGGATGGACACCACGAATCCTGCAGAGCTGTCCATAAATCCGTAAGAGTACGTGGGGGTGGAGATCTATTCTGAGCAGCACGTTGCAAGGCATCCAAGACGTATTCAGTAATGTTTATGTCTGGGGAGTTTGGTGGGCAGCGGAAGTGTTTAAACTCAGCAGAGTGTTCCTGGAGCGACTCTCTAGCAATTCTGCACGTGTGGGTTATCGCATTGTCCTTCTGGAACTGGTCACATCGGTCGGAATGCACAATGGACATCAATGGATGCAAGTGATCAGACAGGATGCTTATGTGGAGAGTCGTTTCTAGACGTATCAGGGGCCCCATATCACTCGAACTGCACAAACCCCACACCATTACAAAGCCTCCAACAGATTGAACAGTCCCGTGCTGACATGCAAGGTCCACAGATTCATGAGGTTGTCTTCATGCCCGTACACGTCCATCCGCTCGATACAATTTGAAACCAGACTCGTCCGACCAGGTAACACGTTTCCGGTCGTCAACAGTCCAATGCCGTTGTTGACGGACCAAGGCGAGGCGTAAAACCTTGTGTCGTTCAGTCATCAAGGTTACACAAGTGGTCTTCGGTTCGAAAGTCCATATCGACGATATCCGTTTGACCTATGGCAGCGCCATCTAGCGGGCCAACTATAGCGCAATCTGGTTTCCCCCTTCGAGCTAGACAAGTTTCGGTCTTTGTAGTTTTTTCGTTTGATGCTTATTTCGTGAGATATTTGGCCCAGTCACGATCAATGGACCACCCTATAAAGGCGTTGCCGACCGCAGTGCACTATACTCCATCTCTACATATCACTGTATTTGAATGCACATCCCTATACCAGTTTCTCTGGCGTTTTAGTGTAAATAGTCACACCAGCTAAAATTAGCATTTCGTGTTGCCCCACCCCCTCGCCCGCCGAAAAATAATCGTGTGTCAGCCGAGTTCCCTTCTTGTTTATTATCTATTCTGTGAGTGAGGCGTCGTGGGAAATGTGACGGGAATGGTTCCCACGCTGATACTTGATGAAGTAATCTGCAGCGGTTTGCGGAAGGGTTGCAGTTCTGTCACGTCGAACGATTTTCTTCAGTCGTCGTTGGTCGCGTTATTGCAGGATCTTTTTCCGGCCACAGCGATGTTGGAGGTTTGATGTTTTACCGGATTCCTGATATCCACGGTACACTCGTGACACGGTCGTAGGAGAAAATCCCCACTTCATCACTACCTCGGAATTGCTGTGTCCCATCGCTGGTGCGCCAACTGTAACACCACATTCAAACTCACTTAAATCTTGGTAACCTGCCATTGTAGCTGCAGTAACCGATCTAACAACTGCGCCAAACACTTGTTGTCTTGTACAGGGTGGTCCATTCATAGTGACCGGGCCAAATATCACACGAAATAAGATTCAAATGAAAAAAAAAAAACTACAAAGAACGAAACTCGTCTAGCTTGAAGAGGGAAACCAGATGGCGCTATGGTTGGCCCACTAGATGGCGCTGCCATATGGCAAACGGATATCAACTGCGTTTCTTAAAAATAGGAACCCCCATTTTTTATTACACATTCGTGTTGTACGTAAAGAAATATGAATGTTTTAGTTGGACCACTTATTTTGCTTTGTGATAGATGGCGCTGTAATAGTCACAAACGTATAATTACGTGGTATCACGTAACATTCCGCCAGTGCGGGCGGTATTTTCTTCGTGATACACCATGTGTGTTAAAATGGGCCGTTTACCAATTGCGGAAAAGGTCGATATCGAGTTGATGTATAGCTATTGTGATCAAAATGCCCAACGGGCGTGTGCTATGTATGATGCTCGCTATCCTGGAGGACATCATCCAAGTGTCCAGACGTTCGCCGGATAGTTACGTTATTTAAGGAAACAGGAAGTGTTCAGCCACATGTGAAACGTCAACCACGACCTGCAACAAATGATGATGCCCAAGTAGGTGTTTTAGCTGCTGTCGCGGCTAATCCGCACATCACCATCGACTGCATCCGTACCATATTTATATGCACCAGGAATTGCATGACGACGACTTTGAACGTCGTGTACAATCCTGCCACTGGGCACAAGAGAAATTATGGGACGATGACAGCTTTTTTGCACGCGTTCTATTTAGCGACGAAGTGTCATTCACCAACATCGGTAACGTAAACCGGCATAATATGCACTATTGGGCAACGGAAAATCTACAATGGCTGCGACGAGTGGAACATTAGCGACTTTGGCGGGTTAATGTATGGTGCGGCATTATGGGAGGAAGGATAATTGGCCCCCATTTTATCGATGGCAATCTAAATGGTACAATGTATGCTGATTTCCTACGTAATGTTCTACCGACGATACTACAAGATGTTTCACTGCATGACAGAATGGCGATGTACTTCCAACAGTATGGATGTCCGGCACATAGCTCACGTGTGGTAGAAACGGTATTGAATAGCATACTTCGTGACAGGTGGATTTGTCGTCGAAGCACCATAGCATGGCCCGCACGTTCACCGCATCTGACGTTCCTGGATTTATTTCTGTGGGGAAAGTTGAAGGATATTTGCTGTCGTGATCCACAGACAACGCCTGACAACATGCGTCACTGCATTGTCAATGCATGTGCGAACATTAAGGAAGGCGAACTACTCGCTGTTGAGAGGAATGTCGTTATACGTATATCCAAATGAGGTCGAGGGATATTATTTTGAGCATTTATTACATTAATGTGGTATTAACAGGTAATCATGCTGCAACAGCATGCGTTCTCAGAAATGATAAGCTCACAAAGGTACATGTATCACATTGGAAAAATAGAAATAAAATGTTCAAACGAAGCTACGTTCCGTATTTTAATTTAAAAAACCTACCTGTGAGCCATATGTTTGTGAGTTTCGGCGCCATCTATCACAAAGCGAAAAAGTGGTCCAACTAAAACATTCATATTTCTTTACGTACTACACGAATATGAAATAAAAAATGTGGTTTCCTATTTTAAAAAACGCAGTTGATATCCGTTTGACCTATGGCAGCGCCATCTAGCGGGCCAACTATAGCGCAATCTGGTTTCCCCCTTCAAGCTAGACAAGTTTCGGTCTTTGTAGTTTTTTCGTTTGATGCTTATTTCGTGAGATATTTGGCCCAGTCACCCCTATAAAGGCGTTGCCGACCGCAGTGCAGTATACTGCATCTCTACATATCTCTGTATTTGAATGCACCTCCCTATACCAGTTTCTTTGGCGTTTTAGTGTAAATAGTCACACCAGGTAAAATTAGCATTTCGATTTGCCCCACCCCCTCGCCCGCCGAAAAATAATCGTGTGTCAGCGGAGTTCCCTTCTTGTTTATTATCTATTCTGTGAGTGAGGCGTCGTGGGAAACGTGACGGAGCAGTGCGGGCTGTAGAACGAACCAGAGACAAAGGAGCGCCCCAGCTGGCCTTGGCCCAGCTGCACGGCCACGTGGCGGCTCTCCCGCCCGGCGCATGTGCAGCGCCCGACAATGGCCGCTGCTCCAGCAGCTGCAGCTGCAGTCTGGTGCAGGCGCGGCCTTGGCGGCTGCATCTTCGCTCCTCTTCCCCTCTTCCGCTCTGTCTCGAGGACGCAGCACGAGCCTCCATGTGGCCAGCCTCGGCTATTATTGAGAGCGCCTGGCCTTGGTGTGCGACTTCGTCGTCATTCCTGCTGCGGCGCTTCTTGCACGATGTGAGCAAGAAAAATAAAGAGTGCCTCGGAAGTGTACTCTGCATGGAAGAGAAATTTATATGCTTGCACTCATTAACCCTTTGACAGCCGTTGGGAAGAGCACGTCCCACGGTAGGTTGCAGAGAACCAGTGGAAATTTGATGCTTGTTATTCCTGTGCACCGCGTGTCAAATTACTTAGTTCAAAACTTCTCACACTGTGTCACAAGTAGGACGATCGATGTGACCTTCGCATAAGTATTGGAATTTGTTTGTAATATGCACAACACTACTTTTCACTTTCTGCCCAGTGGTAAAGACAGCACTTCAGCTTTGGTGAAGAGAGGAACCTACAAATTCGCTTGTAAGTGGGGCAATTTCTATATAGCTCAGTCTGACAGGGCGATATGCACCAATCTGAAGGAACACCGTAGACTTTGGAAACTTAGAAAAGGACACTACTTTTGCAGACCACCTGTTTAAAGATCATAGTTGCAAGGTACAACAGGAAGTCTACATCTACATACATACACCGCAATCCACCGTACGGTACGTGGTGGAGGGTACCTCGTACCACAACTAGCATCTTCTCTCCCTGTTCCACTCCCAAACAGAACGAGGGAAAAATGACTGCCTATACGCCTGTGTACGAGCCCTAATCTCTCTTATCGTATCTTTGTGGTCTTTCCGCGAAATATAAGTTGGCGGCAGTAAAATTGTACTGCAGTCAGCCTCAAATGCTGGTTCTCTAAATTTCCTCAGTAGCGATTCACGAAAAGAACGCCTCCTTTCCTCCAGAGACTCCCACCCGAGTTCCTGAAGCATTTCCGTAACACTCGCGTGGTGATCAGACCATCCAGTAACAACTCTAGCAGCCTGCCTCTGAATTGCTTCTATGTCCTCCCTCAATCAGACCTGATAGGGATCCCAAACGCTCGAGCAGTACTCAAGAATAGGTCGTATTAGTGTTTTATAAGCGGTCTCCTTTACAGATGAACCACATCTTCCCAAAATTCTACCAATGAACCGCCTTCCCACAACTGCCATTAAATGCTTGTCCCACTTCATATCGCCCTGCAATGTTACACTCAAATACTTGATCGACGTGACTGTGTCAAGCGCTACACTACTATGGAGTATTCAAACATTACGGGATTCTTTTTCCTATTCATCTGCATTAATTTACATTTACCTATATTTAGAGTTAACTGCCATTCTTTACACCAATCACAAATCCTGTCCAAGTCATCTTGTATCCTTCTACAGTCACTCAAAAACGACACCTTCCCGTACACCACAGAATCATCAGCAAACAGCCGCACATTGCTACCCACCCTATCCAAAAGATCATTTATGTAGATAGAGAACAACGGACCTACCACACTTCCCTGCGGCACCCTCACCTCCGATGAAAACTTACCATCGAGGACAACGTACTGGGTTCCATTATTTAAGAAGTCTTTGAGCCACTCACATATTTGGGAACCAATCCCATATGCTCGTACCTTAGTTAGGAGTCTGCAGTGGGGCACTGAGTCAAACGCTCTCCGGAAGTCAACGAATATGACATCCGTCTGATACCCTTCATCCATGGTTCGCAAGATATCATGTGAAAAAAGGGCGAGTTGCGTTTCGCAGGAGCGATGCTTTCTATAGCCGTGCTGACGCAGGGACAGCAACTTCTCTGTCTCAAGGAAATTCACTATATTCATCATATCCATAAATGGAGGACAATGAGCTGCATTGAAATAATGGAAATTAGTAAACATACATCCATTTCCCACATTAGCGCTAAATCATCAGACAGAGCTCCCTTACTCGGCAATTCTAACTGCAGATATTACTCGCAATCCTGGCTACACCATAATGTAAATAATCCACATACATTTTTCTTTATTTCAGCCCCTACGGTTCCACTTACCCTGCTAAATTTTTTTACTTTGTGTAATCATAGCTACTTTACTTACCTGCTTCATCTCGCTTGTAAATCGTACTAATTTCTAATATTAGACCTATGAAAGAACGGATTATTTTGTTCAGCCACTCGGAACATGTCGTCACAATTTATCGTTCAATTTATTTTTTTCTCATAACAATTGTTATCATTTTTTTATACAGTTCACATAATTTATCAATGTTCGCTCGTTTTGAATCGCATTTTCACTGAAATATTTCCTCACGTCTTTGTCCTAAATCAAACACATGGAGGTAAAAAAAGAGGGAGATGGCATTTTAGACTTCCGCTGTACGTTGTTTTGAAGCCGGAGTGGGTGGAACCTGTTGCATTTTAAGTAGCCCAAAATATTAGCAGATTACAGTTCACAGTTGCTTCTTGCTCATTATTTCTGTCGTGTGCATGCTACAGCTGTTTTAAATACTAAAAATTGCAGTGCTTGCTTGATTAACATAGTGTTATGAAGGTAATTTCGAACGTTTTTCTGTTTTTCAATGCGTATTTCCTCTAGTAGTACGACACATTTGGCCTTGTTAATGTACCTTGTTTTTGTTGATGCATTTCAAATGACGAAGAAGGGAAGGATGTGACGTGAAAAGGATGCTTTCTTAATGCATTTTATTTCACGAGCTGAAAGCTCAAATGCAGCTGCATTTGAGCTTTCAGCTCGTATGCACAACATGTTTTATGTTCATGTTAGCAAAAAACTTAGGTACGTGTTCTTTGCTAACGCACAAACGTCTGCAATGAGGAAAGAAGCAAGGAATGCTATCGCATCTTGTGCGCGTCAACAAAGTGAATGATTATTGAAGTGTCAAAGAAACAGAACTGCGCAGAGGTATACCTCCATGCAGAATAGAGGTTTGTTTTATTAGCTTGACAGTGCCTTAGTTTCACTGTACTTTACACATCTTCTCACTATGAAGTCTTACCTACGATGCGTCATTCAGTGCGTGGCCAATAATAGCAATTTACAGGGTAAAAAAAGACACATTTTTAAACGTCTTCCAGCACTGTGTAATGCTATAAATATGATTAAGGGAATGGTCTGAATCACTGACGTACCCATAAAATGGTTATTTTAGTTTAAAATGGATGTATGTAATTTTTTTTCAGTAATGATTGCCTCACCTGTGTAGTTGTAGGCCTATCTTTCCGACAGTAACCTATTTGCCTTCTTTCCCAGAGTATTTGTCGCCAGTAACTCTGATAGTTTTCCAGGAATAACCATGCGCAGCGCAGTTGGAGTGTACATCTACTTTGACCGTCTGCTTGACTTTACTTCCGAATTTCATTTTGAGGTTTTGGAAGTACATAAGCCCATATGATGATTTGTGATATACTAATAGTTAGTTAGATACTTAGTTTCATGTTCCATATATCATTTGCACTATAAATCGTAATGATGTGAACCGAGTCGTTGTGTATTGACATCATTTTTTGTTGTTGTAAATATGACCCCATGCTGATCATTTATTAGTTTTTTTCGTTCTTTAGTTAAAGACAGACATGTTAGTCAATAATTCCTACCCATCACCATTTACACATTACAGTGATAGATGATCTTCTTTGGAACAGGAGGAGTTGTCAAAGAGAAAAGTTTCCAGTTTAATTTCAAATGTTTCTTTGCTTTGTCAGGCATTTTATGTCAATGGGTAAGTGATCAAAACTTTCGGTTGCAACATTGTGAGCCACTGTTTGGGCTGAAGACAACCTTCATGTAGCGCAATAAATGTCATTGTTTTTCTTCTGATAGTGTAATTATGTAGATCATTGTTCCTGTTGAAGTGCAATGAATTATTTACAACAAACTTCATGAGAGAATAACTATACCACGAAACGTATAGGTTGCAACTCATACGCCGAGCACAAGGCAGGCACGACGAAAAGAATGTTCACACAGTTGTTCAGACAATGCTTTCTTCGGAAAGGACGCAGAGCACACATACACATTCACACAATCATACACACAAAACTCAGGAACACATGAGCTCTGTCTCCGGCTGTTATAGCCGAAGTCTTTTTTAAAGGGGAGGAAATGCGAACAATGAATAATTATTATCGGCGAGAGGAATTTGGAGCACTAGATGCTGCCCCAACAATCAGCACGGTTACGTTGCCGCGTATGTGAGCGGACGAAACCGTTAATGCAGTGTGGCTGGGATGCTGGGAGTGTTTGCGGGTCGGAAGGCAATGAAAAATACAGTAAAGAAGAGAAAGAGCGGAGAGTAAGTGAAGTAACGCAAATCTAAATTCAAATGACAGAAATAAAATCATTACAATGAAAGTAAACAGTGCAACCATAACTCATGCATACAAAAAAAGAAGAAAAAAATGGTCGATCGGCTCAACTTGAATGAAATGCGATTCCATTAAACTTAAGATTACGATCGGATCGAAAAGTACCTCCGTAAACAACGCAACTTGGCATTTTTGATCAAAACAACTACGACCCACACAATCGAAGCTCCCAACACAGTCGAAACCAGGCACGGGCACGACGGAATGAAGTTACGGGGAAGTGTCGCCGCTGTGAACCATGGAGGTATGAATACGGCCAACCTAATTATTTTTGGCTACTTAAGATGGCGATCATCAGGTTTAAGTTTGTGACGCAATGTCACTTTCTTTCTTTTTTTACCTTACTGGTAGAGGCACTGGTTTAAAATCTTTGGTACTACAAAAATACCACAGCCACACTCATTATTTATCCGTGAACCTGGTTATAGTAGCCTAACAGTCGAAAACCGGTTTGTAGAAGAAAATAATAAATATTGTAGGATATAGGAGCACTGCCGGTGTGTCCATTCATAATGTAATAATACTGGACAAGTCATTTCGAATAATCTTCCGAAATGTCAAATATCTGCAATCATAAATACGATCCAAGAGCTTTTCTGAAAATGTACACCATAAATGAAAATACAAGACGATTATTCATTTCATTACTGCTGGGACATACAGGTCCGACTGCAATATATTGGTGAGGTACACATGTGCCACCACTTCCCATGATGAAAAACGAAATGGCGGAAAATACGGTTCTCATAATTTTACTTCTGACGACGACATTAGATTAGATTCCATAGATCATGAATACGGCACTTCGTAATGATGTGGAACGTTTCAGGTTAATAAAAGGTGTCTATACAAGGTATACAAAATATTACATGACACTTAATATTTTTAATTTTTTTGTGGGGGTTGGAGAAATTACCCACTTACCATATCCAAAAATTCGTCTAATGAGTAGGAATTGCCATTAAGAAATTCTTTTAATTTGCTTTTAAATGCTGTATGGCTATCTGTCAGACTTTTGATGCTATTAGGTAAGTGACCAAAGACTTCTGTGGCAGCATAATTTACCCCCTTCTGAGCCAAAGTTAGATTTAACCTTGAGTAGTGAAGATCATCCTTTCTCCTAGCGTTGTAGCCATGCACACTGCTATTATTTTTGAATTCTTTCTGATTGTTAATAACAAATTTCATAAGTGAATATATATATTGTGAGGCTACAGTGAAGATCTCTAGCTCTTTAAATAAGTGTCTGCAGGATGATTTGGGTTGAGCTCCAGCAATTATTCTGATTACTTGCTTTTGTGCAATGAACACTCTTTTACTAAATGATGAGTTACCCCAGAATATGATTCCCTACGAAAGCAGAGAATGAAAATAGGCGTGTAAGCTAATTTACTGGAACGTATATCTCCAAAATGTGCAATGACCATAATAACATAAGTAGCTGAACTCAAACGTTTCAGCAGATCTTCAGTGGTTCTTTTTTTTTTTTTTTTTTTCATTTCAACCCCTCATCAATGCACATTCTACCTTAGCTACCGATTCCTCGTCGAAGTCTATATTTATTAATGGTGTCATTCCATTTACTGTGTGGAACTGTATGTACTGTGTTTTGTCAAAGTTTAATGAGAGCCCATTTGCAGAGAACCACTTAATGATTTTCTGAAAAACATCGTTTACAATTTCACCAGTTAATTCTTTGTTGGGTGTGATAGCTATACTTGTATCATCGGCAAAAGGTACCAGCTTTGCATCTTCAGTAATTTAAATGACCATACATTATTAATGTCTTTCACTCCGAAAAAAAAGTTAGTGAAAGAGTTAAGGTAATTGCATACGTTACTGCATGCATGGCAAGCATGCATGTGCAAGCATTTTGCATAAGCAAGCAAATTGAGGCGTAGCAAGGCAGATCAAGGCTGATGCATTCTTTTAGTAAAAGGGTGAATGGCGTTTCAGACCATGATGAACAAATTTTAACACTAAAAAGCTTATGTACTCAAACAAATGTCACATATAATTACAAACTATGTAGGAAAGTTAATCCAACTGCAATAGAGAGTTTTTATGAACCTTGTCAAGGACAAAGAGCGGCAGGATTTTTATAGTGCCTATAACATAGATAATAAATATAATGCTTTCCTTAACACATTTCTCATGCTGTTTGAGAGTTGATTTCCATTAGAACGTTGTAAATTAGGTACTAGCAGTAATATGCTGAATAGTGGGATAAGGATATCATCTTGATAACTTATTCAGGTAAAGAACTATCGTTCAAAAGATTAGCAAAAAGAAATTGAGACGTCACACCAGATACCTCTACGGGGAGGAGATGGTTCAGGATATCCACAGACTAGATAAATTACGGGAGAAAAGTGCCAGGCTACTGTGCTCATTTAATTTCTTATAGAAATGTAGAGACAATAATTTGATTCCAATGTTTGTTAGAGTTGTTGACTTTATTAATAGTGTTGCTACAAATAAGATTAAGTGCAGGGAAAGTATGGCCTTGGTTAGAAAACGCATCTGTTTTACACGTCGAGAGTTAGAGGTGATTTCCAAGGATTTATTTTATTTACATCTGAAGATTGCCGCAAGTTGGTTCTCCCTTAGTTGGGATTGGTCTCATGGTGTAACTTGGGCCAACACGGGCTGGGCTCACAGGGATATTGGAAATAGACAAAGTACTAAGTTTATTCGTCTCGCATAACGGAATCCAATTATTAAAATTATGCAGCCACAACGGAATCGACATGCTCAGTCGATATTCAGCGATTAGATTGTTCTTACTTCACCACTGAGGGCAGCACAAACAACTTGGCTTCCTCACGCATGTCACCTCCTAACGCATGCACCATAAACCGCCAGTACGATTCGCATGCACGGAATTCGCTATAAATACCATGTCTGCATCAGGTCTCTTCAGTACTTAGTCTACTCACCGGAGGATGGGCGGACGTCTCTGAGCCGAAATATCGTTGATATGTGTTGATGGGATCCGGCTGCAAACCCGAAAATTACTGGAGGAGAATTAAGCCAGGAAAATTTCAAAAGTCCCAACCGCTGGAACGATTTACCCTTTGGACGCAGTCTATCGGCCAACACATACAAAACTGCAACAACGAAGCAATCTGCAGATAGTGCACGACCTCTGTTAGCAAGGACGCGTTAATTTAATCCTTCACTTGAATCGTGGATGAATTTTGAGCCACTGACAACAATAAAGCTGTTTAAGAATCGAAATGAGCGGAGCTTAAATTTTGCGCGCCAATCTGATCTCAGTATGTTATAAGGAGCAGCAGTGCCCCAGTGTTCGGCGCATAAAACGTACTGGAGGTGGAGGTATGTGCCATCGCTGTGTTAAATCTGACCTTCTGTTCCAGATGCGGAACTTTTTGTCAGTGTATACTGACTTCCTTTGTGATGTTTCAGGCACTTCATCGTCAGAATGGTGCGTCGTGTTATTGCAACGAAATCGGTGAGCTATCATTAGACGATAATTAATCAAATAGTGAATCCTTAAGCGATTTTCAATCTTGTGAGGAAGAGAACATTAGCGACGTTGAAAACACAAAATACGAAATTTCTTCTGAGTCTTCGTCTGATGATTCAGTACAGGAAGATAGCCAGCTGTCAAGCGATACACGTTTCTGAGGTAAAATTCGATTCAAGTGGTCTTCTCACCCACCCAGTAGCTTCAAGGTAGAAACCACAACATCGCGACCCATGTGCCTGATATCATAGGTCCGGCTCGTGAAAAACGAAACGTCGCCAGTTGGATCGTGGCAGTTGCTGATACCAGATGAAATGATAGTGACTATATGCACACACACCACCAAAAAAATAACAGAACATTCAGAAAAGTATAAAAGTAAAGCGAGCTACTCTAAACATTGAGTACTTTGGATATGAAAGCATTCTTTGGGTTCCAGAATGAAACTTTTACTCTGGGCCGCGGTATGCGCTGGTGTGAAACTTCCTGGCAGGTTAAACTGTGTGCCGCACTGAGGCCTGAACTCAGGACCTATACTTTTTGCGAGCTACCCACACACAACTCACTTTCCGTTCTCAAAGCTTTACTCCCGCCATCACCTCAGAAGAAGTGAGATGAAGTACTAATTGAAATAAAGATATGAGGAGGGGCCGTAAGTCGTGCTTGGGTGGCATACTAGGTAGAGCATTTGCTCGCATAAGCCAAAGATCCCGACTGCGAGTCTCGATTCGGTACACAGTTTTAAACTATCAGGAAGTTTCATTCTTTGGGTTATTGCTGTTACCAGGTGTATTGAAATCTGGCTATTAAAATACTGAAAGTTTACGCGCAACTGATTGAACAGGTCTAGATGTATTCAGAATAACGATGTGTATAAAGCGATTATGTTCTTGTTATATGCTTTGAGACTTGATGATGTGAATTCTAGAGAAGAAAGAAGAACTAATCATCGCGCTGCTCTCAGCTCACAAATATCTTGAAATTTTATTCAGAACCGTCAAAACAACTGTAGCCGTTCAGAATATGTGACGCCTGATGAAATGCTTTGCCCTTTTAGAGGAAATTGTGTTTTCGGGGTTGTATGGCATCAAACGTGCTAAATATGGCGTCCAGATTATGAGCCCTTGTGACGCTAAACTACAATATTTATACACTGAAGCGCTAAAGAAACTGGTATAGGCACGCATATTCAACTACAGAGATATGTAAACAGGCAGAATACGCCGATGCGTTCGGAAGTGTGTATATAAGACTACAAGTGGCTTGCACTGTTGGTACATCGGTTACTGCTGCTATGGGGCCATTGCTTTTCACAATATATATAAATGACCTAGTAGATAGTGTCGGAAGTTCCACGCGGCTTTTCGCGGGTGATGCTGTAGTATACAGAGAAGTTGCAGCATTAGAAAATTGCAGCGAAATGCAGGGAGATCCGCAGCGGATAGGCAATGGTGCAGGGAGTGGCAACTGACCCTTAACATAGACAAATGAAATGTATTGCGAATACATAGAAACAAGGATCCTGTATTGTATGATTATATGATAGCGGAACAAACACTGGTACCAGTTACTTCTGTAAAATATTTGGGAGTATGCGTACGGAACTATTTGAAGTGGAATGATCATATAAAATTAATTGTTGGTAAGACGGGTGCCAGATTGAGATTCATTGGGAGAGTCCTTGGAAAATGTAGTCTATCAACAAAGGAGGTGGCTTTCAAAACACTCGCTCGACCCATACTTGAGTATTGCTCATCAGTGTGGGATCCGTACCAGATTCTACAGAGGAGATAGAGAAGATCCAAAGAAGAGCGGCGCTTTTCGTAGCAGGGTTATTTGGTAAGCGTGATAGCGCTACGGAGGTGTTTAGCAAACTCAAGTGGTAGACTCTGCAAGAGAGGCGCTCTGCATCGCGATGTAGCTTGCTGTCCAGGTTTCGAGAGGGTGGGTTTCTGGATGAGGTATCGAATGTATTGCTTCCCCCTACTTATACCTGCCGAGGAGATCACGAATGTAAAATTAGAGAGATTCAAGCGCGCACGGCGGCTTTCCGGCAATCGTTCTTCCCGCGAACCATACGCGACTGGAACAGAAAAGAGAGGTAATGACAGTGGCACGTAATGTGCCCTCCGCCACACGCCGTTGGGTAGCTTTCGGAGTATAAATGTAGATGTAGAATGGCAGGTTATCAAGATTTAAGGGAGTTTGAACGTGGTGTTATAGTCGGCGCACAAGCGATGGGGCACAGCATCTCTGAAATAGCGATGAAGTGAGAATTTTCCCGTACGACCATTTCACGAGTGTACCATGAATGTCAGGAATCCGGTAAAACATCAAATCTCCGACATCGCGGCGGCTGGAAAAAGATCCTGCAAGAACGGGACCAACGACGACTGAAGAGAATCGTTCAACGTGTCAGAAGTGCAGCCCTTCCGCGAATTGCTGCAGATTTCAATGCTGGGCCGTCAAGTGTCAGCGTACCAACCATTCACCGAAACGTCATCGATAAGGGCATTCGGAGCCAAAAGCCCACTGTGATGAGTGCACAGCACAAAGCTCTACGCCTCGCCTGGGCCCGTCAACACCGACACTGGTCTGTTAATGACTGGAAACATGTTGCCTGATCGGACGAGTCTCGATTCAAATTGTATCGAGTGGATGGACGTGTACAGGTAAATGGAGACCACCTCATGAATCCATGGACCGTGCATGTTAGCAGGGAACTGTAATGGTGTGGGGAGAGTGCAGTTGGAGTGATACGGGACTGCTGAATAGTCTAGATACGACATTGCAACGTAACCCTCGTACTAGGGTTGGTATAATTAACGTAGTAACTCGACTTGGTAGGAAGATTACCGTCGCTTGTCATGTCCTACAGCTCCTACAAGCTACCATCTGTAGTAATGGTTTAACAGATTCGTGTGCTCCACGAAATTACAGGCCCCTGCGAGTTATTGCCATATATTAATAATTTCTAACGGGAGGTTTCAGCTAACCGGTAAAAAATTTGAACGCAACGGATAACGCAATATTCTTTCAGAACCGCTACAGTACAGGGCTTAATATGGAGCATAGAGCCATTATTTTCTTTCAAGACCCAGCATTCGATTGCAGTAATGACTTTCGCCTATTATTTATGCTGAAGGGGCGAAATATTCAGTCGAGGGTATAGGTTAATTAATGTTTATTCAACACCGATGGCATTTCAACAACAAGCTGTGTATCTGTTGGAATATACATAATCACAACTGGTCTCTCTAGTTAACATGATTCGCTTTCGCCACGTAATTATGGAAAGGAAGAGGGGTGCGCAGACCTGGCTTCAGCGTAATTTTATGCAGGCACACTATTATACCTAAATCCATGCTTACTACAATCAGTTACCATAGGTCACGCAGAACAAGTTGAGCAAGAGCAGTACAAGCTAACTCGGTCAGAGCGGAAGAGTATTTGCATAAATATTTCAATTTTCGTTAAAACGTACGCTGAAGAAAGGGTAGCAAGTGGTGCACTTAACTATGACTGCCAGTTTTGGTTTAATCGTGCATTCCGAAACAACACCATGTTACTGAGCAGGGAGGAAGAACATTTCCTATCACATGGTGGGAAAGAATTTGCGAGTCTTCATTCGATCAATGGGCATTAAAATCTGAACTTTCCTACATACAATAGTTTAAACCGTGTATTTTACGTAACGCACTTCATTGTAGGCGAATCAAATAGTTATGGGAGAGGGGGGGGGGGGGGAGGGGGCACAAGAAGCATTAACTATCTACATCTACATCTACATCCATACTCCGCAAGCCACCTGACGGTGTGTGGCGGAGGGTACCCTGAGTACCTCTATCGGTTCTCCCTTCTATTCCAGTCTCGTATTGTACGTGGAAAGAAGGATTGTCGGTATGCTTCTGTGTGGGCTCTAATCTCTCTGATTTTATCCTCATTGTCTCTTCGCGAGATATACGTAGGAGAGAGCAATATACTGCTTGACTATTCGGTGAAGGTATGTCCTCGAAACTTTAACAAAATCCCGTACCGGGCTACTGAGCATCTCTCCTGCAGAGTCTTCCACTGGAAGATTATCATCTCCGTAACGCTTTCGCTATTACTAAATGATCCTGTAACGAAGCGCGCTGCTCTCCGTTGGATCTTCTCTATGTCTTCTATCAACCCTATCTGGTGCGGATCCCACACTGCTGTGCAGTATTCAAGCAGTGGGCGAACAAGCGTACTGTAACCTACTTCCTTTGTTGTCGGATTGCATTTCCTTAGGATTCTTCCAATGAATCTCAGTCTGGCATCTGCTTTACCGACGATCAACTTTATATGATCATTCCATTTTAAATCACTCCTAATGCGTACTCCCAGATAATTTATGGAATTAACTGCTTCCAGTTGCTGACCTGCTATTTTGTAGCTAAATGATAAGGGACCTCTCTTTCCATGTATTCGCATCACATTACACTTGTCTACATTGAGATTCAATTTCCATTCCGTGCACCAAGTGTCAATTCGCTGCAGATCCTCCTGCATTTCAATTTTTACATCAATACTATTCCACTCACGTGGCCAAGTAGCGGGAGCCAACAGAAATGCAAAAATACGGACACACAAGATTATTCCTTCTCTGTCTTACACTCACTCACTACCGTATGGTCATTCACTCGAATACTATACATTTTCAGACCGAAATTGCAGTGGCGGTAGCTCCAGCCGAACACGTGGCGAGAAAGGAAGTACACCAAGGCACAGACGCAAAGTTCTACTGAAATTTGACTAAATTATGAAAATAAACTCCCTTATGGTGGTTTCATGGCAATATCACGTATGATTTCAACATCTGGACCACATTGACGAGCAGGTTTGAGGCATTCTGATACTTTTGTTAACACTACGAAAATGGAGAGCTGCGTCTCCATGTCTGTCCAGCGGCTCTACTCAGGAACACGTGGATCTGTGGACACCTTGCTTAACCGTCGTTCTTTCACAAGGTGGTGGAGGGGATGGTTCGCCATCCTGACAGAGCCAATACTCGTGCCTTCACGACCTCTCTGGCCTGACTTGCACACTATCTCTCTAGGCGCGCAGTCCGGAACCGTGCGACTGCTACGATCGCAGGTTCGAGTCCTGCCTCGGGCATGGATGTGCGTGATGTCCTTAGGTTAGTTAGGTTTAAGTAGTTCTAAGTTCTAGTGGACTGATGACCACAGCAGTTGAGTCCCATAGTGCTCAGAGCCATTTGAACCATTTGAACCATTTGAACCACACTATCTTTGCCAAATTTGTTCGCGTTTAGGGTGTTGGTACCATCCTACCACAGAACCACTCTTCTCATGCAGTGCTACGACCTCTGCCCAAAACTTTCTGCTACTTCACATAATATCTCATTTATACAGTCCAGGTTGCACAAGGAAAGGGATACGGGTACACTCACGAAATAAAAATCGATGAATAAATAAATAAACAAACACCGATTGGTCCATTCTCTTCTGCTTGTTACCGACAGAGGGGAAAAGAAAGAAAGAAAGAAAACTCTCGCTATAACTCACCGCTACTGGAATTTATTGAGAAAAATATGATGGAATGGGACAAGAAGTTCCGTTTCAACGTACGTAAGTATCCTGTCTAATCACCCGCGTCTATTCATGTCCATTGGGAATTCCGATGGACTTGGGCGTTTCCATCAGAACATAGCGACACCCCACTCGTCCAGAATTTCTATAGAGTGACTCCAGGAACATTATTCTGAGTTTAAACTGGCCACCGAACTCCCAAACATGAACATTATTGAGCATATCTGGGATGCCCTGCAACGTGCTGTTCAGAAGAGATCTTCAGCCACTCGTGCTCTTACGTATTTATGGAGAGCCCTGCAGGATTCGTGGTGTCAGTTCTCTCCGGCACTACTTCAGACATTAGGCGAAATCATGCCACGCCCTGTTGTGGCATCTATGCATGCAGGGGGGATAGAAGAAGCCAACTTTCAGTTCTACGGCAAAATGTACTGCAGCATGCGAAACATTTATTTGTAAGAAACTGAAATATAACTGTTGATATCTGGTTCTCTTCTCTGGAAGCAGTTAACAGACTGATCAAAAATTGTTTGACTCACTTTGGTACGATGCACAAAATTGAATGGAAAATACTAGAGATGGGCAAAACTGTTCTTTTCAGAGATTCGATCAGAACTGGTCACTCGCTGTAATGTACTAGTTTTTTTTTTCATGACTCACCACTCACCATTCACTCACAAAAATAAATAAAAAGAAGGTACATTGCTTTTTTAATTCAGGCCACTAAACCTGTATTTTTATCTGATTTGGTCCTATTTTGAAAGAACATATGGAGCAGCAATTTTGTGTTATGTCACTAGTAATATTCAGACACAAAAGTTTTAAATTTAATCTACTGCAAAAGTTACAAATATTGCAACAAATTCCTAAAAAAATTAAGAACGAAGACTGATTCTTGTTATATTTTGATATTTTTAATGGATAAAACATAATATAAGAATTACAACAGCTGTAATTGAAGTGTATCTGCAGTCATCATTTACAGTCAGTTTTACCATGTTTGTTCCAATAAAAGAAAAATTAATCAATATTGTCATTTATGAACCAAGTCTGATCCATTTAAGTCGACGTTGGCCTCCTTCTGTTCTCAGTACATACTTGTCCTGCTTTTGAAAAGATTCGTTCACAGGCCACTGATGTTCTGATACATAATACTTATAGAAGCAATTGATACAGCGTTGGCCACAGCAATTTTTTTGTTTCCCACCAATTTAAGGGATCGCTGTTTCTAGGCATATATCCCTCCACTAAATATTTGTCCAGTTCGACAACTAGTGCATTTTCCAGATTGCTAGAAGTTGACTAAGAGTTTCATTGAACTCCTACAGATTGGAGTCTCATGTGTAATGGTGGTAACTGGTTGAGATATGAGCTCTGTTTCTTCTTGTTGAAGAACCAACGCTTTCGTTTCTACAACAGTCTTCATGAAGCATTCCTGAAATGTTTTGTCACCTGAAAATCCTTCCCTTTGACTCAGGGGTCCAGTAATGTTGCCTGACTAATTATTTCGTTGCTGGAGGGAGTAACACCAAACCACACTGATAACCCTTAAAGCAAATTATCAACCAGTGACTTTGTTTCTTGAGGACATTATATATTTTTGTCTTTAAAACGTTTTAGGTGCCATTCCATTCATCTTGGCAAGATTTTCATTATTAAAACTGAGACTGTTTTCTGTGAGAGCACCTCTTGTTACCTCATCAAAAACTTTCAAATTCTGTAAAGCCTATTGCATTATATCCCAGTCTCTATTTTTTAAGTTTAAAGTGATCGATTTTGCACCTAAAATAGCGACGTAAGAAATTATAGTATCTTTATTTAAAGTAAATATTTTCAAGATTTCATAAGTAGTTTCATCTGGTAGCGACATCTTGTTGCAATTTCAAATGGTCTTTTTTTTTAAAAAAATTTCTTGCATTTCAGCAAGTTTGCTTAAAGCATAGGGTTTCTCCTTAAGAAACAAAACAACCCATTTGGGCTCATAAACGGTTTTTTGTATGGACTCCTGAACTGCGTGTTGTGCAGTGGGGTTTCAAGAACGTGCAAAGCATGGGATATGCGGACGTTTTAAAAGCATAGCAGTTAATTTCGTATTTGAAGCATTTTGTGTTATTATGGAAACGATTTTAAAATTGATATTGTATTTGGGATAACAGACTTTACCCAGTTTGAGATGTATTCCGAAATCTGTCTGTTTTCGAACTGTGAGCACTCTAAAAGGTATGACTTGTCCACGCATCAGACGTACGGCAGACTGCCTTTTCGGTGACCGAGAAATTTTTATTTTTTACTTAAAATCATTTTTAAAAGCTGTACATCTAACGGCATACATTTTTCTTAATGTGAACGGCTTTATAATATTTAAAAAAATTCTTATTGGTTGCTGTAAGTAAAAAAAGCAGTGAGGGCACCACGAATGAGATAAATCAGGAGTTGGCCCAGAAGCTGGCGACACTGATGGGCCGGATATGGCCCCACACTCAGTTTGCCTTTTCGGGAGGATACCTTTACCCGAGGTAGAAGCAGGCATCGCTGCGGACAGTTCACAGGAAATGATATCTCGAATTTCTCCATCAATTAATTGATGGCGATCTTGATCGGCTTCCTGACCCAGTGGGGATACTGTAGCATGCTTTGATTTTAGTTGTCTCTTCATGTCTGATGATGAGCCAGAAGTAATGACAATTATCTGCTGACAGTAGCGGCATTCTCCTTTTTCTTCCATTTTGGTAAAATGGTACCGAACATCGCTCGTAATTCTTCTAAGCGAAGGCAGCAAAAGCTTAAAGTGAGGGCAAATACACATGCAACACATTCTATAATCAGAAGTTATAGAGTAGGATGCAGGAAGTTGTGGTCTGCGAAACCTAGAGTCACAATAGAGAAGTTTGTATCGTATAAGAAAGGTCTGAAACAGTCATAGTGATTAAGAAACTCGTGAAGACAAACCTGACAATATTCGAGGATTTCACTGTTGTGAGATAAAAATTCCGAATAATGTGGTATCCGAATTTGGTCTACATAGCGTGTGAACAAGAGATTATAGGATAATGGTGCAGATGAAGGCTCGAAAAAAAGCAGTGCAAATGAACTCTAAAGTCTGTGCTTTAGGAGCTACGAACTTGTCTACTCATGCAGCCACTATTTCTACCAGAGTGTTTGTGTTGTTACTGTAGAACATAGTTGGTCATCACTTTCAACTCATTTCGACAAACCCCGCCATATATCTCAGAATATCGACATCAATGTCTTTCTTCTAAGGAACTTGGACACCTGGCTCAAATCAAGTGTGCTCTCCAGTTTCCTAAATAAAGACTCCACTGTCCCAAGACATCACTGAAGTAACAGATGAGGAGGTGGAGTAGTGGCATACAAACACTTTGACTTATCGCTTACCATGCTGCCCCTTTCCAATACTAATGAAGACAAATATATGTTCGTAAATATAAAATCTCTTAAGAAACTGTCTAATGTGCGTCCTCTACAGACCTCCGAAAATAGGCGGGATAGCCTTTTTCAAAACCGGCCTTTCAAAATTCGATTCGACTTAGGATCGTACACACAATGCTAGGAACATAAGTATTCTGCCCCTTCACTGTGAAATTCAAGTGTGTAGTTTCTTCCTCAAATGCAATAGTATTTCAGTTATTACCTACCCATAATGCAGCCTATAGTCAGGCCCCCATACATATATTTGCCGTGAAATCCACAAGCAAAGAAATTCGTACCTGGAACGTCACTTCACAGCATAATTACCAAATTAACTTCGTTACATAATTAATATGCTGCCACAAAGACTGGAAACCTGGAGGGAAAACCTGCATCTTGGCTAAAATAGTCCATGAATGTCGGAGACACTGCATATAGGACTCACAAACGACCCTCTACCTCTGAAAACAAAATTTATTACATGCAGAAAGGAAACAGAACCAATCAAACTGAGAGAAACGATAACTAAGACATGCAAATACATTAATCTAAAACACAAAGACCAGATGCTCTGTGGAAAAGCTTGTGTGACCTAGGAAATAGTAGGCAAAGGATCCCATTGTCCCAACCAAGAAACTAAACCAGCAGTTGACTTTAAGTGATAACTTTCATTGAACTGTAAGCAAAACACAGGCTTACTGATTATTTCACAGAGGTAACTGACGGTAGTTGCGAAAAGTTCTTTCTTGAGCTGACAACGCTTTCGAAAAATCCTTCATCTCAGCATTTCCTGTACAGGGCCACTTTGCAGTCCAAATATTCAAGCTCATTGTTGATCCACTGATGCTCATAATAACTGCTGCTCCCTAGATCTTGAAGATCTTTCCTGGACAACACAGTAGGAAACCTCGTTCCCATCAGAATACAAGCACTGGAGATCCGATTGCTAAGAAGAGTAGTTGGATACATTTTGTCTGAAGGTAGAGTGAATGTAGACGTCAGAGAAGAACTTAGACTGAAAAACTTAAATGTGAAAAACTTAAATGAGCTTAATAAGGAATACAGAAACAATTGTGCGGATTGTGTCAAAAGAGAAGAAGACGACAGATGACGAAAATCGGTAATTATTATTACCCAATGGGTAGAAGATATTTAGGAAGCCCGAGGAAAATCAATAATTTCAGCCAGGAGGTCGTAACAGGCAAATGCCTACTACATGCAGAGATAAGAAGAGCCATCATATTAAAAACGTTATGATTTTTTTAAGTGACTGTGATTTTAATAAGTTTTGCAATTGCATATAAAAATCTTGTCTGATTTATGAGGACCCGACAGGGCATTAATCTGTTAAGGTTAAATGAATAAATAAAAAAATTAAACATAATCTACAGGTTGTCTCAGGGTGAATGGTCAATATTCGGGGATACGATAGGAACGATCATTTGAAGCAAAAAACTTCGTGTGGACATATGCACTCTTCTGAATGGTTACCGAGGTGGAATATATTTAATGTACATTGTTATTTATTTTCTTTATTATTCAGTACATTGTCGTTGTTTACAGTGTACCATAATAGTGCAGACGAATTCGAGGCGAATAATTTAGTAAAGGACACGCGATCTATCAAGTCGAGAAACTACCTCAAACTGGTTTACTTGTACCTCAATGCAAGCGCATTGCGCAAGAATTTCCAGGTTCTCTCACTCTCTCTTCGCGCAACCTGAAAGTTCTTGAGAAAAAATAAATAGGACCCTTTTAAAGGAAATTTAATGTTGTTTAATTTTGTATTGCGACAAGTTTTCGCTACAGGCCGCGGATTTCGTGCTATTTAAGAAAAACACCCCTCCATGAACCATGGACCTTGCCGTTGGTGGGGAAGCTTGCGTGCCTCAGCGATACAGATGGCCGTACCGTAGGTGCAACCACATCGGAGGGGTATCTGCTGAGAGGCCAGACAAACATGTGGTTCCTGAAGAGGGGCAGCAGCCTTTTCAGTAGTTGCAGGGGCTACAGTCTGAATGATTGACTGATCTGGCCTTGCAACATTGACCAAAACGGCCTTGCTGTGCTGGTACTGCGAACGGCTGAAAGCAAGGGGAAACTACAGCCGTAATTTTTCCCGAGCACATGCAGCTTTACTGTATGATTAAATGATGATGGCGTCCTCTTGGGTAAAATATTCCGAAGGTAAAATAGTCCCCCATTCGGATCTCCAGGCGGGGACTACTCAGGAGGACGTCGTTATCAGGAGAAAGAAAACTGGCGTTCTGCGGATCGGAGCGTGGATTGTCAGAGCCCTTAATCGGGCAGGTAGGTTAGAAAATTTAAAAAGGGAAATGGATAGGTTAAAGTTAGATATAGTGGGAATTATTGAAGTTCGGTGGCAGGAGGAACAAGACTTTGGTCCGGTGAATACAGGGTTATAAATACAAAATCAAATAGGGGTAATGCAGGATTGGGTTTAATAATGAATAAAAAAATAGGAGTTCGGGTAAGCTACTACAAACAGCATAGTGAACTCATTATTGTGGCCAAGATAGACACAAAGCCCATGCCTACTACAGTAGTACAAGTTTATATGCCAGCTAGCTCTGCAGATGATGAAGAAATTGATGAAATGTATGATGAGATAAAACAAATTATTCAAGTAGTGAAGGGAGACTAAAATTTAATAGTCATGGGTGACTGGAATTCGTCAGTGGGAAAAGGGAGAGAAGGAAACATAGTAGGTGATTATGGATTGGGGCTAAGAAATGAAAGAGGAAGCCGTCTGGTAGAATTTTGCACAGAGCATAACTTAATCATAGCTAACACTTGGTTCAAGAATCATAAAAGAAGGTTGTATACATGGAAGAATCCTGGAGATACTAAAAGGTATCAGATAGATTATATAATGGTAAGACAGAGATGTAGGAATCAGGTTTTAAATTGTAGGACATTTCCAGGGGCAGATGTGAACTCTGACCACAATCTATTGGTTATGACCTGTAGATTAAAACTGAAGAAACTGCAAAAAGGTGGGAATTTAAGGACATGGGCTCTGGATAAGCTGAAAGAACCATAGGTTGTACAGAGTTTCAAGGAGAGTATAAGGGAACAATTGACAGGAATGGGGGAAAGAAACACAGTAGAAGAAGAATGGGTAGCTCTGAGGGATGAAGAAGTGAAGGCAGCAGAGGATAAAGTAGGTAAAAAGACGAGGGCTGCTAGAAATCCTTGGGTAACAGAAGAAATATTGAATTTAATTGATGAAAGGAGAAAATATAAAAATGCAGTAAATGAAGCAGGCAAAAAGGAATACAAACGTCTCAAAAATGAGATCGACAGGAAGTGCAAAATGGCTAAGCAGGGATGGCTAGAGGACAAATGTAAGGATGTAGAAGCTTATCTCACTAGGGGTAAGAGAGATACTGCCTACAGGAAAATTAAAGAGACCTTTGGAGAGAAGAGAACCACGTGTATGAAGATCAAGAGCTCAGATGGAAACCCAGTTCTAAGCAAAGAAGGGAAGGCAGTAAGGTGGAAGGAGTATATAGAAGGTTTATACAAGGGCGATGTACTTGAGGGCAATATTATGGAAATGGAAGAGGATGTAGATGAAGACGAAATGAGAGATACGATACTGCGTGAAGAGTTTGACAGAGCACTGAAAGACCTGAGTTGAAACAAGGCCCCCTGGGTAGACAACATTCCATTAGAACTACTGACGGCCTTGGGAGAGCCAGTCATGACAAAACTCTACCAGCTGGTGAGCAAGATGTATGAGACAGGCGAAATTCCCTCAGACTTCAAGAAGGATATAATAATTCCAATCCCAAAGAAAGCAGGTGTTGACAGATGTGAAAATTACCGAACTATCAGTTTAATAAGCCGAAGCTGCAAAATACTAACGCGAATTATTTACAGACGAATAGAAAAACTAGTAGAAGCCAACATCGGGGAAGATCAGTTTGGATTCCGTAGAAATGTTGGAACACGTGAGGCAATACTGACCCTACGACTTATCTTAGAAGCTAGAATAAGAAAGGGCAAACCTACGTTTGTAGCATTTGTAGACTTAGAGAAAGCTTTTGACAATGTTTACTGGAATACTCTCTTTCAAATTCTGAAGGTGTCAGGGGTAAAATACAGGGAGCGAAAGGTTATTTACAATTTGTACAGAAACCAGATGGCAGTTATAAGAGTCGAGGGGCATCAAAAGGAAGCAGTGGTTGAGAAAGGAGTGAGACAGGGTTGTAGCCTCTCCCCGATGTTATTCAATCTGTATTTTGAGCAAGCAGTAAAGGAAACAAAAGAAAAATTTGGAGTAGGTATTAAAATTCATGGAGAAGAAGTAAAAACTTTGAGGTTCGCCGATGACATTGTAATTCTGTCAGAGACGGCAAAGGACTTGGAAGAGCAGTTGAACGGAATGGACAGTGTCTTGAAAGGAGGATACAAGATGAACATCAACAAAAGCAAGACGAGGATAATGGAATGTAGTCAAATTAAATCGGGCGATGCTGAGGGTATTAGATTAGGAAATGAGACACTTAAAGTAGTGAAAGAGTTTAGCTATTTAGGAAGTAAAATAACTGATGATGGTCGAAGTAGAGAGGATATATAATGTAGACTGGCAATGGCAAGGAAAGCGTTTCTGAAGAAGAGAAATTTGTTAACATCGAATATAGATTTATGTATCAGGAAGTCGTTTCTGAAAGTATTTGTATGGAGTGTAGCCATGTATGGAAGTGAAACATGGACGATAACTAGTTTGGACAAGAAGAGAATAGAAGCTTTCGAAATGTGGTGCTACAGAAGAATGCTGAATATAAGGTGGATAGATCACGTAATTAATGAGGAGGTATTGAATAGGATTGGGGAGAAGAGAAGTTTGTGGCACAACTTGACTACAAGAAGGGATCGGTTGGTAGGACATGTTTTGAGGCATCAAGGGATCACAAATTTAACATTGGAGGGCAGCGTGGAGGGTAAAAATCGTAGAGGGAGACCAAGAGATGAATACATTAAGCAGATTCAGGAGGATGTAGGTTGCAGTAGGTACTGGGAGATGAAGAAGCTTGCACAGGATAGAGTAGCATGGAGAGCTGCATCAAACCAGTCTCAGGACTGAAGACAACAACAACATAAGAAAAACATACAAAAGTAACTTTAAATATGTTTCATCTGAGAAACCATTTGGAGTAGGGCATATTATCCATATTTAGTGTTTCCCTTCAAACGATCGTTCCTGTCATATCTCTGAATATTGACCATTCTCCCTGAGACAAGCTGTATATGTGGACTATCATGTATGTTAAAATAACCGTTATCTTAAGTATCCTATCGATCAAAAGTAATTAAAAGGTGCATAAAGGCTACCGTCACATCAACAAAAGCAACTACAAATGCAACAGACATAGAGGAAGACGTCATAGTACACCTAACAAGAACACTCACACAACAAGAAAACAGAAGAGCAACAGCACAAGAAGATGACGATTACAACAGATCAATAAGAATACAAAGAATTAAGAGCCGAACTCGGACGGAGACGTGCTCAGTCACGAAAGCGAGCTGCAAGCTGCTCCACTGTGCCAGGAGTGCAGAGAACAGAGTGACACCTCAAGTCGCCGTGTAGTCTACTCCGAGCGATTTCGTCTGCGAGAGCTAGTTGCCTTGGTGGGAAAAGTGAGCTCGTCTGCAATCCAGTTGCCTTGGTGGGAAAAGTGAGCTCGTCTGCAATCCAATCCTTAAGAACGGTGGGGAACAGTGAGCTAGTGAGCTACCTTGCAATCTGATCCCTGAGAATAGTGGGGAGCAGTGAGCCACTGAAACAGCCTACTGTCCAGTCGGTGAGAATGGTGAGTGAGCTATTGGGAGGGGAATGGTGGCTTGATCGCTTTGCTATACACTCCGACCTCGCGGTGGCCAAAGACCGCAGCTTTTATCATCGCTGGCAACACATTATGAGCGCGATGCTAACTTAAGGGATAAGAAGTAACAACTCGCTCAAAAACATATAAAATTTTATTGAGCTTCTGAAATTTGAGATATTCTTTCGAAATCAAGTATGGAAACATGCTGGAAGGGTTTTTGCATTAATGAATCATTCTGAACAACGCTGTTTTTCGTTTGCCTCGGTAGCTGCGTGCTCAGCGCTGCGAATTGAGAAGTGAGGGGTCTAGGTTCGACTTCCAGTAAAGTCGAAATTTTATTTTCCACTCGCGGACTGGGTGTTGTGTTGTGCTTCCTTTCATATCGTCATAATTAGATTTACTATTGAAGTGGCTGATGGATACTGCCAGACTGCCAATAAATTGGAAAAAAGGGAGTGTTCTTATTTTCTGTTTTCATGCACGAGAAAAGCTTCATGTACTAATAAGGTTTGCAGGTCCACATGTGCACGTGGTTAGTTTGCAAATCCACATGTACACATCGTCTATAACACATTTTTTTGTAGCTTGGGAAACGTTTTCTTAAGGATGTGGTGTGGGGTGCCATTGCAGCAGCCTAGTGTAGAATTTTCTTCCCACTCATTACAGCCACCAGAAACACATTTTGCTATCAGATGAGTTACGATTAATTTTTTTCCAAAACATCCATTATCCTCTCTTTAGAAACATTTGGCTCTTTGAATCAATTCATGGGCAGAGTGCTCTTCTCTGGAAAATATCACTACAATTTTTACTCAATAAACGGCGGGAAATAGGAACTATGTTATTTGGCTTCTTGAAGGATAAAACATTGTCATCATACGCACCAAAATAGGATGGAAGTGTAACGGTGATCTCATCAATGCACCTTGGCAATTTAGTCAATTAAAATAGTAGAAAACTTGAGATGACTGGTTTTTACAATAGAACAAAATGTGGTGTCAACACATTAGATAAAAAATGCGCCACTTATTCAGTTTCTAGAAGGACTCAACGATGGGCATGCATAACTTTTTCGGCAATATTGGACACCGTGAGTGTAAATGGATTCGTTTTATGGAGGGCGTCAAATACTGGACAACATATGAAGCGTAATCATTACATAAAACAAATTGGACTAAATTTGATAAGACCATTTATCACAGATAGGAAGATGGGGTCCTCTTCGTTTTCAGTAGGTTTGAGGAGCAGAATAGATAATTTTCTAGAGGCAGCTGATGAACCACAATACAACCTACAACAAAAAAATTCATCTTACACTCGAAGTGAGTCACGAAAAAGAGGAAGATGTTATTTATGTAGTCCTTAAACTAACAACAAAACATCAGCAAAATGCGATAAGTGCTTTAAATACACCTAAAAACGACCTGCGGAAAAAGTACTGTGTAGTAAGTGTTACACTTTGTATAGTTACTCACGTAGAGAATGTTTGTACATTTTTATGTTTGGTTGACATTTTTGTTTCTAATATATGGCATGAAGAGTCCCTATTTATGTTAACGAAAAATTATGAAAAATCCCCTTGTTGTATGTGGGTTTTTCGATCTAAGGTTTATTATTATTATATAGTATTCCAGAGCAAGGGACTAAAAAATTCCTGTTAAATATGAGACTTAACTGTTATAGTTAAAATCCGAAAGACAATGAAAAATTTATGTTTATTAAAAGACAATTTTAAATAAAACTTGTTTTAGTACACTTCTTATGCACTTACGTATTAATTATACTTTTTTTCTGAATTATATGACTTTTTCAT
This sequence comes from Schistocerca gregaria, assembly GCF_023897955.1. Lineage (NCBI taxonomy): Eukaryota > Metazoa > Arthropoda > Insecta > Orthoptera > Acrididae > Schistocerca > Schistocerca gregaria. The sequence continues at coordinate 658,444,382 of NC_064923.1, forward strand.
TCGAGGGGCGGTATGGAGCCACGATTCTAGTTACGTTGAACAAAATAACAATTCTGGTGAATGCTTAATACTAAGCAGGCGATAACGTCATTTGTCGGGTTGATACAATGTAATCTGTCGCAGCTAATTGGAGAAGCATCCGTTTATCGAATGTCACGAGAAAATCTTCGTTTATCGACGTGTCACGTGTCATCAGCAGACCCTCGAACTCTGCGTCGTGCTCGTGTGAGCGCTGTTTTCCCGCCCGTCCGAGTATCCGATTAGAATGCAGTTGCCCTCGGCTTGTGGTTTCTAGGCCGCAACTGGGCACGTGCTGGCGGTCTCGACTCCCTCACCTTCGTCTTGGATGTCATTGTGTCGAGTGACGTCATTGCAAACTGATAACTCAGTGTGTTAGGAACGCCTGCCAAAAACCAGAGTAGCTACCTTGTCCACTGCATACAACAACCAAACGAACTGCAAGTGACTAACAGAGAGAGGCCACGACCTTCGAAACGGATTTATTTAAAATTTCGTACATTTTTAATAGTCGCTGGTTCGAATCCTGCCTCGGGCATGGATGTGTGTGACGTCCTTCGGTTAGTTAGGTTTATGTAGTTCTATGTCCCAGGAGACTGATAACCTAAGCTGTTAAGTCACATAGTGCTCAGAGCCCTTTGAACCATTTTTAATAGTCCATTAGAACAACATAACCTGTAAGTAGTAAGGCTTAATACATCGGCGATTTCGAGAAAAATCGCAAAAGAAGTTTTACATGTCAATGATGTACCAGTGTGCTGCAACCCTGAGCGTGAGCTGGTGACGGTCTGTAATTAGTGTTCAAGATCCGTAATCGGTAGATGGCAGCATAGAGTCCCCTTAAGTTTTTTTATATATTTTTTTAACGCTACTCATGATTTCCCATACATATCACATTTCTAACGTAACTTGATGAAGAGACACGTGTATTTGCATGAACGTCTATTGAATTTCCGACGTTATTTGGTAGTTTGCTAACTTTTTATTATCACAACAAAAGTCATAAAATTTTCCTGAAAATATATGCTTGTCGTGATACCGAAATCCCTTATACCTGCAGTCAGGTAAGGTACCGAGAGCTGCTTTGCACCTGGATGCAGATACAGATTTCGAGGGCGAGGGACAGTGTTGGAAAGTCCAAGTCAAATATCGATAAATAAATGTGTAAAAAACTTTATTCAATAACACAATGAATTGCAATACACCAGAACATGAAGGTGATGTACTATTACCCGTCGGGAGTGCTTATGAATGTAATTTTCCCACACGCACAAGGAAAAACATAACTCTCGTTGACGTTCTGAAAAATTTCTCTTTCTTTAGATGATCTGGATGCGAAGCATGCATAACGCAACATTTTCGTAAATATTAGTGCCGAAAATTGGCACTGTTCGATTGAATGTATTTTAGTAACATTTTCTAGACAAGCAATTCCTTGTTCGTTGTCTGTCAAATATGAACAAGTCTGAAGGCTCTCGATGAAATATTTTAACTTGCCTATAGAAATAAAAGTCGTGCAATATTTATTGTAATAAAAAAATTAGCAAACAGCCAAAAACATCGAAAATGTAATAAAAATCATGCTAATACACATGTCTTTTCATCATATTACCTTTGAAATGTAGTAAGTGCGAAACAATTTGATAACTATTGAAAAAAAATGTAAATAAAAAAAAATGTCGAGAACTTGATCCAGTAATCCACCGATTACTGGAGCTTGAACGCTATCCACATGACCACCACCATGACCATGTACTCGGGGTTGCAGTGCACCGATAAGCACTCATGCATAAAACTACTCTTCCGATTTTCTTAAAACCGCCTATGTATTATGCCTTACTACTTGCACATTAAGTTGTCGTAAACGATTGCTAATAAAAGTGTACAAAGTTTGTAGTAAGTCCATGATCTGAAAGTCGTGGCCTCTCTTTGTGAGTTAGGTGCTGTCTGCTGACTTCTATCAACAGACTTACAAAGCCTTGCTTTCTAGTGTTTCAAAAAACTATTGTACGTCCTTGAATGTGGTCTTACACTGAAGGACATAACCGTTAAACAAGTTGATCAAGAGTTCCCGCCTCGTGGTTTCCTGTCTTGTGGTTTAACGATCCTAGAAAGTCCATCTAAAACATCACCAGACATTAATATTCCGACTAATGCATTATGTCCCTTCATTGGTTTCAGAATATGTGTTCTCCAACGTTTCTCGTTTTACATTGACAGCCTCTCTCTTTTATGTTTTCAAAAAACAGAATAATTTAAAAAATTATATCAGACTTATTACTGTCAATTCCAAAGTTCAGAAATAATTGCAGTTTGCTACACAAATCGTGAGTTGTTCTTAACTTAATACTCTTTATGTTATTAACCATTCCTACACATAGAAACTACTTCAAAAACAATACACTTAGAGTACACTAAAATAAATCTGCAGTGTTATCTTCAGTACATTTCACACCATGTCTTATATAGCCAATAGTATACGTTAAAGCAGATTCCAGTGATACTCCAATTACACCGTTTCCAGAGGTGCTGCATCAGCTTTTGTAAACCAAACATTTGCAATAAAGTTATAACAAAAGAGCTGACACGAATGAAAGGCTTACAAATTTGGTTTTAGTGTTAACTATCTATGACATAAAACTTTCATGTACAACAGGAACATTGAAATATTCCATTCTACCTAAACAAGTTCTATGGCACCCAAGAAGTTAAATTTATAATGAACTGCCTCACAAAAAAGTGAAGCACCCAGAAGATGTGGTCTACGTAACTTCATATATGTACACACGAACTGTGGGTATATACTTCTGTGTCATCCTGCACCATTGGTCAGAGACTAGCAGTAGCCACACTAGGAAATTACTGTGGGATGCATAGAAAGCTTGTGCACCTTTGATATCAATTTGATATGCAAATTACTTAAATTATGACACTGATTGGTTTACGACCTTAACCTAACGTTTCGCTAAGTGGTTTTTCATGTAGTCCTCCCCCCCCCCCCCCCTCAAACCCTCCTTGACACAGGAGTCCCTTAACCTATTGTTCTGCAAAGTGGTTCCCTTCCCCCACCCTCTGGGGAAAGGGACACTTGTTCAGTTCTGAGTCACTTGTCTGCCTCCTTGGAAATCTACCAGCCTCTCTCCCTTCTTCCACTTCCACCCTCCCCTCAGTGTCTGGAAATTGGTGCAAAAAAGACTCAATCTGTGCTGAGCTGCAGGCGAAGGACCTCACGACACAAAATTCAAATCAAAGTCCACTGACTTGATAATATATTGTGCAAATCAGTTTGCACATTCTTTATTTAATCAGTTTGCGGGAGACAGGGCTCCTCTCCTCCCCTCCAGCACTTGTGAATTGGTGTGAGAAAGGTTGAAGAGGAAGGTGCTGTATTTATTTTTGTCAGGACATGTGATCAGTTGATGAGATGTTGGTGTTGGACAAAGAAGAGTTTCATATTTGTATTACCTGTAATCATACAGCTGAGAGCTGCATTCATAGCCTCCTACATGAGGAGGTGAAGATGGATAAGCGTGAGATGAATACGTTTCAGGAAATAATGGCGATGCTGCAGGATGGGCTAAGATGCATTTCACAACTCATAGATACTAAAGCTTGTGCTGGTACCGCTATGATTTTTGAAATGACCTGTCAATCCACAGTGCAGCAGACAACATTGTCCTACTCCATTTCCCCATGCTGAATGGAGCATAGGTACTCCCCTTCGTCACGCTAAGTGGCTGCGCGGTTTTAGGCGCCATGTCATGGATTGCGTGGCCCCTGCTGTTGGACGTTCGAGTTCTCCCTCGGGCATGGGTGCGTGTGTTGTTCTTAGTGTAAGTTAGTTTAAGTACTGTGTAAGCCTAGTGTCTGATGACCTAGGCAGTTTGGTTCCTTAGGAATCCACACACGTTTGAAAATTTTTGCTCCCTCCATGTACAGGCCTCGAAAGAGCTAGTTCGCAACATCACCACCAGAGGTAGCTTGAAACAGCTTTTGTTCCTCCACCACTTCCCTTGGGAGCCAATACAGATGTAGCATTCCCCCCTCCCCCCGAAAATTGGTGGGAGCAAATAGGAACATTGCATCCAGTCACATGATTATGATGTTGGGGATTAAGCAGAGTGGAGGAGCACACTGGCCTTAGCTGCAGAACCATGCAGTGCCAACAGCAACTGAGATTGTCATCCGCCTCTGGCTCACAAAAAAAGTGTAAAAGTAAGTATATGTGGTTTAGTTCCATGTCTTTGTCTATGAAATGTTTATTGTTTCTTCTTCTTGTTCTAATGGCCACTGTGGCCGAACAGTTCTAGCCGCTTCAGGTCAGAACCGTGCTACTGCTACAGGCGCAGGTTTGAATCCTGCCTTGGGCATGGATGTGTGTGATGTCCTTAGGTTAGTTAGGTTTAAGTAGTTCTAAGTCTAGGGAACTGATGATCTCCAATGTTAAGTCCCATAGTGCTCAGAGCCATTTTTTTTCCTTCTTGTTCTTCTTTTTCTTTGTCCAGCGACCACTGGCATATCTGGGCCAGCAGCAGCCACCGCCGCCTCTTCACGACCTGCATCAATCTTTGACCTGTTGGGGCTGGCAGCATCAGCAGCACCATGGGATCTTGTAGCACATCTGACCAATATGGTGGGGGAAGTCAATGGGCTACTATTTTCCATCCTGTTCGTTGATGAAGACACAAAGTCAGTCCCTGACTCTCAGAAGAACTGTGCTGTGGGCCCTATTCCACATAGTGTAATTCGGTACTGGTTTCTCAAATACACACCATCCCAGAAGATTCTGATGTTACTGCAAGAACAGTATGGTGGATGAGATACTGCCGATTCTTCCTAGTGCTGCACTGTTTTGCACCTCAACCTTTAATTTAATGGGGAATGGGTCAAAGCACTTAAATATAGGTATAGAAGCATCAGTAGACACTGAACAGTGTTCTGTGTTAGAAATTGAAAACGCATTGATAAATGTTAATGTGTGGTTTATGGATTTGGAATAGGATTAATGAATCATTCACAACCCTGCATCGATGATCAGATAACCTCTGAGTATTCTCCATCTCACCCACCCACAGATATTTACTGTGCTGACTTGATGCTGTCTGTAACATCATTGTATGATGTTGTGGGGCTAATGGTGAAATCTAGAGGTCGATTCACGTATCTGCAACATTCCACTGTCACAAACTTGTTTGACCTGCAGATGGAGCTATCTCTTGTGTTGGAAAGATTGAACTGTGGGCTTTCTTATGTTCAGACTGTGCATAAAGACATCTCCATTCATACGCTGTGCATGCGGACGATTTACAACATAACATCAATATGGTGTCAAAAGCAGATGCTAAAGGAACACACATCAGTTTGAGAGAATACACACTGATCTGTAAATGCAAGAAACCTTTCTTTCTAAAATGCTGTGCTGTTGTCAAGATTGAACCAGCTGTAGAGGGCAAGGGGTTACTTTTAGGAAATATGGTGCGAAATTGTGATTTAGTGTGTTTCAGTGCACGATGCGCCAGCCTCATGGCAGACGGTGGACGAAGGCTGGGTAGCGCGTTATGCAGGTGACAGTTTTGCAACGAGTGTCAGTATGTGTGTACATGCGAAGCAGCCATCAACAGCCAGAATGCAGCATTAGCAGAATTACGCAGGCACAGGCCCCATGTGGCGCAGTTGCATTAGCCAACTCATCAAGAACATTCTAATAAACACGGCGCCGTGTAACCGGCGGATTCCGCAGCGGTCTGCGCTATTTAAGGTCGTCAGAGGTGAGCGTCTGCATCGGTCTGACCAACTGGGCGTTGTCATCAGTGACGCTGTCCCCAAGGAGCGGCCAGCAGAGGTCGTTGCCTGCTGCTGCACCGGCGACTCCCGGCGTCGTCACGAGCGCCAGCATCTGCAGGAGGCGAGCTGGGCCGGGCCTCGTGCTGCTAACCTCCTACCGACTGCGCAGCCGCTGACCGAGCACGACGTTGCCTTCCCCGGGCTGCGCACATCAGCACCTCTCCACCACGACACGAGCTGTGGGGCTGAGCTACCGGAAAATGCATTGGAAGAACCAACAATAAAGCGGAAGATTGCTAAAAACAGCCACCTTCTTCTACCCAGCCATGCCCTACAACACCAACCACGTCACCAGCTCCGGCCATCCCATTACAAGTGGTGTCAGTCGGGCAAGCTGCGCACCACACACTCCTGTTACAGTTGGTGACAGTAGTGGTCTCCTCCCTGGATTTGGAGGAAATTATGGTTGGTAAGAAGGATATGTGGCACCTGAGAAGGGCAACAATGGATCAGCAACTCCTGCAACATGCCAAGTAAGTGCCAATTTTTCATTTGGTGGTTTGTCTGAACCTGTAACGATCTTCCCTTCCTGTTCTTCTTTCTGGGTTTACTGTAGTGTTGATTCGATATCTGGTAGTGATGGAGCACTTTGTGTCAGCCGAGGTGGCTATTCAGCAGCTACTTGCGCGAGTGTCGGAATTAGAGATAGAGCTTGATCGGTCTAAAGAAGCGAGCAAGGAACCGTTTCCTGTTAATGCAGTAATTATTGACACTAACGCTGCGTCTTTGGTTACCCCTTTCTCGGGAAAAGCTGGGGAGGATGTTATGATTTTTTTTTTTTTTTTGAGTGCCTTAGCACGGCCGCTAAATTGGGAAATTGGGGTGCAGAAACACTTTTGCATGTGGTTATGTTGAAAGTAACTGGGGATGCCAGAGTGTACGTTACATGCCATGAAGAATTAAGGGATGCTCGGACATTTGAAGTATTCAAAAAAGGGTTGCTGTAAAGGTATCGGAGGAAAAGTACATCTAGATATTATAGGGAACAATTGAACAGAATGTATCAAAAGAACGGGGAATCAATATAAACTTTTGTAGATCGAATCCGAAAAATTAATGTCAATACCTATGAGCTAACGGATTCCGATAGGGCTAATGAAGCCATTCTGCAGGAAGGTGAGCAGAGGGCACTAGACGCATTTTTTCGGTGAATACAACCCGAAAGCTCCCGCAAGATTAGGATGGAATTCCCTGAGACTAATTTTTACTGATTTATACGATTGCTGATGTGTAAATAAAAAATACTATGGCAAATCTTTGTTGTTTTTATTATTTAACGGCCCCATTATTACGTAAGATAAGGAGTAGTCATTGTAGCTAAGTTGGTAAGATGATTGCGCAACACATATTGTTATTATTATTATCATTCTATAAAATCCCATTGCACAGCAAAGTCTTATGCAGTCGGGGGTGGGTGAAACATCAGGACTTTGTCGTAAGTGACTGGCCCTGTGACAGGGCACAAGAAGACCATATCAAGAAGACGAATGGGGTAGTCCTATTCGATAATATTCTTCTTCTTCTTCTTCTTCTTAACTGTCGCTTGGGGCATGGAGACCATACATGTTCTCTACATTCCTATTCCAGTGCTATCTGTTCCTGGCTTTTGTAGTCCATTCTTCTTTACTCAGGCCCATTGCCACCGCATCCTTGTCGATGTCATCCTTCCATCTGGTTTGTGGCCTTCCTCGCTTCCTTCTGCCCCCTATAGATCCAGAGAGTGCTACTTTAGGTAGTCGTTCCTCCTCCATCCTAATTAGATGTCTGGCCCACATCAGTCTCCTCCTCTTCATCCTTTGACTGATATCAGCCTGTTGATATAGCTTCTTCAATTCCTGGTTTTTAAGCATTCCCCACTCCTGTGTTTCGGTGTCTCCCTTGGGTCCAAAAGTTTTACTTAATATTTTCATTTCAAATTCTAATAATTTTCGTTCATCTGATTTTCTAAATGTGAAGCTTTCTGACTCATATAGAGCTACAGGCAGAATTGCACTCCGATATAGCCTAAGTCTGAAGCTTCTGGAAACAGCTCTACTGAATAACACATCTCGTAGACCAAAATAAGCTTTATTTACTGCTGCTACCCTCGCTTTAATTTCAATTTCCGTTTTATTCAGTTCATTGATGATGCTTCCCAAATATTTAGAGGTGTCTTACTCTTTTAAAACTGAGATCATCAACTGTCAGTGGACTATTATCATTGGGTGCCTTGCTCAGGACCATGTACTGTGTTCTTCTCATTAATTTCTAGTTCTGATTCCCTTGCAATGTTTCTGTAGGAACTTGTCATGAGGTATAGTTCTTATTTGTTTCTACTTATTAGGACAATATAATAATATACGAGCGATAGTTGTAGAGCCATCCAACTGTGGCAAACAAATGTTGTTATGTCACTGCTAACACACCTGGATTTAGTCCACTTTGAGCATGTGTGTGCATTTTCAAAAACGCTGCTTCGGACAAGGCATCTGCTGCTTCAAAAGATATTTTAAAGTGTAGATGGTGTAACATACATGACATTCAGGCAATGCAGTCAAATCCCTTTGCCAGAAAAAGTAACGCTAAACATTGTATTAATATGTGGCAATTTTGCAGGATCAAATTCTATGATATTTCTGTTTTGGTCATCATATGAGTGTTGACGTATTTTATTTGAGTTAAATATGTAATAGAATTCCAAGAAACTTGGTAAGGGGTAAAGAAAATAGCTTTCAAATAAGAAAAGTCGAATTTAAAACAGAAACATGTCTTTCAGTGATTTTGTAAAGATATGTACAGACTGCTAGAATCACACATTGTCTTGTCATTGATAAATCAAGAAAGCTGAATTATGGTAGGTATTGACCAATATGGAAAGAGTGATAAAGATTTTACTTTACATCATAACATGTACAATTTTGCACATGTGTGAAACACTCAGACTGAGAGGATAGACCTGCATAGGCAGAGAATGTGCCTAAATATAGATGGAAAATTGCAGTCCCTCGAAATGAAAGTTAAGGACCTATAGGCATATATCCAGACCCTTCTGTTATTGACTAACGATTTAGGTGTTTTAGCAATCTCCGAGCTTAGAGAGAGAGGAATAATCTAATACATATGGGGAGAGTGGTTTGAGAACTGCACAAATCAGCATGCAAAACATTTCCTTGCAGGCATGTTATGGTTAAAGGTTTGTGTGATGTATGGCAGGCTGATCTTGTAGATAGATGGCAATATTCAGATGCAAATAATTATATATTTTAATGGTTATTGACACACAGTCCAAATTTTCTTGTGCATTTTCTGTTAAAACAAAAATGGTGAGAGATGTTGCTAGGTGTTTGAGTGTTTGTTGCTCACATGGATGAATCAGTTCCGGGACAACCTCCAAACCAATCATGGTGGAGAGTTTTAAAATAAGCATTTCAAGACCGTGATGCAGTGGTATGTAATACATTACTACTCAGCATTCATCCACCTGAAGCCGAGTCTGTACAGAACAATTAAAGATCAAATGTGGATGCATTTTAATCTTTGTAATGCATACGAATGGACAGATATCCTCCTGGAAATAATTGCACAGTATAATCGAACCAAACATAGCACAATCAACATGAGACCAATCGATGTTCATGATAATGGACCCATCTATACGGTATACTGTCATATTAAAATGTTGGATCTACGTAAACAGAAATTTAATGTAGATGATTCGTATGTATCATATATATGTGGATGTAGATGTCTCAAAACATAGGAAAGTATCCGAGGAGTCATACCTCCCAGAATGGTTATGCGAAGTATTTACAATTTCGAAAGTGAAGAGAATAAATCTCAGAACTCACATCTTTAATGATAGCAGTGGCACTGACATTTCAGGATACTTTTATGCCGAGTAAACGCAGAAGAGCTCACAACCACATATGGTTCTCATGGAGAGTGTGTTATAAGGCGTCGATGGAATAGAGCACTACTTAAATGGTTTAGTTTTCCTGCAACACAAAACAGCTGTATTGACGCTGAGATTTTCTGTATAATAGGGTTCACAGAGCACAGTAGCATGACATTAATGATAGGAGACACGTTATAGGAGGTTGAGGTATTCTCGAAAAATTTCGAGTCGAATTGCATGTTCCGGGGTATAATTACTGTGGACCTTGTACAGAGATTCAGGAAAGTTTGCCTCATGGTGATTAAGGGATTAACCTGCTTGACGAGGCGTGACTCAAACAACGTGACAATGCATGCACAAAACATAAAGATATCTCAAGAATCCAAGCTGCCAAGGCAATAGCCGCGAGAAAGGATATTGGAATAGGGCAATACATTGCAGCATTTTTAGTTGATAAAACCATATGTGGTAAAATTAAATTGGGATTGAGTGTTAATCTCAAGCAAGTTATGAATGCCGCACATTGTAAACTGATCATGAAGAAGATAATGATAATGAAGAAGAAGAAGAAGCCGGGACAGGGGTGTTTAAAAAACTGTATCCTGACAGCTTTGTATGCAGCTAAAAATGCCCTGAAGCAGAGAATCAGTTAAAGTACACAGAGTTCTGACAATTCCCAAGACATCAGGCGTAATTGTCCACTTGCTCATTCCTCAGAAGTCTCTGAGAGATGGATTCACTGGCTGATGATAATGTGGCTATTGACAGAATAGTGAAGAATGCACAGAACTCTCACGAACAGCTATAGGAAGCAAGAAGACATAATCGCATGATGGAAGCAGCAGCCATCAGAAAATGACTCTGCCTGAAACCATATAAGAAAGGACTAGGTCTCTTCATCAATAGAAAAAAAGCCCGTTAGCCATCCTACCAGACAGGAAACGTACAAATACAGATCTGCTCAAGTTTGTTAGGAAAGGATTCAACATTTCAAGATTCAACAATGTTTTTGTGCGTGACATATTACCGAAGACTGTGTGGAAATCCAGAGAACGTGGAGTTGTAAATATAGATGGAACCCACAGAGTGTTGTTGTTGTTGTTGTGGTCTTCAGTCCTGAGACTGGTTAAATGCAGCTCTCCAGGCTACTCTATCCTGTGCAAGCCTCTTCATCTCCCAGTACCCACTGCAACCTACATCCTTCTGAATCTGCGTAGTGTAGTCATCTCTTGGTCTCCCTCCACGATTTTTACCCTCCACGCTGCCCTCCAATACTAAATTGGTGATCCCTTGATGTCTCAGAACGTGTCCTACCAACCGATCCCTTCTTCTGGTCAAGTTGTGCCACAAACTTCTCTTCTCCCCAATCCTATTCAATACTTCCTCATTAGTTATGTGATCTACCCATCCAATCTTCAGCAATTTTCTGTAGCACCACATTTCGAAAGCTTCTATTCTCTTCTTGTCCAAACTATTTATCGTCCATGTTTCACTTCCATACATGGCTACACTCCATACAAATACTTTCAGAAATGTCTTCCTGCACTTAAATATATACTCGATGTTAGCAAATTTCTATTCTTCAGAAACGCTTTCCTTGACATTGCCAGTCTACATTTTATATTCTCTCTACTTCGACCATCATCAGTTCTTTTGCTCCCCAAATACAAAACTCCTTTACTACTTTAAGTGTCTCATTTCCTAATCTAACACCCTCAACATCACCCGACTTAATTCGACTGCATTCCATTATCCTCGTTTTGATTTTGTTGATGTTCTTCTTATATCCTCCTTTCAAGACACTATCCATTCCGTTCAACTGCTCTTCCAAGTCCTTTGCTGTCTCTGACAGAATTACAATGTCATCGGCGAACCTCAAAGTTTTTATTTCTTCTCCATGGATTTTAATACCTACTCCGAACTTTTCTTTTGTTTCCTTCACTGCTTGCTCTATATACAGATTGAATAACTTCGGGGAGAGGCTACAACCCTGTCTCACTCCCTTCCCAACCACTGCTTCCCTTTCATGTCCCTCGACTCTTATAACTGCCATCTGGCTTCTGTAGAAATTGTAAATAGCCTTTCGCTCCCTGTATTTTACCCCTGACACCTTCAGAATTTGAAAGAGAGTATTCCAGTCAACATTGTCAAAAGCTTTCTCTAAGTCTACAAATGCTAGAAACGTAGGTTTGCCCTTCCTTAATCTAGCTTCTAAGATAAGCCGTAGGGTCAGTATTGCCTCACGTGTTCCAACATTTCTACGGAATCCAAACTTATTTTCCCCGAGGTCGGATTCTACTAGTTTTTCCATTCGTCTGTAAAGAATTCGCGTTAGTATTTTGCAGCTGTGACTTATTAAACTGATAGTTCGGTAATTTTCACATCTGTCAACACCTGCTTTCTTTGGGATTGGAATTATTATATTCTTCTTGAAGTGTGAGGGTATTTCACCTGTCTCATACATCTTGCTCACCAGATGGTAGAGTTTTGTCAGGACTGGCTCTCCCAAGGCCGTCAGTAGTTCCAATGGAATGTTGTCTACTCCGGGGGCCTTGTTTCGATTCAGGTCTTTCAGTGTTCTGTCAAACTCTTCACGCAGTATCGTATCTCCCATTTCATCTTCATCTACATCCTCTTCCATTCCCATAATATTGTCCTCAAGTACATCGCCCTTGTATAGACCCTCTATATACTCCTTCCACCTTTCTGCTTTCCCTTCTTTGCTTAGAACTGGGTTTCCATCTGCGCTCTTGATGTTCATACAAGTGGTTCTCTTATCTCCAAAGGTCTCTTTAATTTTCCTGTAGGCAGTATCTATCTTACCCATAGTGAGATAAGCCTCTACATCCTTACATTTGTCCTCTAGTCATCCATGCTTAGCCATGTTAATAAAAATTCAAATAAAGCCTACTACATCGACTCATTTGGAGACTGCAACCATCAGAAGAGTTACAACGATATTTCACCAGCAGAAGAGAAATGTTCTATAATTTTCATTGCTACCGAGACCTTAATACTTACTGGGTGTGTACATCTAATCATCTCGTTCCTCCTAACGTTTACAAAGAACGATATCTAAGGAGGTGCATTACGCATCCACCCATCTGTTGAGGTTCAGACGCTATGTCATACAATGTGCCTTTAACAGAAGGATCGTATGTGTTATGCAAGAATTACTTCCCATTGATTGTTTTAAGCAATGTGGAATGGAGTATTGGGCTGACTGCACTGGAGACACACAATAACATTCCAAATAACACCGAGGCAAACAATAAACTTCATCTGGATATTAATGGTGGAAAAGAAATTGTGGAAATACACTCCTGGAAATGGAAAAAAGAACACATTGACACCGGCGTGTCAGACCCACCATACTTGGTCCGGACACTGCGAGAGGGCTGTACAAGCAATGATCACACGCACCGCACAGCGGACACACCTGGAACCGCGGTGTTGGCCGTCGAATGGCGCTAGCTGCGCAGCATTTGTGCACCGCCGCCGTCAGTGCCAGCCAGTTGGCCGTGGCATACGGAGCTCCATCGCAGTCTTTAACACTGGTAGCATGCCGCGACAGCGTGGACATGAACCGTATGTGCAGTTGACGGACTTTGAGCGAGGGCGTATAGTGGGCATGCGGGAGGCCGGGTGGACGTACCGCCGAATTGCTCAACACGTGGGGCGTGAGGTCTCCACAGTACATCGATGTTGTCGCCAGTGGTCGGCGGAAGGTGCACGTGCCCGTCGACCTGGGACCGGACCGCAGCGACGCACGGATGCACGCCAAGACCGTAGGATCCTACGCAGTGCCGTAGGGGACCGCACCGCCACTTCCCAGCAAATTAGGGACACTGTTGCTCCTGGGGTATCGGCGAGGACCATTCGCAACCGTCTCCATGAAGCTGGGCTACGGTCCCGCACACCTTTAGGCCGTCTTCCGCTCACGCCCCAACATCGTGCAGCCCGCCTCCAGTGGTGTCGCGACAGGCGTGAATGGAGTGACGAATGGAGAAGTGTCGTCTTCAGCGATGAGAGTCGCTTCTGCCTTGGTGCCAATGATGGTCGTATGCGTGTTTGGCGCCGTGCAGGTGAGCGCCACAATCAGGACTGCATACGACCGAGGCACACAGGGCCAACACCCGGCATCATGGTGTGGGAAGCGATCTCCTACACTGGCCTTACACCTCTGGTGATCGTCGAGGGGACACTGAATAGTGCACGGTATATCCAAACCGTCATCGAACCCATCGTTCTACCATTCCTAGACCGGCAAGGGAACTTGCTGTTCCAACAGGACAATGCACGTCCGCATGTATCCCGTGCCACCCAACGTGCTCTAGAAGGTGTAAGTCAACTACCCTGGCCAGCAAGATCTCCGGATCTGTCCCCCATTGAGCATGTTTGGGACTGGATGAAGCTTCGTCTCACGCGGTCTGCACGTCCAGCACGAACGCTGGTCCAACTGAGGCGCCAGGTGGAAATGGCATGGCAAGCCGTTCCACAGGACTACATCCAGCATCTCTACGATCGTCTCCATGGGAGAATAGCAGCCTGCATTGCTGCGAAAGGTGGATATACACTGTACTAGTGCCGACATTGTGTATGCTCTGTTGCCTGTGTCTATGTGCCTGTGGTTCTGTCAGTGTGATCATGTGATGTATCTGACCCCAGGAATGTGTCAATAAAGTTTCCCCTTCCTGGGACAATGAATTCACGGTGTTCTTATTTCAATTTCCAGGAGTGTAGAACCTTGTGCATACGATATTGACAATTTAAATGACATTTTAAAACGGTTTAGAAAAGGGCTTGTGCTGTCAAAACACTTAAATCTGAAACAAAGACCCCGTATGTAACGATTGACTTTAACTGGAAAGGTTCAATAGGGCAGCTACTGGGTTTCTCTAACGTACAGGTTTTCAAGAAGGAGCCTAATAAATTTTAGAGATCTGATCAGTCTGTGGTTTTATCTCCCACCATCAAATTCAGTGTCGAGTGGAACATTGTAACAAACTCCTATCTCAACAATAGATTGATTCAAACAATTTATGGATTCTTCCCATCAGTTGGAATTGAGTATAAGAGCATTAAGAGCCCTACCAATGCTATTTAGCTCCGAGCAACAGTGCAGACATCGGACTATCTGAAGCTGCGTGTTGTGGACAAGGATAACCAACTCATCAGCTTTTGTGGCAAGGAAATCACAGTATTGCTACATATGAGGCTGAAGCAGCAGTGACCTCGAACGTACAGAGACCTCGGAAGCGGCGGCGGCTACCTTTAACTTGCTCGACCGGAAACTGTGGAGGCGAGCTTCAACCAGTTGGGCTCACAGCAGTCACCAGTGTCAAGGAAGACAGGATGGGCATAAAGTGTGAAATCAACGAGCACGACGCACTGCATGGCACTTCACAACAGTTCAGTAAAATGTGTGAACTACGTGTTTCTTAAACCAGTGGTCTGAAACCTTGTAATGATGGCGTTGATATAACTGGCCCAGTGGAATATGACGAGTGTATTATACAACGGGAATATTTCTAGCATAAACCTTATGCATCAACCACATATAACAAGAACGATGAAATTAGGGCTGTCATCCAACAACAAGATGCTTTAACCCTCCCATGCAAGCGTTTCATACATCTTGATTGAGCATTTACAAAAAAGGGATTGCTTTGCTACAGTAGCATCGAACATTACATGTAACGCTTTAGTGTTCCTGTTTCATGAGATACAATATGAACTTAACAGGGTCGAGACTGATCGCACATTCATGTAAGTGTAGCACCAACTCTTGAAACGTATCTTTGCTTCTCCCTTAGATTTGAACGATTTAGGAGATGCTGGATGGTTAATAGATGAGCGATTGGGTAGAACAATGGAAGAGTACAAGCCATTTACTGCACGTTTACCACTAAAACCGCTTGCTCTGGAGTCTGTTTAATATTTCTCTGGCAAGCCAGGACTGATCATGCAAAACAAGCCTGATGGATTTTATTTTTGACATGCCTTCTTATGAGCTACGTCCTTAGGGAGCCTGATATAGCTCGATCCTCCATTTACTGGGTCATAGGCATGAGTATGGATGTCAAAGTGTAGTATTTGTTTGAATGCTTTAGCTGACGCTCTTACTACTATATCAGAAAACCAGTCCAGTATAGCATCTAAGTTGGACTCGTGAAACCACATGGCGATTGATGTGCTCCTTGATATCACGCCATTTCCTCCCCAAAGAGAGTGAAGGCTGGTCTCTTCCATGTTAGAGGCCTGATTGGTGGGATGCGATAGTTCAATGCACAGTGCAGCACTGCATTTAATAGTGGGATACTGAGGATTATTAACAACCTCGAGGATGTCCTTTTCCAAAACAGGTAGGCATGCTTTCAGAAACCCTACAGGGTCGCAGTACCCACCTGCTGGGTTCTCAATTCTAGTGAATGAGATTCGATCCTCAAAGGCATTCGCAAACAAGGACCATTCTGACAGCTGCATGGTGTTGCGAATCCGTTGTCCTTCATTAAAGGGATGGGGGAGGAAACTATAGCTAGGCACAGGATTACTACTATTACTATAACCACAACTAGTTGACAATGAGGTTGATGCTGGCTGCAATGAGGAACAGAGAGATACACATACCTTGTGGTTCAGGTGAGAAAGTGGAGAAGAAGAAGGTGATGCATTGCTCCAGTGTGAGAGCCTGGCTGTGGCTGCAATTGCAGAGATGGTTGTTGTCACAACTCTGGGTCAGTTTGTGGAGGGAGAGTGGTCCATGGACGCCGGAGCAGAGATGGTGCAGGGGTGATGGTGGGGGCCACTATGGCGGTGGCTGCTGTGGCTTCCCACGCATCGACAAGTGCCATCTTACATGGTGGACTGTGCAACACAGAAATGCGTCTAGGTGATTGTTTCTTCACTGCACCCTGTACCATGATGGTGTATTATGGTGAGACATCTGCTGGAAGAAGAAGTAAGACGAAAAAATTTATTTACAACGTTCTAGACATTTCTTGCAGCTGCTGCTGCTGCGAGGAAGGAAAGACCTCTGATTATATGTAAGCAGCAAAATTGTATATATAAATTGCCTGTATCGCTCTGGCTCTGTGACATATGTCTCATGACACTGGGAATCGCCTCAGGCATCTCCTCACTGTGACACAGCTCCCTGTCCATCTTCTCCGCCCATTGTGGGACCTCGTCATTCTCTCCTGAACGATTGTGAATCCATCGATCCAGCTCCCCTACATCACCAACAATGTAATAAAAAACGTATACACAAAAAACTACGAGGAACAATTTTTTTTTTAGAATACAGACTTACACTATAGCTTTTATGTGGATGGTATGACAACTTCCGTTCCTCCCTGATCCCGATCCTCGAAATCATGTACAACAACAAAGAATGTGCCTCAGGCTCGTCAGCCATGAAATAACTACATATTATTAATTTGAAATTTTAGAAACAATTTTTTAACATATATCTGTAATATATTACGTATACACACGGCACTTCGAAGAAGAAAATATGTACTTAGGATGCTGCTGCCTCTCAGCTTCCAGATCATCCTCTATTTCATTTATATTTGCCGAAACAATAGGAAGAGGAACACATGTATTAAATATTATGAAAATCTTAGTGAATGAATTGTGAGAAAATAAGTTACAGCTACAGATCTGAATATGTGCTTATTAGATAATTCTCATTGCCTAGGGAGTTTACCACCGGCACTGCAGCTGTTCCTAGCTGAACGTTTCAACTTGTAATGTAAATGAGTAGTAAATAAACAAAGACTGGGAAGGCTAATAAGAAGAGAAGAAAAGACACAGACAACCGAATTCTGCCATGAATGATAGCAGACTGAGGAGGAAAGCGGAGAGTGGAGGCTTTATATTCGGTATCAGCCAACAGAAATACAGGCATGGTGATCAACAATTTGAGACAAGTCAGCAGTTGAACGCTGGACCACACACAGGAACGACTGTGCCAACGTGAAGGTTTTCCCTTCATCCTTGACAAGCAGAGACATGTCGGCTTCTTCTGAGTGATCCAAAAGCCTTTGAGGTAGATGGCTAGCGAGATAAATTGGTGTGTTTCAGATAAAACTGGGAGTTCTCACAAAGAGGAGGAGGGAACTAAATATTTTCCCTGGGTGGCTCAGGCTCCCGGCATAGTCCTTCCTAGAAGAAGCCTGCAGATGCTACCACCTCCGGAAACGATATATTTTGCTCTGTTTCAAACAAAGTTACTCTCATTGGGGATCAGACCGCTGCTGCACACAAAGGAGGTAACTGGATACTTTTCCTGGGTCTTCTTGGATAGAAGTCAGTATCATCTTTGAGAATGAAATACGAGGGTTAGAACTTTAATAGTGGCACCTATTTATTTACAGCTCGTACAAGTTAGATACGTGTTTCAAAGTTTTACTGACCTTCAGCGAAGTCACCAACATTGTGTATAGCCCGTTGCCAGTGATGTGGAAGTTGTAGGATACTCTTAGCAGTGCCAGTTGTGTTGACAGTTCGAGCGGCGCAGTCTGTTGCCCGACGAATTTGTAGCAATTCTAAAGCGAATGCCGTGAAGTGTTTTCTTCAGTTTAGAAATCGAGTAGAACTCACGAGGGCTTAAGTCAGGGCAGTGCAGTAGGTGGTATAGCACTTAGCAGCCCCATCAAACAAATCAGTAACAGCTTGCACTGTATGTGCTTGAGCATTGTCCTGCAAAATGATGGTCAGGTCCTGTAGAAAGTGCCATCACTTCTATGTCTATGCTATTCATTTTTGGAACACAACCTACGACCAGCTTAGAGACAGAAGTGATGACGTTCTGTTTCAGACCGAGTTACAGTTTTTGCTGGTATACTCTAAACATGTCTGGGGAAGCAGTGGTCATCTGCAGCAAACACATGCATGGCGCAGGAAACAGTGGCGGCCACGAGCAGGCATCAGGGCGCCACCTGGTCACCGCAGCAGGCAGGTGTGGTGGTCTACAAACACCGTTAACAGTCTGCAGGCGTCTCCCCAGACCGCAGGGAGGTAGGGTGTGTGCGACTCCTAGCGGCAGCAGCGGGCTGTGGGGCTTTCAACAAAGGTTTTCTCTGCATTGGGCTCTGAGGCACTCAACAGGGCTCTCTCTGCACACTGTCAGAGCAGTGGACAGATGTCCAGTGCATGTGCAGTCTTACAGTAGTTCCGACAGACAGTTCCTGGAACACTAGCGGTGGCTGGTGATTGACTGAAGGCTACCACGGTTAACTGAGCCATTAGCACTCAACACTCGGACAGGCGGCACCGGCGCCCACTTAGCAGATACAGCCAGACCGCTGTGGTGTACAGATGCATGTGCCCAGTGCCCAGATAACAGACATATGTATGCGAAACCCAATATGGTGGCTAATATACCATGTTTCATTCCATTTCTTGGTGCTCATGTCATGGAAAGTGCTGGAACCCTGTCCCTCATAAACTGATTAAATAAAGATTAAGCATCAATATATTATTGACATTGAATTAAATTTTGTGTCATCATATTCTTCCACACCAACAGCTCTGGACAGATTGAATCTTTTTCCTACAGATCAACAAGTGGGGGAAGTTAGGGGAGAAACCCTGTCTCCTACAAACTGATTACATAAAGAATATGCAAATTAAATTAAACAATATATTATTATCTGATACTGATGTTTATTTCGTGTCATGAGATGTATCCTCTCCATCAGTTCAGCACAGACTGGGTCTTTTTCCTGCCAATTTCCAGCTAGGGGAGGGGAGTGGGGAAGTGGAGGAAGGAAGGGTGGCTTGGCTAGGAGATTTCCCAGGAGGGCGACAACTGGCTCAGAACTGAACAAGTCATCCTTTTCCCAGAGAAGTGGGGGATGAGTAGGGGTTGGGGGAAGAAACCACTTAATGGAACTATAGGTTAAGGGACCCCTAGGACAAGGAGGGGTGGGGGTTACATGAAAACCCACTTAGCAAAACAACAGTTTAAGGTCACAATCAATTAGCTGTCACTATTTAATTAATTTGTGCATCAATTTGGTAACAAAAGTGCACAAACTCTCTCTTTGCCCCACTACTGGTGGAAAAGTTGGAGATCTACCTTCTTCAAATGCTTTGGAGAGATACAGTGGTGTTACTCCTTGTGTCATGGTGTGGGGAACCATTGCATATGGTTTCAGGTCATAGCTGGAAGTGATTGATGTATGTCTGCTGGGACAATGGTAGTTCAGGAACATTCTTCATCCACATCCAACAGTACTGCGGTGTCTCAGTGAAAATGTTACCTTTTGAAAGCGAATAAAAAGTAAAATAAAATACCCTACTATCAAGCTACTATCTGGCTCATCCTTACAGTAATGTAAAGTTCTTTGCAAATTGTACTCGGCTTTGTAGTCACTGACTTAACATCACATAACGTCTGTTGGCACTAGATTTGGAGTTCTCTCAAGCGTATGCATAAAGAATTGTTTTTTTTTCAGTAAGTGGTAAAATAAATGGTTCTTAACCGTGAATACATTATGCTATGACCTTCTTGAAATTGGTTTTTATGGTGACAAGGTTTTAGTTACTAACCCTGCATGCTTTTCAGCTGAAACTTCCTAAATACGCAGTATGTTTGAAGTAGCCCTGCAGCTCTCTTTCTTTTCACACGTTTCAAGGCCTGTTTATTTAATATGATGTGATAGGACTGTAATTTAAGCTAATGGCTATCTCTGCGTGTTTAATGTGCGTTGTCCATAAGTTATTGTAGTTATGTTAGTATCAGTTATGCATCATGAACTAATTGCATCATCTTTACTCGTAACAAGAATAAGGTATATTGGCAGTACAAGTTAATTCACTTTTTGATGTACCAAATTGCATTGTACTTTTATAACTTTTATGTATGAGTCATCTGCTCACATCCTGAATCGTGAGAGGATTAGTTGTGATATGTATTCAATACGCCCTGATATGAGTTGTGTACTTGTTCAGTAGCAGCCTATAACCGCACTGCATTTTGTCTTATAAAATAAAATAAGTTTCATTTTACATCATTCTCCTTGCTTGCACAGACCGTTGGAAATCCAATTCACAGATCATTTGTCTCTACTATGTCCAATGCAACACAAGTTCATGCTCAATGCAATAGTCATCAGACGTGAGCAGCAAATTCAGAGTAAACAGCACTTAATACCAGGTCAAACGATTCAGTAGTAGGTTAGTATGAACAGCATTCATAATTCATCGCACAGCGTTCATCCAGAATCATACGCAGTCAAGTTAATATTAATCCTAGTGTCTTGGTAACCATACAGCGTCAAATCTGAAATACATGAGAAGAAAACTAAAGACTAGGTATTTCTACACAAGGCAGGTATGCTACTAATGATAGAACAGCCATGATACAAATGGGCTACCGGAATTTGAAAGAGTAAGACTTTAAGTGATAAACAGTGCCTTTCCTGTAGCGTCTCTCAACATTCCTATGACGTTCTTTCCCGTTCTAAACAAATCCGTGTCCAAACTTACACTTCTTCTTTGAAACTTCTCTATCTGATCCTTTTATGCTCCTTGATAAGGATCTGAGTCCGACGAACAGTATTCAAGACATGAATTAATTTTATTCATAGTGGATGTTGTTGATCTATGTGACTGTTTCTTAGTAGAGTCATTATAGCGACTGGTCTGTAGCTCCTGATTACATGAATAAAACTGGGGAAATCACTGCCTGCCACAGTTTCCTTCTAAAATAGGTAATAGCTCTCACCTGTTACTCTGCAGCTCCTGAACAATGAAGACTTCTTCACATGGTATGTATTTCATAACCTATTTGATAGTTTAATTTAAAGCAAGAGGAATTGTAGGGAAGCTAAAGAACAAAGATACTAAATGCAATTAGATTTGAATATACATTGTAGGAAGGCACACAAATGGGAAGCAGTCTATCACTATGTGTTATAGAAACCGTCCGCAATTCTGGATGACTTGGCGAGATGCCGCCTTACTGGAGAAGAAATGGAATAAAAAAAGAAAAAAAAGAAAATGAGAGTTGCTCGCCACGAGTTACCTGTTACGTGCATAGAGGTAGGGTCGAACGACAGAGCTTGCCACTCTGCAATCAGCGGACACGGGACGGCGGATTCTCGCGGCGACAAAACAGCGTGATTGCATGAAAGAAGCCACTGTAATCCCTGCGCAATTCCTAACGTGAAACATGTTCAACAATTTTATGCTCTTAGTACAAGGCTGCTCCAAAGGTGGTGGAAGGTAGCGCTCGCGTACTACAGTGGGGCTAACTGCCACACTCGCACCACCTGAGATGTGCGGCCAAAGGAACCTGCAACCCACACCGTATTGTGCATCCGCCGTTAACAGGTATGCCTCCATTGCCATTTAGCTCAAGGTTGAATTCAGATGTAATAGCCAGGTGAAATATCCTCACCTTTCTATGTACTCCCCTCCCTCCATTCCATGGCCCTTCACGTAGACCAAGGAAGGCCACGGCGTGCCAAAAGGTCGCGAGCCACCCATGTGGGCTGTGTGCAGTTCCAAGCTCGGCCTGTCTCAGCTTTCGTCTGTACTTCTCAGAAGTACTCGGTACAGCGCAACATTTCATTTAATATTACGGTGTGGCATTTTTCGGTGGGCACAACTCTCCAGTTCGGCAGAATCGTGGTGTCACCTCCGTTACCCCCTCGCCATTTGTTGTCTCTTGTCCAGTGGCCGTTTGCACAAAGGAGGCTATCTTCACAAGACTTCAAAACTGAATGGAAATGACTGAAGAGAAGTATGAGAATGCTCAATACCAGTTACGGAGCCGCATAAGCTAAGGATATTGCAAATTTGCTGTGAAGCGACATTACAATATCATGCAGAGAGAATTTAAAGATTTAGTTGACAATGAAAGAACAAAAAATTACAACGTCCGACAGACAGGATTTATTTTTCTGTGTATCTAGAAGCACTTTTTGCTAAATTTGCAGGCATGGAGTATGTGGAGAAACTGGTGGCACGAATATTAATTTTTCTGAAGTCGCACTGACTTTTCCACTCTCAGTTGCAATGGTTTTTTATGGAAATGAACGAAGAGTATGGAGAATTTGTATTACTGCAAAGTACGTTGGTTAAGTCAGATTGGCATGATAGAACGATTTTTCGATTTTACACCCGCTAATGTAAACTTTATGAAGGAAAAACGAGCACAGGAAGGAAAATTGGAACATAAGGGAAAGATTGCAGGCTTCACATTTTAAGTGGTTTCCACAGCGCATTGCCCTCGGTAAGGCGTTTCAAGGTGCCAAACCACTTATTTCTGATTTGATGGTGAGGCATTTAAAAATAAAACAGCGTCGTAGAAGGGACAAATTTCGACGGACTCAATCTATTTCTCGAAGCTCACCGGTGTTTAAGAACATGCGAGGTTTGAAGAATTCATTGTGGATTTTAAGCAATTAGAAGGATAGTTTTCTAAATGTGTTGAGAACACTGCCAAACTTACATCTATTTTCGAGCTGTTTGCGAGGCCGTTTGCCACTTCAGTTGAAAGCGGCCCTATGCATGTGCAGATGTAATTGATTAGGTGCAGCGTAATTACCGTTTTAAACACAAATCCTTTTACGTTAAAAGTGAGCAGGACGTCTACAATTTTTCTCACGTAGCGTTTCCATATCTCCATAATGTGAAGTGCTGTAATATTTCGATCAATATATGTATGTGAAAGACTTTTTCTTGATTATGAAACTAAGTAAGTGAGGATTACGTGGCAACTTGAGCATGGAAATCTGTGAAATGGCCTGCCTATGTCTGTATGCCTGCACTTTGTGCCAGATGAAAATTACGCCTTGAAAGCGCCAAATATAATTAATTAATACGATAATTGTTTTGTATGTGATTCGTTTTGCTTAGAAATGTGAAACATAAAATGATGTCGAAGGCAGTGCGGTGAGTCACAGTTTCCTTCTCTTGTGCCTCCTCATGCCCAGACAGCATAGTGTGACGATATGGGAAATCTGCAGCCTAACAGAGGGCTATGATACTCGTGCCACCCATGGCTCACGAGGCGCGAATTCTTGGACGCCTCTGTTGTAGATAATTCGTCGATAAAGTTCATTGGCTGGGGAAAATCAATCTATTTGCATATATTTGTTCGATTAAGTTTTACGACTTTTTCAGTTAATGGTCCATTCAATCTAAGATTATTATCAAAAAGCTCAGAATTTTGTAGGTAACCCATATTTGTTGTTGGAATTATGAAATTAATTTTAATTGGCTTTCTATCTTTGTGCAGGCACTGGCAACAGCCTTGAAGTAGGTTAATGCTTATTTTTCTGGCAAGGATCCCTCTATGGACAGGCTGTCCATACAAGATTAACAGGAACGATTTTGTGTATCTGAGGAAAGGACCTTTAGACAGTTGTCACTTCAGATGAATTCGCAATTGCGAGTAATGACTACCATCAGCTGTAGATTTGAATGACGACAATGAACATTTGAGCTGCACCGGGACTCGAACCCGGATTTCCCGCTTATCGTGAGCCGTCGCGTACAGATCGTAGACGTATGGTTGACGACATATGGAAGTTTGGGTCTGGCCGTGATTCGTGCACGGATAGCCAAATGGTAACTCTTCTAAAAACACATTAATTTCCTTGCAACTACGTTTCTTTGCGGCCGCTTTTCTTGCCACAGTGGCGACGCCTCATTTTGTGAATGCCTAGCACTCGCGCAGTTCCATAACGACTGATAATTTCATTAATTTTCTCTTAATACAAATGTTCAAGTAGAAACTATACATGAGGGCATTTCTAAAAGTAAAGATACAATCGATCGTAGTCCTTAAGTTGAACATTTATTTAGAAAACGTCAGTTACACCTTATTAACTGGATTATTTGTTATTTTTCGACATAATCACCCCCGTTATCCAAACATTTGTTAAGTCGGTGCACAAGCTTTTGTATCCCATAGTCATAGAAGGTTGCCGCCTGTTGTTGGAACCACATTTCAACTTCATCTTTGATCTCTTCATTGTCGTGGAATGATTTTCCACCGCCGGCCGGAGTGGACCTACAGTCTGGAACAGAGCGACCGCTACGGTCGCAGGATCGAACCTTGCCTCGGGCATGGATGTGTGTGATGTCCTTAGGTTAGTTAGGTTTAATTAGTTCTAAGTTCTTGGCGACAGATGACCTCAGAAGTTAAGTCGCATAGTGCTCAGAGCCATTTGAACCATTTGATTTTCCACCAAGATCTGACTTCAGGTAATGGAAGGCATGCAAGTCGGTGGGCGCAAGTTCCGGGCTGTATGGTGGATGTTCCAAAACGTCCCATTTGAATTGTTTGAGTAGTGCTTTGGTTGCGAGCGCTGTGTGAGGCCGAGTGTTGTCATGAAGGAAGCAGACTCCACTTGTCAGCATTCCCCTGTGTTTGTTTTGAATTGCTCTTTGAAGACGTTTCAAAGTCTGGCAATATGCAGCAGCATTAATTGTCGTTCCAGGAGGCATTAATTCCAACAGACGAATACCTTGTCTGTCCCAAGAAACAGAAGCCATAATTTTCTTTGCTGAAATCGTTTTGCATTTCTTGGCTTTTGGTGATTTCGAATGGCGCCATTGCATTGATTGTTGCTTGGATTCAGATGTATGGTGATAAACCCATGTCTCGTCACAATGTGATCAAGGAACGAATCACCTGCTTCAACATAGCATGTGAGGAAGTCGAGTGCAAAGCCCATCCTTTTCTTTTTGTGTTCTTTGGTTAACAGTTTTGGAACCCAGCGCACACACAGTTTCCTGTACCCTAACTTGACAGTCACAACGTCATAAAGAGCTGTCACTGACACGTCCAGTATGATCTGATGCAATTCTTTCAATGTCAGACGTCTATTCGCACGAACTGCTTCTTCCGTACTCCAAAGAAGGGCATCAGACATCACAGATGGCCGACCTGTTCTGTGTTCGCCATGAACGTCGGTCCTACCTTCAGAGAAATGACGACTCCATTTCGTTACATTTTGTCGATTCATAATGTTCTCATAAACAGAAAAAATTTCTTTGTGAATATCCGATGGTCGCTGACCTTTTGCATGAAGAAAACGTATGACGGAGCGAACTTCGCATTTGGCGGGATTCTGAATCGGCGCAGCCATTTTAAATCCGACCTTCTCCAACCAGAAGCAACGTTCAACTGCCGAACGACTGCGGGGAGAAAGTTAACGGTTCAAGGTTAACACCAGTGTTGCCAACTTGCTCACCAAAACTCTTCTGTTCCTCTGGCGTACGGCGTATCTTTACTTTCCGAAATACCCTCGTACTTTTTCCTTTTTTTCTTTTCCATCATTCGCTTCACAGTCTGCTTTTAGTATCTCTCGATTTGTATTTTTCCCTCTTATTACCCTCGAAGTAGTGCTGCCAGTCAAACATCTTCTGATTCCAAGGGTGCATCTTCCCTTTCCAATAAGTGTTTCCTTTATAGCAATTTCTGAGAATCGATGGGTGAACTGGAGGTCGAGACTGGTACCATCGTTGAATTGTCTGCAGTGTTTATTTCCTAAGTCTAACAAGTCTTGGTACACAATTTCACTACTTTCATAATCTGTTTAGATGATAGAGTACTCAATTGTGTCCTTAGTTTATCCCTTTTATTTACACTGTGATCTTTTCTTCTTTTTCCTTATCCCTTTTCGGCTGTTGTCTTTTATACTTACGTGTATATCTTAATCTTATGAATTTCGTTTTTATTCTAAATTATTGGGCTCAGGGTTAGCATTTGTGTGTGTGTGTGTGTGTGTGTGTGTGTGTGTGTGAGAGAGAGAGAGAGAGAGAGAGAGAGAGAAATTGGGGGTGGGGAGGGGGGCGGGTAAGGGGGGCTTAGCACGCTACTTGTTACAACCTGTCATGCCTAAATGAGAACAGCTCCTATGTTGCCACTCCATGTTGGGACATGTACCCAATAGCTTCTCCCATTTCTGGACTATGCCTCTCCTCACCAGTTTCAGAGGCTATTATTTTTGTGTCTCACTATTTCCTACTCTCGGTTCCGATGTTTGGACGTCCAGTAACTGGACAGTTACAAATCACAAACTACATCTTAATAAAGGAAACACAATACCCTGGGTGTGCACGTACATAAAGGAAAAAAATAAACCAAATCTCACTCTTATAATTACCACATCATGAAAATTTAACAGGCTATACAGCTACCACAAGAAATACACTCGTAAGCAACCCTTTAGGTATTAAATTATTAATCCGATTGAAATAGAGGGCGTAGTTGACGAACAGCCTAATGTTGCCGGTTTTCTGGATGCCTGTCTCGACACTGGCATCCGGTCGGCGACGTAAGAATGGTCGGCCAGAACCTTTCCCACTCAGCAGGGGCCGTCGTATAACAGGTAGAATTTCGCTATTTTCTTTTCGAGTTGGTCAGGCCAGTAATAGTTTCTGACAAGGACCAGATCTGCTTTTTTAATAGTTGAGCGTTCGGTATGCAATTGTGTCGTGCTTTTCGTAATGCTGCCTTTCGCGTAAATCTTCTCAGAGCACCTCATAATTTTGACTGAAAAACCTCTGCAGGGGAAGGGGACAATCGCACATCTGCTTTCACTGTCATGAGCAGTGAATTCTCTCTACTCTCCCGACTTCTCTAAAACAATTCTTTCTTGGATTTGCCGTGGCTTTCGTCCTGAGGATAGTTATTCCTGGCTGTCTCACCTCGGTAATCCAAGTGCGGTAGATGAACTGTGGCCATTATTGCCCCCTTGCAGTCCACAGTATGCAGCCAGCTGAAGCCGCTCGCCTGCGTATTGTAAAGTACTCTCATTAGCAGTGAAATCCGTTGTCCAGCAGTGCACTCGGCGGACAGTACGACTTCTCTATCTTCCTTTGCGCATTTAAAACTAGTATTGCCATCACGTCACGTTCATATTGATTATTCTGTCTTAAACTGTTGCCTGGCCCTGTACAAAGTGTCCGTTCATCTTTCGGGACCTGGTAGTACTCCGATTACTAAGACTCTTCGGCCACTCATTACTGCTTCTTAACCCCGAATTCTGTGGACGGCGACTGTTTCTCTCCTGGAAGTCGTCTAGGGTGGATAAAATCTCTAGCAACAGCTCTACGCTGACTGTAGGCGTAGCCAACAGTGCCTCCTGCCTGATTCACGCATCTGGTAATGAATTAGTGAGACTATCTCTTTGGGGGCTTTAGGTGGTTCCAGGTGTAGCACTGCCGACACAGAAAGAACTCCTGAAGACTTCCACCACTCAGGCTACAGGCCTCGCCCTTCATTAGGGAAACGCTTGAACCTGTGTCGACGCGCCCAGCTGTGCAAAGTCTGCACAGTAGCGTCTGCTGGTCTGTCACCACAAACTCGCCTCGGAAACTATAATGCCCGAAGCATTAAACAGCTGCCTGTGATCGATGCTGACTTTGTCATGCCAGTTTCTGAAGTTCTGTATAACATCTGCCTGATGGATTATTCTGTTCATCCCTCTGAACCGCTCCCATTTAAGGAGCGCTGAATGGAACGGTTACACACCACAGACGGGAATTATTCCTTACTGATGATTTTGGCAAGTCTTCCCCAACAGTATTTTGAAACTTTGGTCTCTCAGGAACATTTGTGGCTCAATGTACTATAGCGTACGATGTTGCTTGACCTGTTCCATCTACTGCAGTGTGTTAGCTGACACCGATGATAGTGCAAGCCATAGTGGGCCTGGTCAAGCGTCGGTGGTTGGCAAAGGAATCGTGTATGGAGCTATTTCCTTTGCTGCGCCGCCTATTTCTTTGATGGCGCCAACAGTACTGGTAGCTCAGTAGGAGAAACTTCCTGAGACCCACCGACGAAGGTTACCATTGCCGGGATCAGATAGCTGTCCAGCAGTGGTACCACTGTACATCTTATCCCTAACGTCATTGCTCAACTTTAATTCTAGCACAGCGTACTGTGCCGTAATCTTCTCAATCGCACCTGCCTAAATTACTTCTAGTTTTCCTTATTTGTCTTCTAACCAGGCGTCAACGGCATTAAATAATTGAGTGTGTCCTGAAAGAACCGCACTTGTCTCTCCCACCCAACACTCACCAGCTCGAGTGTAACCTTCTCTCCGTCATTTCGCGTGGCAATACTAACAACTTGTTCGTCAATTCCTTTGAATTTTTTGTCCATCGAGCCCTGCTTGGATCCAATATTTTCACAGGCCTCCTTGTTCTCAATGAACACTTGACCCAACTCTTCTCCCTGTCTCTGTAAATGTACAGCCCGAGAGGCGAGAAAATTAGTAAATTCTTCGCTCTACACCTCAAGGGGTTTGAAAACCAATTTTTGACCTCTTATAAAGCTCATACCTGCTGTTCAAGTTTTGCTCTGGACGTAATTTCGAACAACAAGGTGTGATGACGAAGTGGAGATTTTTTAATTTCGCGACTCGATATGTACGGTTTTCAAATTTTTTATCTTCTTGGTAAACGTGTTCCTGATGTATGCTTGCATTCTCAGCTGTTTTGAATTGTTAGTTTATTGTTAACGCTGGAAAGATTGTACGTTTTTTCGAGAGATCGACAAATTCGTACTTTCGAAAAAGCTGGACCAATGAATTAGCATTGAGTTTTGCTTAAAAAATCGAGAAAAGTGCTGCACTGCATTCGAAATGTTGACTGTCGCTTTTGGCAAATCTTGTATAAATAAGACAAGAGTTAAGGAGTGGTATAAACTTCCGAAAGAGGAATGAGAAGAGGATGAAGACAACGAGCGCTTCTCCGGATACACTAGCACACACATTACTGACGACAATGTGGAAAAAGTACCGAATTTTTTTCTGGAAAATCGCCTGTTCTCCATCAGAGAGATTGCTCACAATGTCGGCATATCCTTAGGCTCATAACAAGCAAATGTTTTCGGATGTTTCGGGCATGAAACGTGTAGCAGCAAAGTTTGTTCTGACACTGTTGAATTTCGACCAAAATCTACACCGCATGACATATCTCAGGAATTGCTGAATGAAGCCGACAACGATACAGAACTTCTAAAGACGGTTATAACTGGTGATGAGAGATGGGTATACGGGCATGACGTCAAAACAAAGACCCAACCGTCCCAATGATACCTCTCTGAAGAGCCAAGACAGAAAGGCTTAGACAAGTTCGATCACATGTGAAGGTTCTTCTCACTGTTTCCTTCGGTTACAATGGGAGAGTGTAGTTGGACAGTGTTTCTGTAATATGGTCGTACGATCAATAAGGAATACTACCTTTAAGTTATTCGCCGTTTGAGAGAAGCAATCAGAAGAAAACATCCAGAGTTGTGGCAAAACCAGTCGTAGAAGTTGCATCACGATAATGCTCCCGCTTGTTCGTTGTTGCATCAGCCACCCGTATTGGCCAGACATGGCCCCCTCAGCTTCTTTCTATCCCCGAGGCTGCATAGAACCACGAAAGGACTTTTTTTACCACAACTTATGAGATAAAAACAGAATCACTGAAGGAGCTGAGCACCATACCGAAAAGTGAGTTCCACAAGTGCTTCCAAGGTAGGAAAAAGCGCTAGCGCAAATGTATTATATCTACAAGGAATAACTTTGAAGAGGACAAATTTGATGTCGATGAATAAACAGAGATAATTAAAAAAAACATTTCGATTACTTTTTGGTCATACTTTGTATACTCGTCTCATGATGCTAAAAATCCTTGGTTGGAGCTTATTTCTTGGAGCTTTGCACATCTGATTACTTATCCATCTTAGCCTTTCGCTCTTCAGATTTTGCACTCTGTCCAACAATAGCGGCCAGCAACTGATCCAACATAACCCGTGTCGCATTTACAGCAACAGCTCCTTAGCTATACTTGCCTTCTGCCTTCTGTCGAGGGCTGTGCAATGAATTCGTAGTTGTCTGTGTGCCGCGGCACGGTGGTATCGGCGGCGGTGTCGTTTCGACGGCGGCGTCAGAGGCTGCATGGGCGGCAGTGTTGGTGGCCACAGCAGTGGCGGCAGTGTCGTCGCTCGCCTCGTGGTTGGGGATCAGATAGGCACGGACCGCCGCGCTTCCAGACAGCGCAGTGTCGGCCGCCAAGACTTTGTGGTGGGGGAGGGAGATTGTGAAAGGGGAGGGGAAGGCTGAGGGATTTCACAGAGGGGGAGAGGTTAATTAATTTACCCATTTAATTAATAAGTAATTAATTCGATATCAAAACTGTAGTTGTGTTGGAGAGTGGGAGGGGGAAAGGGTTGCGGATTATCCCCGAGGTGTAGGCGCCCCGGTGGTCCTGGTCGCCTACGGTGGACTGGAAGCCGAGCGGTGACCTCTCCAGTTGACAGGATGCTAGGAAATGACTGTTTAAGCGTCTGAAACGCCGAAGAAACATTATTAATTCATGACCCCTTTATTCCTGTTGAGTACAATGTGGCCCAAGTAACACAGAGTGGCTGAGCTTGGTGATATTGTAAGGTGTCAGGCAAATCCAACACATTCCATGAAAACCCTGACATGATAAGCAAATCCAGTAGTACGTCACATAGCTCCGAATAAATCGTGACATTAAATTAACCAAAGTAATACGTGTAACGAGTGAGCAAATGGAATACCACAGACTAACACAAGAATGCCTAAATGCATGTCGTACCTTCCCACCGTGAGGCAGATGCAGTTCCGAGGGGAGAAACGAGGACAGAAGCCGAGAGCAGAACTGTGTTAAGCTAGAAGGCCCTACGATAAGGGACGGACTGGACACCCACGTCACCAGCCTTCCTCTCAGACTACCACCCGCACGTTTTAGCGTGAGACTTTTTCGCGTCCCTGTTACGTCAAGGACCACCCCCCAGCCCATGTTAAAAGCTAGAGCTCTCCAGAAAAACAGTATAGATCTTACGATAACACAAAAAGGGCCACTACCACCCACAAGTTTTAGCGTGAGACTTTTTAGCGTCTCTGTTACGTTGCAAACTTTAAAAACATTGCCCCACCACAAAAAGTATAACGTTTCTCATTGGATAGACAGAATCTTTGTAGGCGGAGCTTAAGGTTAACATTGAGACCCTGATTGGTCAGATGAAAACACAGCCAGATAGTTTTTTTTTTAACCAAGTTCGGTAAATTGTAGTAAGGAGAAGTTAGGGGAGTTAGTTCCGAGATGGCGAGGTGAGCGGAGCTGTGCTGCCCCCCGCTGCCTTGACGCTGCCTAAACACCGAGAAGGTAATGAACGCACGCGATGCCGCATTTTTGAGCGCATAAGGCTTCACTCAGAACTGCAGAAGTCTCATCTGTTACACCCCCTTTTTTGCGTAATACTAGTGTCGATCGTTAATTAAAACTCATGGTGTTCACATTTGCCACTTGAAGAACAGATCTGAAGCGTGATGATTTTTCTTTTATCTAGTTATTGAGAAGCCACATCAGCCATTGTAATTTACGACAAGTTAGATAAGTAATGAAAGATAAATGAGGGTCACTGTAGACCATTTTGATAGTTATCTCTTTTGTGAAACTTAAATTAAACCTAGATTATAGATGTGATATGGCATAGGTCATCCATCGATCGATTGTAGAACTTGGAAACCCATTCAGGGAATATTCGTTCACATTTTTGTTGAACGCAGTTGGTTTCTACCATCCTGTATTAAAACATTTCCTTTTATCAATAGTGCAATTTATAAACGATGTTTTGTGAGTAGAATAAAATTTCCAATGGTAAACTCAACTGCTTTTTCGATGTTATTTTACCAGCTAACTAAAAATAGGAAAGCCTTGAACCCTTTCCACTAAATTTAGTTAGTATTAAGATTCTTTTACAGGGAGTGCAGTGGAGCTGACGCTGAGATCATTTAGTATTTGGTTATATCATCGCTAGTCTCACTGAACTCTTCTGAATTCTACATGTCATGTGTGGTATGGCGTCTCCTTACCAGCAACAGGTCCCAGGTTCAAACTAGTCAATTCCCTAAAAAACACGCTCAGAGCAACGTTGCGCGAAAGTGGTAGGGAGACACGATATAGAACAAACAGACACCACCATGAATGTTTAGAAAATGGCGACCCTGCCAGGATCGTAAAATACCATGATTGAAGGTCGACCACACGTCTAACTAGGTCAGAAAAATATCCTCCTAAAAATTTTTTTCTAGTGTTATACATAGTCGAAAACAGTAGCTGCAGCGATAGATAGTTAGAAAGTATTCAACAAACAGTGAGACATTGTAGCAGAGGCAATAGCATAATTAAGTTATGAATTTTAATATTGTTAGAATTAAGTTTTCTCTCCAATGCAAGTGCACAGGTGGCGGATACATCGTTGACAAGTTGGCTCTGACCCAACAAGTAAGTGAATGGTTTGTCAAGTCGTGTGAACAAAAAAATTATGAAACGCGTGAGATCGTATGAGCGCATGTTGACGCGAAGTAGGGCGTGTGAATTGCTTTTAAAACAGAAAATAAAGGATTCGGAAAGATTAGCAATGGCAGATCGAGACCTTGACCGAATTGAGGTAGAGACCCAGCATGAAAATGGACAGAGAATAGAGGACAGTACAACAGACGGTGCAGTATCGCGAGAAATAGGACAGATAATGCACCATAACGAGGATAATGTACATCAAGGCATAGAAAACGTAAGTCAGCGTACGACAGAGGAGCAGGAAAGTAGTGACACAGTCGATGAGGATTCTAACTTGCGTCTTGAATACGTATAACCCATAGTACAATCAGAGCTCCCTCATCACAGAGTACAAGGAATGCGAGCAGAAATGTGTCACAGCACAGTTCAATGCAATCGGTTGCGAACCAACACTTGGGCGAAAACACAGAGCGTAGGACGTCGGAAGAAAACGCAACAGGACCCACCAATTTGGCAGAATTATTACAACAAATTACGGAAACCATGACAAGGCAGAATAAAGAAATTGCGAACCAAATTCAAATTCAGAATGCGGAAACCACGAGACAAATGCGTGAGATTAAAGAACAAAACAAAAAAATTCAGTTACACCTAAGTCATATTGAAGACGAGGCAAAAGAATCTCGAGAAGTGATAGGAAACTTAATAACAGGTTACAATCAGTTGAGAACAGACGTTGACAAGGTACAAGTAGACGTACAAACAATGCGTAATGACACTCAGGATGAGATCAAAACATTACGTAACAACACCCAGGGTGAAGTCAAGAAACTAAAGAAACAGATAAACGTAATTACTAGACAAGCAGCAGGTACAGCACGTGAAATTGTTGAAAACAGTGTGTTACACAAACGTATCACAAAAGCAGCGCTGAAAAGATATGGTAACAGCATAGTCAAAATAGAAGCGCAAACGAAGCGACAATTTCAGAAATTGCGAACAGAGTTGTTGCAAACCATTGAAGAGCGTAGTGAACAGGATCGAACAAGCACAGAGTCTGCAACCACAGCAGTATCTGCAACAGCACCGGAAAAACAAGCAATTAACGAAGATATTCTGCATTTGCGATTCCAATCACAGGCGGAAAGTAACATACGTGACAATGGAAAGCCAGGTCGCGAAGAGTACAGTGCAATGCATTCAGCTACACGTTCACAACCGATGGAAGAAAATTATTGCGTACCACTCCAATGATACTGCGCAAGGGTAGGCGAAAGTTAGAGTGGACAATATCCAATGGATCTACCACAACCGGAAAGAACGATGGGAGAAATGATCAGAAACAAAAGTGGCGAAGAATCGCAAATTTCATATGGAACTATGACGAAGTACGACAACGATCATTTCCTCACAGTCAGAAAATTTCAACACTTTCGAGAAGGAAACTCATTATATCCACGAACTTTTATTGATCAATTCCGAGTAGCATTACCAGGACACTGGACGCTAGCACACAAATTAGACTTTATATATGCATACATGTCCGGAACAGTCGCAGAAACCATGCAGAATGTTGCAGCGACATGCCGATCGTACGAAGATTTCAGAGACAAGTTTCTCTCACGATATTGGTCCAGCGGAGCACAGAACAGAGTGAAGCACGAATTATTGCAGAAACCATATTTTGAAAATTCAGGAGAGAAGAGTCCGGTGAAATTTTTCGAAGTAATGGCAAAGAAAAATCAATGCTTAGATGTACCATACACTGACGGAGAGTTGATTAAATTATGCGCGATAAATCTACCATTGAAATACCAGCAATCATTAGTAGGTCGCGGAGGCAATGACGTCGAAGCATTTAAAGGTATTCTAAGGGAACTAGAGTTCATATTTTCGGAAGATGACGCAAGAAAAAGACGAAGCGCACGTGAAAACTAAGGCAAAAAGCAGTGGAATCCACAAGACACAATCCGAAGAAATAATAATTACGAACCACGTGATAACTTCGCACCAAGAAACGACAATAGATTTCACCAAAGAACCAGTTATGGATTTAGAAGAGAATATGGCAATAACTATAATTCATCCAGGAACGGCAACAACTATTACAGAGGGAATAACGATAACCGGAACGGGTACTGAAGAACCAATAGACCGACAAATTATCAACAAAGAAACCACTATCAACAAGCTGAACAAGAAAAGCGAATACAGATAGAAGAGGTGGAGGTAAGACCACCAAACCCCGATAAACGTTCGAATTGACAGCTAAGCGCCCATGCCAAAGAGAATGATGCACCGACCCAGGACAATTGCAGCACCTTGAACAGAGAAATCAAAATCTTATCACGAGAAGAGAAGAAGGAAGAAATAAATCCTCAGGGACAAGATGAAAACGAAGACAAGAAAATAACATTATCGTGTTGGGACGAAATTAATTGGGAGAATACTGACGAGGAAGATGAGTTACCAGAGGCATGCACAACGAATGTAGGAGGAAAGGACGGAGTAATGAGTATTGCAGAGCTATTTGAGATGGAAACCAGAGAAAGCGAAATCAATGAGGATAATGCGCAGTTGACAGAAGTTGAAAATAAGTTACGAGTGGGCACACAACCCAACGTATATAATGAAGGAATTTATGAAGCGATAATTAGAGCATTTAGATGCGATTATGTGGAAGTAGCGACGAAGAAGGAGATGATAGACGAGGATGAGGAAAAAGTAGAGGATGTAGAAGAAATCGTAAATGAAGGAAGAAATAGAGAAGAGGAAATAAAAGAGAGAGAAGTAGCAGTCGAAGCTTATCCTACAGAAAGTTCGAATTCACAAGGGAATTCCTAAAAAGACTCATGTATGTTTCAGTGGAGGATTCGTTGATGCAAGAAGAAGAAGAAGAACAGAACCAACCCTTTCAAATTCAACCAATTGTGAAGGCCAAGGTAAAGCATATCCCAGTCAATATTGTAATTGATAGCGGAAGTGAACTGACTGCGATCTCAGAAAATTTACTCATGCAGTGTAATGCCAAGGGGGAATTGCCAGTTCTGAAAACACGTAAGATTAAAGTAAGAGGTCCTATTAGAAACAATGCTGCTGAAGTTACGAGACAAACAAGCTTAAGTCTTTCCTGCCAAGATCAAAAGATCGAAGCCAACTTCGTGATTATACCTAAACTAACTGTAGATTTGATTATAGGGGCAGATTTTTTAAATGAGAGACGAGCAGTAATAGATATGGGGAAAGGTAGCGTAACATTCGGGAATGTCACACTTCTCTTTGAGCAAAAGCTAAAATTAGAAGAAATACCAGCTATAAACAAACAATTAAGAATGACGCGAGATAAAGAGGATGAAGAATTAGAATGGTATGCACAAAAGAAGGAATCGCCTCAACTCATGTTAGAAGTCCATAAAGAAATCGACGAAAAATTGCAAGAAGTTCAAGGTATTTCAGAACACAGTAAAAGAGAATTAGAGGGTATTTTACGAGATAAAGCAGAGGTATTTTTACCTAAGACTGGTAGTATTAAACACTTTCAGTACAAGTTTGAAGATTAATTTTATTACTGGTAAATAATCAGCACAATATTTCAAGATTATGGTGCAGGTAAGATCGTCAGGAGAAAGAAGAATGAAGAGAGAGGAAGCTGGGAAAAAGAAAGTAGTTTCAATAATAACACCAATAGTACCATAGATTAAGGTGAAGGGATAAAGCGTAGATAGTCTAACAGCATGAAATACTAAAATGCTATACACCACGACACTACACAAAAATAAAAAAAACGAATTTGAGGATTCTTGAGTAGACGTTAAGACTAAAAATATCTTACAATTGTAACATGGAAAGGGCGCTGAAATTTGTAAAGCTTTTTAAGAAGGCGCAAAACAATGTACCTACTAAACATATGTTAGATGATTATAAGTAAAACTTTTTGTAAGAACCATTGTAAAAACTCCAACAAAGACCAGATGCAACGACCCACAAATTGCTGCGCGAGATGTATCAAGAAAGAAAAGGACGTAATTAGGAAGACAAGAGGACAGCGAGACCAACAGAAGGCCCTTGTAGCTGAAATAGGCTGCTGTATATCTGCCAAGCAGAACCATAGAGTGCCTGAGCCCTGTAGTGACGGGACGCCGAACGTCAGTATGGACAGACAAGAAGACACCCCACTTTCGCCGCTCGTAAACCCCAGGGCGCCCCCCCCCCCCCCCCCCCACTCAGCGGAGCGAGCAAAAAACGGCCCGACGAGAAGACCGCTTGGGCAAGCCACCGCTGGCAAAAAATATGCGTAAAAGTCACACTACTGCTATTAAACAACACACTGATGCACAAAACTGAAGAAAAGTTCCACAAAGTAAAAATGACACGCCCAAACAATTTATCAAACTGGTACTAGGAGGAGAACTTCAAAGCGACTAGTTATCAATAAATATATCCGTATCCTGCCCAGAGAAGAACCAAGAAGCAAGTAAGAGGCAGAGAAAAAGCAGGAAGAACAGAAGTTGAAGATTCGCAAGATTGAGACCAAGAAAGGAGATGGGTGAAGAATAGACGACATACCTTCACCAATCCCTATCCTATTGCAAACTAGTCGTCTGCGAAGTATTACAACGAAAAACGACCGCTTTCAGCGACACATAACGATAACTTTCATGCATACAAAGCCAGTAAACCACGAGATTCTGCACTCACAGATCCATTCCATTATGGGACCTCCACAACAGCAACACACACTTTCAAAGCCAAGAAGGAACGACGATCGAAGCTGTACATCAAATACTTGCCCACATCCATCTCACTCAAGTCCATCACCATCATGCAAAAACATTCGCCAACCTCATGCTTGAACATTCATAGGATTGTGTGAATGTGTGAAATCAAATTATGTGATGCAGGAATTGTGCAAAAGAAACGTGTGGAAAACTAAATAAGTTAAGCACACCAGACAGCTAATAAACTATAAAATAACAGTCATTGACTATGGACTTAAGTAAAAAAAATAGACTATCGATAAAAATAACTCATTAGATCTGAAATGGACAGTATATAAAGAAACAATATGCCACTTATTTTCTCCTCATAAAAATGAAAGAATAACTATATTTTACTTATTTTCTCCTTATAAAAAAAATAAAAAAGTATCTTGTTGGATGTTTTCCTTCTTTTTACATATGTACCATTTGTTAAGATAATATCTCAATACTTGTGTATGTATATTTCTTTGTCAAAGCAATTCTAGGAAATAATTCTGATTTGTTGGTGTAACAATGTTGAAATGAGTGTCTAGAAACAAAAACATTTTTACTTGTACATGATATTTAGAAAATGTGTTAGGAATAGATTTTACTCAATTACTACATTTATAAAAACAATGTTTCTAAGAACATCGAAGTGAAAGACTCCTCACTTTCGAAAATAAGCTTCTTAAAAAAAAAAAAAAACATCAGACTTAAATAAGGAAAGAAAATAATTAAAAATTAATAACAGTATAAAAATATTCTTCTCTTGTCATTTTTAATTATAATGTGGAAGAATATAAAAATATAAATTAGTAATACAAACTAGCATAGAACAGAATAACGTGGCTAAACAGTAGGCAACAAAATTTAGACACCAGAATAATTTTTGACTGACTTAGACAACGATTCAATCATTGCCTAACTTCAGTGCAAAAATTAAGTTAGAAGGGTGGTGATATGTAAGGTGTCAGGCAAATCCAACACCTTACATGAAAACCCTGACATGATAAGCAAATCCAGTAGTATGTCACATAGCTCCGAATAAATCGTGACATTAAATTAACCAAAGTAATACGTGTAACGAGTGAGCAAATGGAATGCCACAGACTAACACAAGAATGCCTAAATGCATGTCGTACCTTCCCACCGTGAGGCAGATGCAGTTCCGAGGGGAGAAACGAGGACAGAAGCCGAGAGCAGAACTGTGTTAAGCTAGAAGGCCCTACGATAAGGGACGGACTGGACACCCACGTCACCAGCCTTCCTCTAAGACTACCACCAGCACGTTTTAGGGTGAGACTTTTTCGCGTCCCTGTTACGTCAAGGACCACTCCCCAGCCCATGTTAAAAGCTAGAGCTCTCCAGAAAAACAGTATAGATCTTACGATAACACAAAAAGGGCCACTACCACCCGCAAGTTTTAGCGTGAGACTTTTTAGCGTCTCTGTTACGTTGCAAACTTTAAAAACATTGCCCCACCACGAAAAGTATAACGTTTCTCATTGGATAGACAGAATCTTTGTAGGCGGAGCTTAAGGTTAACATTGAGACCCTGATTGGTCAGATGAAAACACAGCCAGATAGTTTTTTTTTTTTAAACCAACTTCGGTAAATTGTAGTAAGGAGAAGTTAGGGGAGTTAGTTCCGAGATGGCGAGGTGAGCGGAGCTGTGCTGCCCCCCGCTGCCGTGACGCTGCCTAAACACCGACAAGGTAATGAACGCACGCGATGCCGCATTTTTGAGCGCATAAGGCTTCACTCAGAACTGCAGAAGTCTCATCTGTTACACCCCCTTTTTTGCGTAATACTAGTGTCGATCGTTAATTAAAACTCATGGTGTTCACATTTGCCACTTGAAGAACAGATCTGAAGCGTGATGATTTTTCTTTTATCTAGTTATTGAGAAGCCACATCAGCCATTGTAATTTACGACAAGTTAGATAAGTAATGAAAGATAAATGAGGGTCACTGTAGACCATTTTGATAGTTATCTCTTTTGTGAAACTTAAATTAAACCTAGATTACAGATGTGATATGGCATAGGTCATCCATCGATCGATTGTAGAACTTGGAAACCCATTCAGGGAATATTCGTTCACATTTTTGTTGAACGCAGTTGGTTTTTACCATACTGTATTAAAACATTTCCTTTTATAAATAGTGCAATTTATAAACGATGTTTTGTGAGTAGAATAAAATTTCCAATGGTAAACTTAACTGCTTTTTCGATGTTATTTTACCAGCTAACTAAAAATAGGAAAGCCTTGAACCCTTTCCACTAAATTTAGTTAGTATTAAGATTCTTTTACAGGGAGTGCAGTGGAGCTGACGCTGAGATCATTTAGTATTTGGTTATATCATCGCTAGTCTCACTGAACTCTTCTGAATTCTACATGTCATGTGTGGTCCTTACCAGCAACAGGTCCCAGGTTCAAACTAGACAATTCCCTAAAAAACACGCTCAGAGCGTCGTTGCGCGAAAGTGGTAGGGAAACACGTTATAGGACAAACAGACACCACCATTAATGTTTAGAATATCAAAGACCTTTCCCGAGTCCTGCTTACTCGGGGCGATGACACCAGCTCCGGGCCGCACCAGTGTTGCTAGCACAGCGCCGCGTGCTGTGACGTAGCGATGGAATGCCCTTACTTCGGCCGTGCATGGCTGGCGGCGCCGGCTGGCCGGCTGGCTCGCAGCGGACAGCAGGCCCCTGCGCGTAGGAGGCTCTGGGTTGGAGTCCTGGCGCTGTCGGCACGAGAAACGTTCTCGTAGTGCGGAGTGTACTCTATCCCACCCCGTCTTCTTCCCTGCTCCTACTGGTGGCTCGTCCGCGGTGGACGGGCGGAACGGGCTGCAGTCCCCCAGCGTCGTCGGCTCACTCGGTTGTAACGGCGGATGCACAGGGCCTAGGCCACCGCACGATCTCAACGACGGCTCACTGATGTGGTCAGCATTGGCGGCGAGCGAGTCTGCCGCGATGGCTGCTAATCCTGGGTTGATGGTTGACAGCGGCAGCAGAGAGGACCAGAGCTGGTACTGTCCCCTCACGTCTGCTACTGGATGGGCCGCCCTTACTGCAGCATCTCCTTAATAAAGATTAACATGTCGATCACCGAGCTGAGCGCTACGCAGCGTCCCAGTACACATCTAACTGCAAGTCTAACTGCGAGTGCCTTGTTGCTACCAAAAATGGCGTATTTAAAGGAAGCACGAGCGACCACCTGACGTCATGCTCGTTTGTAATGAACGCATTCTTTCCACTTATACTG
Source organism: Schistocerca gregaria (assembly GCF_023897955.1). Lineage (NCBI taxonomy): Eukaryota > Metazoa > Arthropoda > Insecta > Orthoptera > Acrididae > Schistocerca > Schistocerca gregaria. The sequence continues at coordinate 658,485,428 of NC_064923.1, forward strand.
CTGGTTTATCTGTCGTACTCGCCCCTTAGGTGTTCTTGTTACAGAGTTACGTGTTGTTACGACAGACTTAAGCGAAGTTACGAAATGCAGTACAGCTGACACTATACCTCTGTCTTACACTCTACGAAAGTCTTCGTCTGACACAAACCCGCGTGCTAAGCAATTCTCTCTCGCCTGTTGTGTGTAACCAGGCCACTGCCCCTGCGTGACGACACGTTCTGATACATGTGCAATCCTCTTACCTCTTGGCTAACCTATACTGCCTCTGGCTCTCGGCATAGGCAACGAAACTTTGACAATATTCCATGTTTCCAACCCTATACTATTACGTGACACTACAGAGGGTTTGGGGAGCAGCATGGGATGGGAGGTTTCTCAGATTATCCCCAGTGGGTCATAAATCAATTACCATAAAATCATTAAGGGGAGGGGGAGAGGGGGGTGGGGGGTTTCTCAGATGGATGGATTACCCCAAGGGGCTCATAAATCAATTACATAATAATAGGTTTAGGGAAAGGGGACAGGTTGAAGTTGCTTGAAAAACCACTTAGCAAAATAGTAGATTAAGGTCGTAAATCAATCAATTTTGCCCATGAAGGCATGCTACCCGCACAAACTAATTTCCCACCACCCCCTTCGCCGTGCTGCTGACATTGGCTCTCCATGCTGTTACTAAAATCAGATGCTGCACCACAGGGTGAAACAGCTGTTAACATACAGTGGAGACTCGGTTATCCAGACTACAGTTACCCAGATTCTCGATTATTCGGATTGTCAACCACGAGTAAATATGTTTATAGTCCAGTCCGTGCGTGCACGGATATGTTGCGTTGACACTACCTCTCCAGGCCTTCGCTCTATCTTTGCCATGCGGTTTCATTATTGTTTCAGTTAGATAGTTGCCAATCGCTAAGCCGCTGCGCCATGTCATGGTTGTGCTTGAAAATGTCAATGTGCAGGAGAGTTTTATTATCGCTTAAAGATAAAATAAACATTATTAATTCGCTAAAAGAAGGAGAAGCTGGTCTTAAGTTAACCAGTAATTATGATGTAGGTATATCTACGATACGCGAATATTAAGAAGAATAGCGGTTTAATTTTGAGTACACCTGCATCTTTCATAGCAAAGACTCGAGTGAACACCGCGAAGTGTTGAAACTTTTGGAAGTAGGTTTTTACTGTTAGTTATTACAAACACGATAAATTGGTAACCACGATTTTGTCCTTTGCTCTTTGTAAAGGCACTAAAGTCAAATAAAAATATAGGTAGCGATGGATCCTTTATGGCAAGTAACGGGCTGCTATACAGATTCAAGTCTCCTTTTGGAAATCTGTGAACTGAAAACCCAAGGTGAAAAATATCTGCTATTATAGATGCAGCAAATTCCTTTAAAGATGGATTAAAAAAAGAACTGGACGAAAATGACTTTGACTTGGACTTCGTTTATAGCAATGATGAAACCGAATTATATTGGAAATCATTATCGTCAAAATCTTTAACCTCTCGGCGACAGACTTCAGCTCAAGGTTATAAAACCAGCAAAGAGCGCGTAACAATATTAGCTCGTGCAAACGCTACTGGGACACATATAATGCCATTGCATCGGAAAATCCAAAAACCAAGACGCTTCAAAAGTATCACAGTTCCTTAATTTATAAAAACCAAAAAAGTACATGGATGAATACCGAAACATTCATTGACTGTTATAACAGTAAGACAACACTAATATTCCTGAAGCAAAAATAAATTCAAAATGAAATCGGAAAACAAGGAAAAATCCTACTTTTACTGGGTAATACGGCAACCCATCCTTCACCTGATCTGTTAAAGAGACAACATGGAATGTCACAGTGAAATTTTTGTCTCTTAATGTGACACCCTTTTTACAACAAATGGTTCAAAGTGTGACAGAAATATTAAAATGTCTTTACTGAAAAAACTTTTATGTAGATTAATATCTCTTGAAGAAGATAACATAGAAGTAGTTTTGTCATTTTTCAAGCAAACGAATTTAAAGAAATGCTGTTATATGGTTGCAGAGGTGTGGGATTTGAATGTACAAAGCTTTGGACAGAATACTAAAATAGGGCACAACATTTCAGCAACAGATATGGAGGAGTCTCTTGCGCGGGATGTAAATGAGCTAATGAGAAACATACAAATACGCCAGTCATGTGATGCTGATGACATGAAAGAGTGGCTCACTTGTAACAGTAATTATCAACGTTCTCAGGTCATATCGGATGACGAAATTGTTGAAACATATTGCAGACAAACAACAGCAGGAAATGCAAGAAGACGAAACAGAAGAATCTGTAGATGCAGAAAATCCCCTGCAGAAGCATTTCAAGCCCCGGAAACAGTTTTCAAATGCTTCGAAAAATAGAGTTTGATACCCCGAGTTTACTATTGTTAAAACGAATTCATAATGCATTAGCAATGAAGAGAAAAAAATATTTTTACGTCAAATGATAATTACCCAGTACTTTAACCAAAATTACTGTGTCTGTCCTATGTGACATTTGTTGGCTATTTCATTAATAAAGGTGTAGTATGTCAGTAATTTTAAGAAAATATGAAGCTTAGTACGAAAATGTGTCTCTAATAGTTTAATAAACATTGATTTTTGTTATTTTAATAACCTTAATTTTTTTTTATTATTTGAATAAACACATAATATTGTGTATTTACTCTAGAAAGATAACTGTATGACAGCTTACCGGAAAGTCGATGTATGTTGTCTTTCTACAGTTAAAAAGACAAAAATCGAATTTCTTTGTACACTCAGTTATCCACATTTTCGATTGTCAAAATGACGCATGACACTAGTTACTTGGGTTAACAGAGTCTTCACTGTACGGGTTCCTGCAGCCAACTTGATACGGGGAGGAAACAAACCACTGGTGCTGCAGCACACTGGATGGCTACTTGGTATCTTTGACGCTCAAGTTGAGACACCTCTTTGGGAGCCAGTTCCCCGAATCAAAGGGGAAATGGTATGCCTCCGCCATCGTGTTGCTTCAACTTAAATTCAGCTGTAATGGCCAGGAACTGTTGAGAAATTTCACCATCTTAAGGACTTTCTATGTTAAAGGAAAGGACATTGTGAAAATTACTTCACCTCTCCATCTGATGCTCCTCCATGCAGGCATTCCACTGGTAGTATTCATTGGCATACACTAATCAATTAAGTTTTAAGACTTTTCAGTTAATGGGCCTTCCTGTCAGGGATTATTATGAATACTCTTAAAATTTTGTAAGTGACCCAAATTATGAAATAAATTTTATTTGACTCTTTTCTGCGAGCCACATGATCAGCTCACTGCCATTTCAAGGTATTCACTCTTTCCTTTATGTCACTGACCTCTGATGTCTGCCTAATGTCAACTGTTTTCTTTCTGTCTTTCTTTCTGCAGATTGATACTGGTCTTTCCATTCCGCTTTGGGATACTGTTAATGTTCTGCCAATCGACTCATTTAATGTCCATGTCCCACAGTCATAAGTCATTGCTGTGTTTATACATTGATCAAAAATTGTTTTCTTCAGCCTAACCGACATCTTGGATTACAAAATTGAGGGGTATCTTCCATTAGCTTGCCAGCCTAATTAAATACGTCGAAGTATTTCTGGTTTTAGATCTCCTTTCATATTTCCCAGTTGATCCAGCTAGACACACTCTGTGACCATTTCAAGTCGCGTACTTCCAACAGATGTATTTCCTTCCGGTGTCCATTCATTCATCATGATCTTGCTTTTATCATAGTTCCATTTTAGGCCAACTTCACAGCAGAGTGACGCAAGTTCACTACCGAATAACCGAAGTTCTTCTACACCATTTGCAAATAGTATCTTCAGCGAACCTCAGGTTAATTAATCTATTTCCCAGAATTTGCATTCTCCTTGTTTTCCAAACTAATTTAGATGCTGCTTCTTTGGGACTGCTGAAAGTAGGTTTGGAGATATAGAATCACCATGTTTTACGCCCTTTACAAGGGGAATTCGTTAGCTTCTTCAAGTACGTTCACAAACGCCTTGGAAGTGTTCTATATGTTGTATAAAACTTACGTATAGGCCTGTTCTATTCCTTGCTCTGTTAGAGCCTCAAACACAGCTAGGTGACTGACCGAACCGAATGCGTTTTCAAAACCTATGATGGCAAGTCAAAGAGGAAGATGGTAGGTATGACTGGTTGAATCGAATGTCTTTTCAATACCCCCGAAGGAAATGCAAAAAGATAGATGATACTTTGTTTTTCTACTAATTGTATTACATAGAGTGAGGTTATGATGGAATATACTAAACCCTTTGCAGAACCCAGCTTGCCAATGAGAAGGGGGCAGGTCAAATGTAGCGTTCAGTCTCGTAGTCAAAATTCTAGTAAAAAGCTTGTACAGTATGTACAGAAGGCTGATAGGGTGATAGATTTTTATATATTTAGTACTACTTTTCTTATGTATTAGGATTATTTTGGGCTTTATTCTAGTCTTTTCATAATTATCCACTGCACAAACAGTTTGAAAATATTTTAGCTAAATGCTTTATAGATTTGTCATACATGAGCTCTAAAATATCAGCAGAGATGTCATCACTACCTGGAGCAGAGCAGCTCCATTTCTCGCTTTGTCTATAGCATGTTCGACTTCTGAGGGGAGTATTTCTGGGATTTGGGAAACAGAAGCATCTGATTCGTCTAGCATTAAGATATCATCATTGACTGATATATATCATATATTCGCATATTTTCTTCTTATCCGTAATTCGGCCTTGGACTGTGTCTAACGCTATTAGCTGATGCTTTCTAATTATAAGCTTCTGTTTGGCTACCTTTAAACTAGATTTATTTTCAAGGCTGGCTCTTAGCGTATCCTCTTCATACTTCTTGATGTCACCTCTCATGGTCTTTCTCAGAATCATAAATTTAAAGCAGCCAAAATTATTCTAAGCAAATTTTAGCAGATATTATCATTCGGTCAAGCTCCCTAGAAGAAACCGTATGTAGATATTAATTCTGAGAAACATATGAATGCAAAAAAATGGTATCGAAAAGAATTTCTCCAAACTAATGAATAACAAAGTTTTTCAACAAATTTTGCAGAATAAAAGAAAAACGAGTGATGCTTACCTAGTAACACGTTGGGGGTGGGAGGTAGATATGGAACTGTTGCTCCGGTTCCGAGACCGAATTTTAGGTGCAGAGTCGTATTTAAGGAAGTTTTGGTTATTATTAACTAAACAAACTTAACATTATTTTTGGGAAAACCATTGCTGTTGAAATGCCTATTTCAGATATTTCTAAGACGCTGTTTAAAGATTGTATGCTGAGTATATCTGAGGCCAAAAATGTTGAAATCTGTTACATAGACACAGATATTCCGTGTAACTACGTCAGATATTTGTGATATTAGAAATGATGAACATATATGGTTTTATACTTTGCCTTACTCTGATAGTACTATTTATAACATCCCATGCATCAATAAAAAAGTAGGTTTAATAAAAGATGATTTACCAGAAGAGGTTATTACAGAATTCATAGGACAGAGAGTGTAAACGTATGTTCTTTAAACTGGAACACAACACATAATGCATAGAGTGAAAGATTTGAAACGCTCTTCAACTAAGGAACTAAACATTAATGATTACTGGGAATGTTCATTAAATAATAACGATATATTGACTTTTTAGTATATAATTCGATCCAAGGTGCGCAGTGAAAATTGGCACTAGTGGTAGAAGAGTTAAACGCTTAATTCTCGATGATATGCAACAGGGGGCGATTTAAAAGTGGCTTATCAGGAACCTACTGTTGTAAATGTAATGAACTGAAATTGTAACCTATGTGTTATAGACATAGTACTTAAATTGTAGACTATACGTTGTAAGCTGAAACTGTAGACTATATGCTGCAGATGAATTATGAAACTTAAATTGTCGATCGTATGTTGTATATGTAATGTGAGAACTAGAGTGTAAGCTATATGCTGTAGTTGTATTGTGAAATTAAAATTGTAGCCTACATCTTGTAGATGTATTGTGGCATTTGTCACATGTTTGGTGCAGATGTGTTAAGAAAACGAAGCGATACACTACGTTAATATTTTATGAGATACATATCTTTGTCTTTTTGTTGTGATACATACCTATCATGCCTGTCTGAACCTCCATAACAGACAAAATATTCCTTCTCCTTCATGTATATTACATGATAGCTGTCAGAGAGTACATTTCAAGGACTTGGCTCCATCCGGACAAACAACTTTGGATTGATATAGAGATTTATTGACATAACTTACAGAATCGGTAGAGGTGTCATTTCCTCAATCTTAAGTTTCATATAGAGGTATCAAGTGCCATTTTCACTCGAGGTGACTATCATTTCTGATGCGGCAAACATCCCGGCGGTAATCAATTTTTTCCCACACTCGTTGCAGCAAATCGGGCGTAACTTGTGCAACGGCAGCTTATATTCGATTTTTCAGGTCGGCAAAACTGTTTGGTAGTGGTGGAATATGCACACGTGACATTCATAAGTGACCCTGCTAGTGGCCCTTCACGGCCAATCCAGCGACCTGAGAATCGATCTTTCCCGAGGAAATGAGGTACTGATGCATCATTTGAATAAAACTTGAGGTTCTCTGCTACAAAATAGCACATCTGCCTCGATCTTTCCCGAGGAAATGAGGTACTGATGCATCATTTGAATAAAACTTGAGGTTCTCTGCTACAAAATAGCACATCTGCCGATTCTGTAAGTTATAAATTTCTGTATCATTCCAAACCCGTAAAGCCCTCACTCACTCTATATGTATGGTGTCCTAAAAGCGACAAAATTTGGGATGCAGTTTCCGTACACCTAAACAAGTAAAAACGTCTAGTAAATATGGGCTCTGAAGCGCATACCTTAAGAGATATTAGCACTTGTTGAGTAGGAAACATGTGTTTCACTCTAGCGACGATGAACAAGTGCTTATAGTTTTTAAAGCAAGCGTTTTAGACCCCATGTTCCCTATATGCTGTTTTCTTCTTTTGGTCAATAGTTCCTTATCCCACAACATCGAAAGCAAAGACACTGCAGCAGAAGAGATCTGTTCAATAACGAAGATGAACAAGTGCTCATACTGGTTAAGGGATGTGTTTTAGGGCCCATATTTGCTATTTTTTGAATACTCTCTCTCTCTCTCTCTCTCTCTCTCTCTCTCTCTCTCTCTGTGTGTGTGTGTGGGGGGGGGGGGGGGGGGGCTGGTCCCGCTGATGAAGCTGTGGAAGCATCCCGCCACCACTCCAATGTGCTTCATCCCTGCCATCACATCCACTTGCCTCACTGCGAGGTACGGCTGATGTGCATATTTGGTCCTAAATAACTGTTGTATTCGTCTTCAAGATGTTTAAAATATTCACAGAAGTAGGTATTTCTCGTGGAAAAAGGTGGAAAGTATACATAATACGAGGGCGTGCTGGAAAGGAATGTCGCCGATTTCTTTATGCCAAAACTCTCTAAAGCTTTTTAAATGAAATAAACTTTAGTAACATTCTACATCTTTACCCTACATCTACATCTTTATTTCTCAATCTAGTCACCCTGGCGACGAATACATTTCTCTCAATGAGAAACGAGTTTGTTGATACCGTCACTGTAGAATATTTGACTTTGTTGACAGAGCCACAACCTCACCTGTGCTTGCACCACTTCCTCACTTCCGAAGTGAGGTCCTTTAATGGGCTCTTTAAGATTTGGAAATACACACATCAAAAAAAGTTTTGCATCACCTCGGTTGCGAGAGTTCCGGAAGCTGTACAGAAAATTGGCATACAGATCAATATAAACATCATTTGCCCCCTTTTTATTACTCATGAAAACCACACATTGCATGTTGTACCACCATACAGTGAGACTTCCAGATGTGGTGGTCCAGATTGCTGTACACACCGGTACCTCTAAAACCCAATAGCACGTCCTCTTTCATTGCTGCATGCCTGTATTCGTCGTGGCATACTATCCACAAATTCATCAAGGAACTGTTGGTCCAGGTTGTTCCACTCCTCAACGGCGATTCGGCGTAGATCCCTCCGAGTGGTTGGTGGGCCATGTCGTCCATAAATAGTCCTTTTCCATCTATCCCAGGCATGTTCGATAGGGTTTATGTCTAGAGAACATGCTGGCCACTCTAGTCGAGCGATGTCGTTATTCTGAAGGAAGTCATTCACAAGATGGGCACGATGGGGGCGCGAATTGTCCTTCATGAAGACGAATGCCTTGCCAATATGCTGCTGATATGGATGCACTGTCGGTCGGAGGATAGCATTCACGAATTGTACAGCCGTTACGGCGCCTTCTATGACCGCTAGCGGCGAACGTCGGCCCCACATGATGCCACCCCAAAACAGCAGGGAAGCTCCCCCTTGCTCCAGTCGCTGGAAAGTGTGTGTGTAAGGCGTTCAGCTTGGCCGGATTGCATCCAAAGACGTCTCTGACAACTGTCTGGTTGAAGGCATATGCGACACAGATCGGTGAAGAGAACGTGATGCCAATCCTGAGCGGACCATTCGGCATGTGGTTGGGCCCATCTATACCGCGCTGCATGGCGTCGTGGTTGCAAAAGATGGACCTCGCCATGAAAGTCGGGAGTGAAGTTGCGCATCATGCAGCCTATTGCGCACAGTTTGAGTCGTAACACGACATGGTGGCTTTGCTGTCAGGTTTCCTCCGAGCCTTAAACCATAGGTAGCAGTCGTCCACTGCAGTAGTAGCGCTTGTTATCGACATATTGTCGACAGTTCCTGTCTCTCTGTATCTCCTCCATGTCCGCACAACATCGCTTTGGTTCACTCCGAGACGCCTGGACACTTTCCTTGTTGAGAGCCTTTCCTGACACAAAGTAACAATGTGGACACGATCAAACAGCGGTATTGACCGTCTAGGCATGGTTGAACTACAGACAACACGAGCCGTGTACCTCCTTCCTGGTGGAATGCCTGGGACTGATCGGCTGTCGGACCCCTGCATCTAATAAGCGTGGTTGTTTACATCTTTGAGCCAGTTTAGTGACATCTCCGAAAAATCAAAGGGACTTTGTCTGTGATACAATATCCGCAGTCAACGTCTATTTTCAGGAGTTCTGGGAAGCGGCGTGATTCAAAACTTTTTTGATGTGTGTAGGTGAAATCGGTTGGGGCAAGTCGGGACTGCATGGAGAATGATTAATAACAGTGAACCTAAGGGGTCGGTTCTAAATGTATATTGAAGAAGCAATGAAAGAATTAAAAGAAATTTTCGAAAATCGCAATAAAACTCAGGGCACAAGAATATCAATGTTTCGTGCAAATTGTGCCCACAGCTCGTAAGAATTTGATTAGCGCCATATTTCAACCACCAAAAGCTGCTGATAAATGGTTTTCTATTCAAAACCGTTTTCAATGTCCACATCATCGTGGTGTTGTGATCTTCAGTCCGAAGACTGGTTTCATGCAGCTCTCCATGCTCCCGTGCAAGCCTCCTCATCTCCGAATAACTAACTTACATTCTTCTGAATCTCTTTACTTTATTCATCTCCTGACCTCCCTCTACAGTTTTTACCCTCCCCCCGCCCCCACACTTCCCTCCAGTAGTAAACTGGTCATCCCTTGATGTCTCGGAAAGTGTCGTATCAACAGATCTATTCTGTGCCGCAAATTTCTTTTCTCCCCAGTTCTATCTAGTACCTCCTCATTAGTTACTGATCTACCTGTCTAATCTTATGCATTCTTACGCAGCACCACATTTCAGATTCCTAATTTAGTTCTCTCAGCAACATCTGATTTAATTCGACTGGATCCCATTACCCTTGTTTGGCTTTTGTTGATGTTCATCTTATATCCTCATTTCAAGGTACTGTCCATTCTGTTCAACTGCTCTTCTAAGATCTTTGCTGTCTGTGACAGAGATACAGTGCCACAGTGCCACAGGCGAATCTCGAAGTTTTTGTTTCGTCTCCTTGACTTTAATTCGCACTCCAAATTCTTCTTTTGTGTGCTTTACTAATTGCTCAATGTACGGACTAAATAAGATCGGAGACAGGCTACAACCCTGTCTCACTCCCTTCTCAAATAATGCACCTCGACTCTTAAGCTGTGAGTTGTAAACAGCCTTTCGCTCACTGTATTTTACCGCTGCTACCTTCGGAATTTCAAAGAGAGTATTCCACTCAACATTGTCAAAAGATTTCTTCCGCTCTACAAATGCGACAATCATAGGTTTTCCTTCCCTTAACCTCTCTTCCAAGGTAAGTCGTAAGATCACTATTGCCTGTCATGTACCTACATTTTTCTGGAATCCAAACTGCCCTTCCCCGAGGTCAGTTTCTACCAGTTTCTCCGTTCTTCTGTACAGGATTCGTGTTAGTGTTTAGCTGTCTTGAGTTAGTAAACTGATGGTTAGGTAATATTTACACCTGTTAGCACCTGCTTTCTTTGGAATTGGAATTACTGTATTCTGTTTGAAGTCCAAGGATATTTAGTCTGTCTCATAAATCTTGCCTACCAGGTGGAAGAGTTTTCTCATGGCTCTTCCAAGGTTATCAGAAGTTTTGACGGGATGTCATCTACTCCTGGGGACTTGTTTCGACTTAGGTCTTTGAGTGCTCTGCCAAATTTTTCTCGTAGTATCACATCTCTCATCTCGTCTTCGTCTACGTCCTGTTCCATTTCTATAATATTGTCTTCATCTTCCCTGTATAGACCCTACATATACCCCTTTCAGCTAGACGTTTGTATTCCCTTTCGCGTGCTTCTTTTGATGCAATGTTTATATTTTTGCCTTTCATGAATTAATTTCAGTATCTCTTATGTTATTCAGGGATTTCTACTAGGCTTTGTCTTTTTACCTATTTAATCCTCTGCGGTGTTCACTATTTCATATCACAAAGCAACCTCTTACTATTCTACTGTATTCCTTTACACTGTTTCCTCAATCGTTGCCTAGTGCTCCCTCTGAAACTATCAACAACGTCTGGTCCTTTCAACTTTTCCAGGTCCTATCTCCTTAATTTCCTACCCTTTTGTAGTTTCTTCCTCTACAGTTAGTGACAAATAAGTTGTGGTAAGGGTGTGCATTTGCACCTGGAAGTATCTTACAATTTAAAATCTCTTTCCGAAGTCTCTGTTTTACCATTATACAGCCAACCAGAAAACTTCCGGTATCATCACGTCTCTTCCATGTTTTCAACTTTATTTCAAGATTCATAAACCAACTGTTATTGATGATTAAATTATGTTTTGTCCAAAATTTTCATTCCTTTCCCCTGCCCATATTCAAATGCAATTTTTGCTTTTGTTCCTTTCCCCACTATAGAATTCCTGTACCTCATCACATATTTTTGTCTCCCTTAACTATCTGAATGATTTCTTTTACATCATTACACATTTCCTCAGTCTCTCCATCATCTGCGGAGCTCGTTGACATATAAACTAGTGCTACTGAACTGCTAGTAAAATACATACCATAGTCAAACACAAAATGAAACAGACGGTCTTCGTCGACATATTGGAATCGGGTTCCAGTTTCTCGTGTGGAGCCACGCTGCATACTGGCGATTACACAACACCTTCCTGTCTGAGTGCTGCACATGACAGTTACAAGTAATAAACCATTTGATGAACGTGGAAGTGGTTACTCTGCTTTCCAACTAACTTTTCATTTGGTAAGGAATATCTTTTGACGAAGCTTACGGGCTAATTACAGCGACTCAAATTCAGATGGTGCCTTCCTTAGCAACACTCCACGCCTGTATCACCGTTGTACGCTTCAAGGACCCACAAAAAGACACTCTCACCGAATGGTTCTCTCCTTTAATTTCCTTTGACGTCATTTACTCAATAATAAGCATATTGAAAAAAAGAAAGTTGTATATTTCCGTTGCAAAGCGTAAACTGGTAGCCTTTTCTACATATAATATTAACCAACAAAGATAAAAAGCCAGGAAGTTAATGGGAGAAGTGTGGCTGTTTATAAGATAAGAATAGATCTGCATGTGCGTCGTGCCAAGAAAAACTTGGCCCACAGTGTCCACGTGTCGGGTCAACACTGCCTCCCGCGACCTACTCCTGAGGATTTGTTGGTTTTGGCGATTGCGTAAGCGACTGTACTATCTGAAACACACTGACACTCTCGCGTGTTGCGACGCGTAAGCGACGAGGATCCATCCGCCTCTACAGCAGAGGTCGTTAACTCTCGCCGAGGTTGTAGCAGTTTAGCCGGAGACTGCAGATTCGAACCTTGACAGTGGGAAACATGTTCTCCACCAATTTCTGGTTAGCAAGAGGAGCGTAGCTTATAGTGTAACCCCCAGAGGGATGGAGATTTTAATCTAAATTACTGTACAAAGACAAGTCGTAGTTTAACGTTGTTGTCAAAAATCTCAAAAAGTTCTTGACGGGTTTACTTCAGATTTTTGCACGATTCTCTAATAAATGTTTGGGCCGACATAGGCTACATATGGAAGAGGATTTTAGCAGAGACCTTTGGAAGTTCTTTATCGATTTACTTGAGATTTTTACACGACACTCTAATACACCTAGGGACAGAAATAGGATACATTTTTTGAAATATAGACGGTATATAACTACTTATATAAAATCTATGCTTATAAATGAAGACAAGTTGAAGTTTAAGATTGTTATTATAAAACTCGAAAAGTTCTAGACCGATATACTTTATAAGATAAGAATACATCTGCATGTGCGTCGTGCCAAGAAAAACTTGACCCACAGTGTCCACATGTCGGGTCAACACTGCCTCCCGTGACCTACTCCTGAGGATTTGTTGGTTTTGGCGATTGCGTAAGCAGGCAGACATAGGCTACACATTTTTAAATATACATGATATATACGAATATATAGTATACAAATGGGAAATATTCTTTAAAAATCTCGGAAAGTTCTTCGCCAATTTATTCAAAGTTTTTACCCAACGCTCTAATAAACTTTCAGACGGACATATGCCACATACCTTTTTAAAATATATATGTATATAAGTATATGTATACAGTATAAAGGGCGACGTTGTTGGTAAAAATCTCGAAAACATCTTGACCGATTTACCTAAAACTGTTACACGATGCTCTAATGAACAATCAGGCGGACGTGAATTTTTACTATAAGTAATATATAAATATATATTAATACACAAAGAAGAAAACTTGTTACAAAAAAATCTCGAAAAGTTATCCTTTAATTTACTTCAAATTTTTATACAATACCCTAATGAAATTCGGATGACCAAAGACTATAAAATTTCTTGACTGATTTACTTCAAATTTTAGACACTGTTCTAATGAACATGCCGATGGTCATATGCTAAACATGTTCTTAGTATATAAATGTACCGGGTGGTTATAATTAAACTTTCTCTATTAAAGACGTTATAACATGGAAAGTAGTTGCCCTACGAGGACGAAACTTGGTACCATCAGTGTCAAACACATGGGAAAGAGAAATAATTCATACTCAGTTCAGTCGAAACACTTTTGATTTGCTGCTACAGTACTTCATAACATTACATACCGGTGCCAATACTGCTACAAAAGGGGCTCAATATGGCGCCCATCAGTATCCAGAAGAGTCTGAAAGCACAGGATTGCATTCTGCACGGCAGAACGAGGCATGTAGGTACGGTGGCTACCTCTCTTGATAAGGTACGCTTTAGATCAGCGCATGTGTGAATGTATCCTTGGAAAACCCTGTCCTTCATGCGACAACCAGAAATCACAGGGAGTGGGATCAGGTGATCGTGGCGACCAAATATTTGGAAACGATGGGCTGATAATTTGATCATTTTCAAATGTGGAGCAGGTGTACTTTACGAGCGATGTGCGGTGCGGCCCAATTTTGCACGAGAACTGCTGAGTTCAATGCGTCTCTCTCCTGTAGGGCGGGTATGACATGCTGGCGAAGCATATCGCAATAACGCTGGCCAGTCACACTGCACGTTTTTGGTCCTTGAGCGCCAACCTGTTCAAGAAGAATGGGCCCATGATGTACGCAGCCGTGAGCCACACCATATGGTGACACGTTCACCATACAGAGGAACTTCATGCACAGAGACTGGAGGTGAAGATACCCACACTCGAAAATTCTGTGTGTTCACCTTACCCGTCAGCGAAAAGTGAGCTTAGTCCATAGGATGATACAGGGTCAGCCCTCGTCAACTCCAGTCTTTGAGAGAAAATCGAGAGCGGAGTTAGAGCCGGCCGCGGTGGCCCAGCGGTTCTAGGCGCTTCAGTCCGGAACCGCACGACTGCTATGGTCGCAGGTTCGAATCCTGCCTCGGGCATGGATGTGTGTGATGTCCTTAGGTTAGTTAGGTTTAAGTGATTCTAAGTTCTAGGGGACTGATGACCTCAGATGTTAAGTCCCATAGAGCTCAGAACCATTTGAACAATTTTAGAGCGAAGTTAACTTGTTGTTGTGGGTTCTGTGGTGCAAGCAGCTGTACGATATGTACGGATACCATTTCAGCATGGTTCGAAGCACCTTACGTGCATCGACCATGAGATGTTCAACTGTTGTGACAGCACGCACACTGCCTCAAGGTCGGGAACTGCGCGCAGCTTTGTCTGCCATAGCAACAGCGATTTCATCAACCAGCTGTGGGGCAACCGGTCGTCGACCTCTTCCTGGAGCGACGCCCAGTTCTCCAGTTGATTCGAACTTCTTCATCATGCTGCACACAGCAGGTGGAGAAAGAGCAGTCTTCGTAATCCTTTCAGCGGCGGTATTCCCGAAGAACAGCTGCAGCATTACCGTTGTTTTGATAATAGAGATTCACCGAAAATGCCCTGCTCCTTTTGTCCAAGCTCATGTTGACACGTGAACAAGTGCACTGTGACTGGTCAGGTGTGTGAGACTATGAATCAAGATCACGGCACTTGGTGGCCATAATTGGAACTGGACGGTGGCGCTGTAACGCAAGGAAATCATGCACTATATATTCTGGACATCAATGCTACCAAGTTTGGTACCCGTATGGTAGTTAGTTTCCGTGTTATGGCGTGTTTATTAGGGAAAGTTTAATCATAATCACCCAGTGTATATAATACATATATGGGAAACCTTGTTACCAAAAATCTTGAAAAGATCTTGACCAAATACACTATTGGCCATTAAAATTGCTACACCAAGAAGAAATGCAGATGATAAACGGGTATTCATTGGACAAATATACTATACTAGAACTGACATGTGATTATATTTTGACGCAATTTGGGTGCATAGATCCTGAGAAATCAGTACTCAGAACAACCAGCTCTGGCCGTAATAACGGCCTTGATACGCCTGGGCATTGAGTCAAACATAGCAAACAATGTACAAATTTTCTGTTAAAAACGAGTCCGGGAACGTAAATGCTGTGCTATGCTCTGTCATGAAAATTTGCGGTTTTCTTTCCTCAGTCAGATAAATTTTTTCTTCCATATAAATTCTATCTCAACATGTATATTTTATTGTATACACAACACTGCGGAATTTTGTTACCTTACATAAAAACTTTGAGGTTCGCCGATGACATTGTAATTCTGTCAGAGACAGCAAGGGACTTGGAAGAGCAGTTGAATGGAATGTACAATGTCTTGAGAGGAGTATATAAGATGAACATCAACAAAAGCAAAACGAGGATAACGGAATGTAGTCGAATTAAGTCGGGTGATGCTGAGGGAAATAGATTAGGAAATGAGACACTTAAAGTAGTAAAGGAGTTTTGCTACATGGGGAGCAAAATAACTGATGATGGTCGAAGTAGAGAGGATATGAAATGTAGAGTGGCAATGGCAAGGAAAGCGTTTCTAAAGAAGAGAAATTTGTTAACATCGAGTACAGATTTAAGTGTTAGGAAGTCTTTTCTGAAAGTATTTGTATGGAGTGTAGCCATGTATTGAAGTGAAACATGGACGATAAATAGTTTAGACAAGAAGAGAATAGAAGCTTTCGAAATGTGGTGCTACAGAAGAATGCTGAAGATTGGATGGGTAGAGCACATAACTAATGAGGAAGTATTGAATAGGATTGGGGAGAAGAGAAGTTTGTGGCACAACTTTACCAGAAGAAGGGATCGGTTGATAGGACATGTTCTGAGGCATCGAGGGATCACCAATTTAGTATTGGAGGGCAGCGTGGAGGGTAAAAATCGTAGAGGGAGACCAAGAGATGAATACACTAAGCAGATTCAGAAGGATGTAGGTTGCAGTAGGTACTGGGAGATGAAGAAGCTTGCACAGGCTAGAGTAGCATGGAGAGCTGCATCAAACCAGTCTCAGGACTGAAGACCACAACAACAAAAACAACATACATGAGGTCGGGTTTCACGGAAATTGGAAATATTGTGTATATGACGTATCGGCTTATGATTAGAACACGAGTTTGCAATGTTTAAATGTTCAAATGTGTGTGAAATCTTATGGGACTTAACTGTTAAGGTCATTAGTCCCTATGCTTACACACTACATAACCTAAATTATCCTAAGGACAAACAGAAACACCCATGCCCGAGGGAGGACTCGAACCTCCGCCGGGACCAGCCGCACAGTCCATGACTGCAGCGCCCTAGACCACTCGGCTAATCCCTCGCGGCGAGTTTGCAATAACATTAAACGAGGCTCAAGGTCAGAGACAGGAGGAAAGAGGAGATGGACGTAGAGGGGGGAGGAAGAGTAAAATGCATAAAGAGGTGGAAGGAGGAGACTGAGAGAGAAGGTGGCAGGTGGAGAAGACAGAGAAGGGCGGGATCAAGGGGGGTGATGGTGGAACAAGAGAGGGTGAGGAGAAAATGGGTAGAGGGAGTAGGGGAGAAGGAGATTGGGGTGTATATCCAATTTCCGTACATATTAAGCGATTACAAAGCTCTGCTGCATTCATAGTGTAATTATGTGACTCAAAGTTGCAGTGCGATATTTAGTCAGTAAATAAGCTATTCATTAATGCCTACAAAAAATTGTATAACGACTTCTTGTACATTTTTGAAACGAGAGAGATAAACGGATATCATTTTATTTTCTTCATTAGGTATACAAGTATTTAATTTTAATGTAACTCCTTTCAATTCAGGATTATTTTCACCAGTATGGTAGAGACCATGAGGCAGATTCCTCGATTTGAGCTGTGTGTCGAGTTTACAATGTATACAAAAACGGTGAATTTCGTTGGCTGTCAAGTAACTGGAAAACTGTCGTGAAGAGTCTGAGTGAGGCAGGTAAGCGAGGGCTGAAGTGCACTCTGAGTCGCTGCAGCAGGTGATGAGTGGAGGTGCGGGTGGCTGTCCAGTGGGTCGCTGAACAGACGCAATTTGGAATTCCCGTGACGGTCAGATAAATTGTACCTCCAAACGCTTGTGAACGCTAAGCAATATGGCCATGCTCTAACTGTGCTAAAATTAAAAGCTTCGAATATTCAATAAAAACACGAGAACCACTTCCAGACATGCTACAGAAAATCTGATGACAGCGTTGGAATCACAGTGAAGAGAGGAGTTCAGTAAAATTATCATTATTTTTGTGAAGCAAATATTAATAAAGTTATTAACAGTTCTGTGTAAAATGGTATATGACAACAGGAACAAGACCTACAAACATGGTACATATGTGTACGACGCGTAGTTGAGTAGGTATTGAAGTTAGCTATAAAATGAATATATTTATCTTATTATTGAACAAATATACACTTTCCTGAAATAGATTTTCACTCTGCAGCGGAGTGTGGCTGATATGAAACTTCCTGGCAGATTAAAACTGTGTACCGGACCGAGACTCGAACTCGGGACCTTCGCCTTACGCGGACAAGGTTTGGAAGGTAGGAGACGAGGTACTGGCGGAATTATATCTATGAGGAGGTGTCGTGAGTCGTGCTTGGGGTAGCTCAGCTGGTAGAGCACTTTCCCGCCAAAAGCAAAGCTCCCGAGTTCGAGACTCGGTCCGGCACACAGTTTTAATCTGCCAGGAAGTTTTTCAAATATACACTTTGTTATAAATAAATTATTCCGCATGGGACCTGAGTTTCTGAGGGCCCATATAATGATCAGGCAACTTATGGGAAGGCAGCCGGGTGACATCATCGACAACCTTCAGTATTTCGGCAGGAGCACATCCTTTCATTTTCAAGCAAAAACCGCAGCAAGTAAGGGCTGTGCAAGGGAATGTAAAATTTCAGTTTGAAGAGCACTTGCGGAAAGATAAACACCTACACAGATACACACGCTGTAGAAACTAGCGCCACCGTACACCCAAAATGACCGACATCAGAACTTACCGTTAGTGAAAATTAATAATCAACGAGTGAAGTATCATTAACTCTGTCCGTCTGTTTTTTGACAGGAGAGTGAGTAGGATTCCACACAGAATTTAAACGAAACCCTCAATTTCTGTTTATAAGTTTACCTACTAATTGAATTTCAGTAACTTTTCGTCGGAATGGCTGAAATGAAAGACAAGTCAGTCGTGCATTGCGCTATAGATTAGCTGTGCACCTGGTGAGTAATGATACATAAGTGGCACCAAAGTCTATGGCCTCTTTCCCTTAAGCAGGGAGCATCTCCGACAGAATTGGTCGTATTTTGCAGAAATATGATGTGAAACGTGCTTTTCGACCAGCATCTGAGATTAAAGTCCTTTTAGTTTCCGTAAAGGATGATACGCACTGGGAGAAAAAATAACTTCTATAAAACAGACATTGATACGATATTTATAAGCGTGTTTTTTTCAGTGTGTGACAATATTTGGTGTATTTTGTTCTCTAAATTGATACTTGAAAGGAGGATAAAAGATGAACATTAACAAAAGCAAAACGAGGATAATGGAATGTAGTCAAATTAAATCGGGTGATGCTGAGGGAATTAGATTAGGAAATGAGACACTTAAAGTAGTAAAGGAGTTTTGCTATTTAGGAAGTAAAATAACTGATGATGGTCGAAGTAGAGAGGATATAAAATGTAGACTGGCAACAGCAAGGAAAGCGTTTCTGAAGAAGAGAAATTTGTTAACATCGAATATAGATTTATGTATCAGGAAGTCGTTTCTGAAAGTATTTGTTTGGAGTGTAGCCATGTATGGAAGTGAAACATGGACGATAACTAGTTTGGACAAGAAGAGAATAGAAGCTTTCGAAATGTGGTGCTACAGAAGAATACTGAAGATAAGGTGGATAGATCACGTATCTAATGAGGAGGTATTGAATAGGATTGGGGAGAAGAGAAGTTTGTGGCACAACTTGACTAGAAGAAGGGATCGGTTGGTAGGACATGTTTTGAGGCATCAAGGGATCACAAATTTAGCATTGGAGGGCAGCGTGGAGGGTAAAAATCGTAGAGGGAGACCGAGAGATGAGTACACTAAGCAGATTCAGAAGGATGTAGGTTGCAGTAGGTACTGGGAGATGAAGCAGTTTGCGCAGGATAGAGTAGCATGGAGAGCTGCATCAAACCAGTCTCAGGACTGAAGAAAAAAAAAAAAAAAGAAAAATTGATACTATTTTGGTGGTGCCCTTGTAGCACACTTCGAGAATCAGTTTCCTTCACAACAGAGATAATCACCTGCCAGAGGCAGAGTTACAGTCTACCACCAAAAGGACATCCCAGCCAAGCCACAACTCTTATACAATAATCACCGTAAACATTTTATCGTCACCCTCTTCTTTAGATTAGATTATATTAGATTAGTATTTGTTCCATAGATCATGAATACGACACTTCGTAATGATGTGGAACGTGTCAGGTTAATAAAAGGTGTCTATACAAGGTATTAGACAAAATATTACATGACACTCAATTTTTTTGTAGAGTAGAAGGAGTTGCCATTAAGAAATTCTTTTAATTTCCTTTTAAGTGCTATATGGCTATCTGTCAGACTTTTGATGCTATTAGGTAAGTGACCAAAGACTTTTGTGGCAGTATAATTTACCCCCTTCTGAGCCAAAGTTAGATTTAACCTTGAGCAGTGAAGATCATCCTTTCTCCTAGTGTTGTAGCCATGTACACGGCTATTACTTTTGAATTCGTTCGGATTGTTAATAACAAATTTCATAAGTGAATATATATATTGTGAAGCTACAATGAAGATTTCTAGCTCTTTAAATAAGTGTCTGCAGGATGATCTTGGATGAGCTCCAGCAATTGTTCTGATTACACTCTTTTGTGCAATGAACACTCTTTTACTCAATGGTAAGTTATCCCAGAATATGATGCCATACGAAAGCAGAGAATGAAAATAGACATGGTAAGCTAATTTACTGAGATGTATATAGCCAAAATTTACAATGATCCTAATAGTATAAATAGCTGAACTCAAACGTTTCAGCAGATCCTCAATGTGTTTTTTCCAGTTCAACCCCCCATCAATGCATACACCTAGAAATTTTGAATATTCTACCTTAGCTACCGACTTCTGATCGAAGTCTATGTTTATTAATGGGGTCATTCCATTTACTGTGTGGAACTGTATATATTGTGTTTTGTCAAAGTTTAATGAGAGCCCATTTGCAGAGAACCACTTAATGATTTTCTGAAAAACATCGTTTACAATTTCACGAGTAATTCTTGTCTGTCAGGTGTGATAGCTATACTTGCAGTTAGGTATGATTTAAACCATTTGAGCACTGTCCCATTCAAGACTTCAAGACAAACCGTTACCTGTGCCACCCCACATATTCGACTTAACCACACGGTCCCCTATGACTTTGTCACCCACATAGACCAAATCTTTTTCACCTGTATTATTGCCACTGACCTTAACATTCAAAGCAAATCCGTTGCAGAACTCTAGTAGTGGCAACGATTTATAGAGTTACATTAAATGCATACGCAATTGCGAATATAGACAATCATCAGCTGTAGACGGGAATGACGACAACGAAAATTTATGCCAGACCGGGACTCGAACACGGATTCCACGCTTATTGTGAGCGGTCGCCTTACCATTTGGCTGTCCGTGCACGAGTCGCTACCAGCCCCTACGTGTATAACCTATACTAGTGTACCCATTATGTACCGGGTTACAAAAAAGTCAGTATAAATTTGAAAACTGAATAAATCACGGAATAATGTAGATATAGAGGTATACATTGACACACCTGTTTGGAATGACATGGGGTTTTATTAGAACCAAAAAAATACAAAAGTTCAAAAAATGTCCGACAGATGGCGCTTCATCTGATCAGAGTAGCAATAATTAGCATAACAAAGTAAGACAAAGCAAAGATGATGTTCTTTAAAGGAAATGCTCAATATGTCCACCATCATTCCTCAACAATATATGTAGTCGAGAAATAATGTTGTGAACAGCACTGTAACGCATGTCCGGAGTTATGGTGAGGCATTGGTGTCGGATGTTGTCTTTCAGCATCCCTAATGATGTCGGTCGATCACGATACACTTGCGACATCAGGTAACCCCAAAGCCAATAATCGCACGGACTGAGGTCTGGGGACCTGGGAGGGGCATGACGAAAGTGGCGGCTGAGCACACGATCATCACCAAACGACGCGCGCAAGAGATCTCTCACGCGTCTAGCAACATGGGGTGGAGCGTCATCCTGCATAAAAATCGTACGTTCCACCAGGTGTTTATCAGAGAGGCTGGGGATGATGCGATTCTGTAACATATCGGCGTACCTCTCATCCGTCACAGTAGCAATTACAAAACCAGAATCATGCATTTCCTTGAAGAAAAAAGGCCCGATAATGGTAGATGTGGTAAATCCAACCCGTACCGTGACTTTCTCGTCGTGCAATGGAGTTTCCACGACAGTTCTAGGATTTTCGGTAGCCCAACTTCTGCCGTTGTGGGCGTTGACAGCCCTCGGAGCGTGTAATGGGCTTCGTCGGGCCACAACACGTTACTCAATCAATCGTCATCTTCCGCCATCTTTTGAAACACCCACACCGCAAATGCCCTCCGCTTCACTAAATCGTCAGCTAACAGTTCATGATGTCGATGGATTTTGTACGGATATCATCGGAGGGTACGCCTAAGCGCCTACCAAACAGTGGTGTATGGAACGCCGATGCGACGTGCGACTGCACGAGCGCTGACTTCCCCGTGCATAGACGAACCCGCTACAGTCACCATTTCTTCCTGAACTGTCTCAGCAGCATTACATCTTGTGCTCGGTCGGCCACTACGGGGTCTATCGTCTAAACAACCCGTGGCTTCGAACTTCGAAATCATTCTAGCCACAGCTGAATTTGTCAACGGACCTTTACCCGTTCGAATCCCCTTCCTATGGCGATAGGATCCTAACGCTGAACTAGCACATTCCCCATTCTGATAATGCAGCTTCACTAAAAGCACCTTTCCAGGTAACGTCAACGTGCTGCGACTGCTGGCGCATCTGATTCTCTCTCTCATTACAGCTCCTTTTATACACGATTGTCATGCGCAGTCACTGACGTTTTGCTGTCCAGCACCGACTGTCGGACATTTTGTGAACTTTTTTTTTTTTTGTTCTAATAAAACCCCATCTTATTCCAAGCATGTGTGCCAATTTTTACGTTTGTATACAAATTTGTACAGACTTCTTGATCACCCTGTATATTGCCATACAGGTGAGACATTTTACTTGAGAGCCTCCCACCCAGTGTCGGCGAATAAACACGATACTGCAGTGGCTGTGTCATTCTGGTTACCTGAAGTAAACAAAAATTTAAAACGAAGTTGGTAAACAATGTAAAGTCCTACTTTTACAGGATAATGCGTCAGCCCACCCTTCGACTGAACTGTGAGAGAGAGGAAACGGAACGTTTACAGTAAAATTTTTGTCTCCTGCTGTGACATCCTTGCTACAACCAATGTATCAAAGTGTTATTGACACATTAAAACGACTTTATAGAAAACAACTTTTACGTAGGTTGTTATCTGTCGATGAAGATAACGTAGTAGTAGTTTAGTCATTTTTTCAGGCAAATGAATTTAAAGGACTATTGCAACATGGTTGTAGATGCGTAGGATTTGATTGAAAGGAAGACTTTGAACAAAGCTTGGAACAGAATACTAAAACTGAAACAAAAATATTCAATAACCAATACAGATGATTCTGTTATGGAGGTACAAATGAGCTAGTAACACACTTACAGATATGCCAGGAATGTGATGTAAATGATATGAGTGGCTCAGTTGTGACAGTAATGATCAAGATTTTCTGATCAATCATATGACGAACTTGTTGAAAACAGACTGAGAGGAAACGAACAGCAGGAAATGCAGCAAGATGAAACAGAAGAAAAAGTAGATGCAGAAAATGATGCAGGACCATATGGCTTCTTTTTCACATCCGTTTTTGTCCCCCATGTGAATCCTCTCCCATCTCAACCCCTCCTCAACGACATAGAAGACTCCGCATAACCTACACTATCTGCAAACCCGGTTTTAATAGCTCCATTTTATCCTCATCAATCGCGCCTTTAACACCACATCTCAACGCCACTACAGCTACACACACTCAGTACCCTACTCCCTCTCCTATACAATGAAAGGCGCCCCAATCTTTATCCATCCTATGAACTATAACTCTTCCCCACCTACCCCACTTCCACATCAGACATCTTGCTAGTCTTCTCCCCATCTCTCCCCACCCCTCCTTCTTTTGACGCCACAGCTATGTCCACCCACCCATTTGACACCTCTTCACATCTGTCCTTCCGCTATCCATAGTTAGAAACCACAGACCCCTATTTTTTTACGCACACCCTTCGACCCTGCAGAACACATTTTCTTCTCCCCAAAGCTTTCTGTCTGAGTGCACATCATTCAGCTTTTTAGTGAAAATAAGATATCCATTCCAACGAATATCGCTGTCTTTCTTAATATGTTTTTACTATCTATTTTTCTTTTTATCTTTACCTCTTACATTTTCGATTTAATTTAAAAAAAAACGAAGAAAAACAGCAGTGTAATTTTATGTAAATGCATCAAGCACTCATCTTCTTATAGATTTTAGACTTTTTTTTCAATTTGCATTCTTTAATCTTGCTTGTAACGTTCTTACATCGTTAATGCTTCTGGATGAAAGACAGGATGTTGTTCTGTTGGTAGGCCAGCCCCCGCCTATATATGGCGAGGGAGATGAAATAACAACAAAGTAAAGAATCAACACAATTAGGGCGTGTATTCACCATCGATAGCTGGTGTAAGCATCTCGAAGAGCCACTCTTATTGGAATCTGGTTTCTATCCAAGTTGTTGTTAACGTCCAGAGTTTTATCCTCGATAGTGTCAGAACTTGAAAAAGTTTTTCGCTATGTAAAAATGATAATGTTAGCTTGTCTTACAAGATAATCGCACATTGATGTTGGCAGTTTTAACATAAGTAACGTACTCGTTTCTGCTTACTTCAGATAACCGAATATAAGACTGAATCTTTTACTCTAAAGCGGAGTGTGTGCTCTTTTGAAACTTCCTTATAGATTAAAACTACGTCGCGCAATGAATTTGAATCCCGTAACATTGCTTGTAAAATTCTTATATCGCTAACGCGCCTGGTTATAGGGCAGTCAGTGCTCTTCCCGGTCTTTTACATTAATTGGAATTTATTTAGCTATACCAGTTTTTGAAGTAAATTGTTCAGAATATTTTTAACACATCAACAAAAAATTTACCTCAGTCAAGAAGTGAAATAGGTACCATTCACAAATGTGTTCCTTTAGTCCAACACGAAAATAATGGCGGTACGCATTAGAAACAATTATACGGAAAGATACATTTGTGTTTGATGACAAATTACAGTTTCAAATAATGAAATTTATTCGTGAAGATCAACGTAACTGTAAAGGGTACAGACGTACTACATAAAGCGAGATATAAAAATTGCATTCTATAATATGAATGGGAATGTATGGGAGTGTGGGTAAATGAATTAATAATCTCTGAGAAGAACTATTTCGGTGTGCAACATGGAAGTTTGGGAGGCTTTGAGGAGCGTGCTAAGAAAGCCTAATTGTAAATCTGGGTTCTCATCCCAATCCTGCACAAATTTTCATATCTCTGTTTAGGTTATATTCCTATTACAGTTGTGTCGAATTTCAGGAATAAATTTCAATATTCGAAACCATGATTCATCATCAAATATAAATTTGTATAAGGCGGAGATGGAGCTGTGACGACAGTCTATGAATTCTCGTTGTCTTGATTCTAAAACTTGCACGGGAATCACGAGATGTGCGAATGTGAGTAACTGAATTAATAATGAATGAGAAAAAATTGATAGATGTGTGACAAGTGGAAGTTTGAGTCGCTTTGCGAAGTGTGCTCAAATAGCCTAATGTAAGTGGAAATTCAACTGCTGTCGATGAGCGGGAAATACGGTTACGAGTCCCGGGCCGCCACCAATTTTCATTCGCCACTTCAGGCAGTACATTTACACCCATTACAGCTAAGTTCAATTCCAAGAATATATTTGAACAGAAAGTATGCTACTGCAGTAAACATCGTTAATGAATAAAACAGTAAAGAAAGAAACAAAAGACAATACTTCTTGGTGCTGAACTGGCCTTGTTGATAAAAGAATCAATAGCACATTTGCAGGGTGAGGCAACATTATTATAGGATTTGAAACTTATTTCTTGTGGATTGCATTGCTATTCATCTCATTTTAGGGTAGGGTAATATTAAGGAAGAGTTTAAAATTTATATCTTGTAGATTAGATTCATTGATGATGATAATAAAACTCTTCTTCTTCCCCTTTAAAAGAAATACGTAGGATAAATAAACGTAGACAGTAACTTCTTCCTTCTTGACGTTTGCTAAACTGCGTCCTCGTAGTTTGTTGTTTTATCATTTGAAGAAGTAGAAAGAATCATAATCAATCTTTTTTTGAAAATTTTTGTATGTTGCTTTTGAAATCTTACATGAAGGTCTCAATGCTGGTCTGTTAGATACACTTGGAAAGACTGTAATGGTACTTGAATTACGCAACCATTACAGCACCTCAACTCAACCTCTCGATACCAGCAATATTCTACTGAGTTGTTGTAAAGTAGTTAACATGTTTCTGAGACAACATTCAGATTTGATTTCATTAATGTAGTGATACTTTGATACATCGATATGTTTATGTTGCAATTATATTATTCGTATGTGTATTCTTTCTTTTGTCACTATGATCTTTCACGTACTTGTAACTCTGATTTTTTGGGCGCGTAAGCGATTATTAGTTAGTTAGAGAGTCGGACCTTTAGAGAGTCAAGTCTTGGACGTTATGTTGGAAAGACGCATATTGTAGTCAGCTTATAAAATGTGAACTTTAACAGTGAGGAAGATGTTTTCAAGTATGTTTTGTATTGTGAAGTGATGCTTTGTGTGTTACGTGATACTGCAACAAAAGCAATAAAAAGGAAGTATAACTTAAATTCGGAGTGCTGATTATTTTTTTACATCACCATTGTGCTAACTTTCAAAGGTTTAATCTTCAAGAATGGTTTGTGAAACATATCTATAAAACTTTTGAATATAGCAGAATGAAACCTAGGCCTCTTTGCATCCGAGCTTGGAAACATCACCACCTAGACTTTCGACGATTGAGCCATGATTTTACGAGACCAGCGTGGGAAACACGAAACGATGAGTGCCTAGTTTATTATTATTACATGAAATGACTTTATTAACTGTGCTCTAATGACACCTGCCACGTAATAACTATGTTGTTGTCCGAAATTGCAGTATTTAGCAGCGTGAGCAACACCACAATCATTATTAAATTGTGACCTTTGTTGTGGTTTGTTGTGGTAGGGTTGTTAGAAGACGGAGCTACCCAAGCTATTGGCGGAAGTAAAGCTGCAAGGAAGGACAGCTCAGTCATTAGGATCATTTACCGCCAAATATGAGCTTCTGGGTTCGAGATTTCAAGCGTATCTCGTACGTCGACAGAATGTTTCCACCATAGAAAGTCGCATGCGTCCCTTAACGCCCCGAATACTTGAGTCTTCAAATTGGCGATAATAATTTCCGCATGAGCGCGTCCTGCTACTGAGGGGAGCGGGCTAGGTCCGCGGTTCCTCCCTCCCTCCCTCCGCCTCCCTCCACAGCCATGACCTCTTATACACGCGTCGCAGCGCCGTCCAGTTACAGACGCCGTGCTCTCCGTGGCCCGTACACATCGCTACGCCGCCAACCACACTCTCGCAGAGGTAAGGCGCCCACCCTACGCCACACGCTTCGCTATTTCTCTGTGCGTCGTATAAAGTGGCGTTCAAAAACGTAGGACAGCTGCTGAAAAGGATGCCGCTGTGGCCTAGTTTTGAGTATTTTATGTAGTGCAGTGATTAATTTTTATTAGATGGGCTTTGTGAGGTCCCCAGTGCTTTTTGACTGCTGTTCCTAATTAGTAAACGTTGGCGAAGCGAATAGGGCTTACATAGTAAGTATTAAATGGATCAAAATAACATAGTCACAATCGCTTGAATTCTTGTTATTTTTGCAGTCTTCAGTCCGAAAATTGGTTTTATGCATCTCACGAAGTTAATCTATTCTGAGCAAGTCTATCCATCTCTTCGTAACTACTGCAGCCTACACCCATGTGGACCTGGTTGCTATAGTCGATACTTGGTCTCGTCCAATTTTTGCCTACCCTCCCCCTTCCTACCCTACTTCCCTCCAATACCTAATTAACTATTTTTTGATACCTCAGGGTCTGTGCTATCATCCGTGTCTGTTTTGATGAAGTTGTGTCATATAGATATATTCCCCCGACTCGATTCAGTGCTTCTTCATTAGTTATCCGATCTAATCATCTAATCTTCAGCACTGTTCTCTAACACCACATTTCAAACACTTCTACTCTCTACACGCCTTTACTGTTCATCACGCCGGTTTCAGACTTCACTTACTTAATGCTAGCCTACATTTTATATCTCCCTCCACTTCTGTCGCAGTTAGCTGTTTTGCTCCCCAAACAGCAAAATTCGTCAACTATTTCCTAAACTAATCCACTCAGAGAAATCCGTTTTAATTCCACTAGAGCCATTAATCTTGTTGCAAAGAAACTTTTAATAGCCAAGATAGCATTGAATTCTCTATATTCCTGACAAGCTTGTAGCGGGACTTTGAATTTCGCCGCGCTACACTTGTTCCCTCAGATATAAATTATACCGTCGCAGCTGTACGAGCGCTCGACGGCAGAGAAATTATATAAGAAAATGAAGGTACTAAATATAAGAACATACGCATGCAAGCCCTAGTTGACTTCACGCTTTCCAATACACAGTTCAAGTGTAATTTTCTGATTGTAGACAAGCTTATTGTACACTGCATCCTAGGGATGGATTTCTTGAATGAACACAAAGCAATCATAGATTTAAGTAATGGCATATGTTAATTATCCATAGAACATCAACTAATCAATGTTGAACGTAACAAGACGATTGAACCACGACAAAAACATTACGAAGTAAGTCAATTTCAATTGGTATATCCTACCATAGTTAGTGTATGTAATTTAACACTTGAAGATTCAGACTATCAGGAAATTGAGCAGGATTTATTGTATCAGAAATGTGTCGAATCTGGCTGTTTAACGAAACAACAGCAAGAAGAATTGTACAAATTATTATGTGATTATGCACAAGTTTTCAGTGAGAGGCCTGGAGTAATCAGAGGTTATAGCTACAAAGTAGATGTTAAGCCACATAAGACTTATTGCACGACACATTATAATATTCCATGGGCAAAGAAACCCGCAGTTTTACGTGAAATCGAGCGTATGTTGACCTGGGGTGTCTTAGAAAAATCACATTCCCCTTATTGCAGTCCTATCCTGGCGGTAGGCAAGCAAGATGGCAATGTCAGATTGGTGCAAGACGCACGTGAAATCAACAAAATTATTATACCTGTTAACACAAGACCTGTCAACTTGGACGAACAGTTGCTAAAATTTTATAATGTATAATACCTAACTAATATTGACCTTCGCTTATCGTACTGGCAGGTACTCTTCACAATGACAGTCGTAGATACACTGCTTTCCTTTGTGAAGGACGCAGTTATCAGTTTTGTGTATTGCCTTTTGGTTTGCGCCTAAGCGCGGGCGTGTTCATCGAGGCGCTTGAAGCCGTCCTCGGCCCGTGTTTGTTGTCACGCGTCACGGCGTACGTCGATGACATTGTCGTGGCAACAAATACGAGGGAGGAGCATATTGATCTGTTACAGCAAATTTTATTTAAATTTTCACAAGCTGGAGTCACAGTAAATCTTTCAAAGTCCCGCTACAAGCTGTTTCAACAGTTAATACCGTCATCTTCTGATCTTCAAAAACCTTCTTGGTATACTCCCTGTTTCAATATGATTGCATCACGCATGCCGTACAGGACATACAACAACAAGTTTTTTTGAAGATTAGAAGATGACGGTCATAACTGTTGAAGCCAGTCATCGGGCACAAATAGTACTGAATGCCACCTTGGCTATTAAAAGTTTCTTCAGAGCAAATACATATCGCTCCTTCCCATCTTTAATTATGGGAAATTTCAATCAGTATTGTTTTCCGTTCGTTGGTGATCATGTTATACCCTCTTTAACGCAATATCTATTCCGTCCAACTGCTCTTCCAACTCCTTTGCCATCTCTCTAGCATTGAAGTATCATAGGCAAATCTTACACTTTTTATTTCTTCTTCGTGACCTTTATTTCTCTACCAGACTTTTCCTTGGTTTCTTTTACTGCTTGCTCCACGTACAGACGGAGTAACGTAAGGAATGGAGAGAACCCTGTCGCGCTTCTTTCTGCACTTCTCCTCCCTTTCACGTCCTTTTGCTCTTATAACTGCCGTGTGTTTATTGAACAAGTTGTAGATAATTTTTCATTTCCTGTATTTTATCCCTCATAATTACAGAATTTGACAAATTATTTCTAATCAACATCATGAAAATATTTTCCTAAATTCAGAAATGCTATAAACTGCTTGAACTCGAATCTTCCAGTATTATTAGCCGCCTACCTTGTTATCTTTGCCAGTCTAAATTTGTGTATTCTACTGAGGACTAACGAAAGCAGATGTTTAGAACGTTGAAACAACGTGTGCCGATGGATAACGTTGCAAGAGAACTGATTATCACAAACGTGTACCGAATTGTACTAACAATCGAACGATTTAGGGAGAACGGTTGAGAAAAACGAAGAATTGCTGTAAATGTAAACAGTCGAATCTATAGAAAAGTTGCAAATTGTCCTCCCCTGACCGCATCACCCTTTAAAATAGTTAGTTCCCAAGAAAACTGTACTGTCAACATCGAATATCAAAATCTGTTTCCATTATGCAAAGTTCCGCGGTCACACCGCTAAGAGGAAACCGCAAGTGTGTAAATAAAAATTTGTTAACGATTAGTGTTTGCTAACATCCGCAAAGAGAAATAACTAATAGACGTAGGTGCTATGTGCCGAAGAATCCTAGTGGGAACACAACCAAACCGAGAGAGGTGCCCAGACACACTTTGATGACATAAAATACGGTGACGGATATGTCATGTTTGGGATGTTGCCATCTCAATTTCTTGGATAAATGTTCTAATTTAATCACGTAATGAACACTGAAATCTGTGAAAGCATTCTTCGAGAAAATATGTAACTGTAGTCCTGAAGAGTGCTGCCTCGCGTATTGAAATTCGCGAATAAGTTCAAATGGTTCAAATGGCTCTGAGCACTATGGGACTCAACTACTGTGGTTATCAGTCCCCTAGAACTTAGAGCTACTTAAACCTAATTAACCTAAGGACATCACACACATCCATGCTCGAGGCAGGATTCGAACCTGCGACCGTAGCGGTCGCGTGGTTCCAGACTGAAGCGCCTCGAGCCGCACGGCCACAGCGGCCGGCCGTGAATAAGTACCCACAGCAAAGTCTTTAAATATTACCACTGAATAGTATCGACAAAATCATTTTTCTCTCTCTAAAGCCAAAAAGTCAGCAGAACTTTGGGAGAAGACCAACGAGTCAACGCCTTCACATGACTGCAAACGTTTAGTGGGTTCAGTAACCCATGTTCACCTTTTTTATTGCTCTTTTGTTCGGTGTTAGGAAACCAAACGGAGCACACCTTTAGCGACACCATCTCTGGTGAGCGGTTTGAAGTGGCGCGCAGCGGCCAGATTGGGTAACTTCAATGCTAATGAACTCGGAAACGACGCAACGTATCGAATTCTTTGCTTAGCAATCATTTCGCGGAGCAACCTGCCCTGCAACACCTTTACAACCTTTTCAGACTTTTTATGACAGCCCTGTATAGTGAATGTTGCCACCAATATTGGTAAACAAGATAAATATTTGTTAAAATGTCTACTAAGATATGCGGCTTGTTCATTAAAAAGGTCATAAAGCAAGTTTTTGTAATTATTTTAATAATATTACTGGCTACGTTTTTCGACCAGCACTGGACGTTAATGCTGCATGTATTTATATTCTAATTTTCTTTCGTTGGTTAAACCAAAGATATTCCAAATCGCCATTACAAGGATACTGGGGGATAGTTGCCGGATTAAAGTTCTACGATTTCAAACTCGGTGGCCGTTAATGTAACCAACAGGACAACCATCGACTCGGGAAATGTAGTGTGAAGAGCGCAGTTAAGCAGAAAGGCCACGTATGTAAACATCCTGTCTGATTAGCTGCATCTGTTCGTGTCCATTGTGCATTCCGATGGACATGGGCAATTCCAGCAGGACAATGCCACACCCCACACGTGCAGAATCGCTGCAGAGTGGCTCCGGGGACACTCGTCGGGGTTTAAGCACTTCCGCTGGCCACCAAACTCCCTAGACAAGAACATTATTGAACGTATCTGGGATATCTTGCAACGTGCTGTCCAGAAGAGATCTCCACCCCCTCGTACTCTTACGGATTTATGGACAGCCAAGCACGATTCACGTTGTCAGTTCCCTCCAGCACTACTTTAAACATGAGTCAAGTCCATGCCACGTCGTGTTGCGGTACTTCTGCGTGCTCACGGGGGCCGTACACGATATTAGGCAGGTGTACCAGTTTCTTTGGTTCTTCAGTGTATTTCATTGCGCGTGGGCTGAAAAACTAGCTGCTCAAGCCAATTTTCAGAGTTTAATTTTGAGAGTTTGATATGTCAGTGCAGAATGGCGGTAGACCGTCTTCGCTCCCCCAGGTATTACCTAACATCTGATTACACCCAGGGATAATGATCTTAGGAAGTTTGGAGACCAGTGCTCTAATGGAATAAAGAAGTTGGAATATATCCAACAAATAATCGAGGGCATTTGGTTCAAAAGCTCTTGTGACAAGAGGAACTCTCCATACCTCGCTCTCTGACAGACGAAACTTAGCAGTTCGGAAGATGGTGGTGGTTATGGCGGTGGTAAGTTCCTATGGGACCAAACTGCTGAGATCATCGGTCCCTAGGCCTACACACCACTTAATCTAACCTAAACTACCTTACGCTAAGGACAACACACACCCGTGCCCGAGGGAGGACTCGAACCTCCGATGGGGGGAGCCGCGCTAGCCTTGGCAATGCGCCTAGGACAGCGCGGTAACACCGCTCGGCTAATTCGGAAGAAGGGAGAAAATACTGACACATCTGTTTTACCTAGGTGCCAATACTCAGTAGTTTCCGCCAAACAAACAGTTAAAGTTTCAGTGTCATTTCTCTACTTTGCTCGTGCAGTGCAAGGATAAGTGTACAACCTCTAATTTTAGCGCCCCGTGTTCGAATCCAACGTTACATTCTTTTTCGTCTCTCTCTCTCTCTGGTTCTGTGTCTTTTTTATGTTCTGTTGGGGAAGTACACTCCAGGAAATTGAAATAAGAACACCGTGAATTCATTGTCCCAGGAAGGGGAAACTTTATTGACACATTCCTAGGGTCAGATACATCACATAATCACACTGCCAGAACCACAGGCACATAGACACAGGCAACAGAGCATGCACAATGTTGGCACTAGTACAGTGTATATCCACCTTTCGCAGCAATGTAGGCTGCTATTCTCCCATGGAGACGATAGTAGAGATGCTGGATGTAGTCCTGTGGAACGGCTTGCCATGCCATTTCCACCTGGCGCCTCAGTTGGACCAGCGTTCGTGCTGGACGTGCAGACCGCGTGAGACGACGCTTCATCCAGTCCCAAACATGCTCAATGGGGGACAGATCCTGAGATCTTGCTGGCCAGGGTAGTTGAATTACACCTTCTAGAGCACGTTGGGTGGCACGGGATACATGCGGACGTGCATTGTCCTGTTGGAGCAGCAAGTTCCCTTGCCGGTCTAGGAATGGTAGAACGATGGGTTCGATGACGGTTTGGATGTACCGTGCACTATTCAGTGTCCCCTCGACGATCACCAGAGGTGTATGGCCAGTGTAGGAGATCACTCCCCACACCATGATGCCGGGTGTTGGCCCTGTGTGCCTCGGTCGTATGCAGTCCTGATTGTGGCGCTCACCTGCACGGCGCCAAACACGCATACGACCATCATTGGCACCAAGGCAGAAGCGACTCTCATCGCTGAAGACGACACGTCTCCATTCGTCCCTCCATTCACGCCTGTCGCGACACCACTGGAGGCGGGCTGCACGATGTTGGGGCGTGAGCGGAAGACGGCCTAACGGTGTGCGGGACCGTAGCCCAGCTTCATGGAGACGGTTGCGAATGTTCCTAGGCGATACCCCAGGAGCAACAGTGTCCCTAATTTGCTGGGAAGTGGCGGTGCGGTCCCCTACGGCACTGCGTAGGATCCTACGGTCTTGGCGTGCATCCGTGCGTCGCTGCGGTCCGGTCCCAGGTCGACGGGCACGTGCACCTTCCGCCGGCCACTGGCGACAACATCGATGCACTGTGGAGACCTCACGCCCCTCGTGTTGAGCAATTCGGCGGTACGTCCACCCGGCCTCCCGCATGCCCACTATACGCCCTCCCTCAAAGTCCGTCAACTGCACATACGGTTCACGTCTACGCTGTCGCGGCATGCTACCAGTGTTAAAGACTGCGATGGAGCTTCGTATGCCACGGCAAACTAGCTGACACTGACGGCGGCGGTGCACAAATGCTGCGCAGCTAGCGCCATTCGACGGCCAACACCGCGGTTCCTGGTGTGTCGGCTGTGCCGTGCGTGTGATCACTGCTTGTACAGCCCTCTCGCAGTGTCCAGAGCAAGTATGGTGGGTCTGACACACCGGTGTAAATGTGATCTTTTTTCCATTTCCAGGAGTGTATGTGACATCAATGCTAACTGCGACGTCGTGAAACACAATAGAATTATTGAGAAAAGAAATAAGTATTTCTAATATTATTAAAAACTGAGGTCTCACAAACATTACTTAACCTTATACTATTGACAGCAATTCAAAATGAAAATTATGTTAGTTCTAACCCTTCAGTTTCCTTATGTGGTGGGTTGCACGTTAATGGAATAAGACCACTGACTTATTCATTAAAGGAAATTCTGTTAAAGTGTACTCGATTCTGTCAACCCTGTGACATATAATTTTAGCCATAGATGAAAAAATACAGTCGCTGATTACTGAAGTGCCATATACTCGTCGCACATCGAAAGGAAATCACAAGTGGAAGCGATGCAACTAAAATACATGCCTTGACGCAACATCAGTTGCAGGCTCCAGCTTTCGAGAAAATCCTTCCATTTGTAAGGTAGTTTGCTGCGAAATTATTCCCTGATCGTGAGGTATTTAGCAACGTTAACGAGGTTGTTTTCCTAATGATATACACAATAAAAACTCTGACTGCAGCGTATGTGCCTTCGCACGTTGCTCGTGGTGCTCCGAATTTTTTCGCTTTGAGCCTTTAGCGATAGATATCGCCATGGGAAATTCACTAATTCCCTTGAAGTGTAAAAGTAGAAATGAAAGAAAAAAATGAAATCCTAGTATTTAGATGTTCTTTATTTTCAGTTACTGTTAATGATGTAAGATTATACAGGTTGACCCATTGATAGTGACCGGGCCAAATGTCTAACGAAATAAGCATCAAACGAGAAAACTACAAAGAACGAAACTCGTCTAGCTTGAAGGGGGAAACCAGAAGGCGCAATGGTTGGCCCGCTAGATGGCGCTGCCATAGCTCAAACGGATATCAACTGCGTTTTTTTAAATAGGAACTCCCATTTTTTGTTACATATTTGTGTAGCAAGTAAAGAAATATGAATGTTTTAGTTGGACCACTTTTTTCGCTTTGTGATAGATGGAGCTGTAATACTCACAAACGTATAAATACGTGGTATCACGTAACATTCCGCCAGGGTGGACGGTATTTGCTTCGTGATACATTACCTGTGTTAAAATGGACCGTTTACCAATTGCGGAAAACGTCGATATCGTTTTGATGTATGGCTATTGTGATCAGAATTGACAACGGGCGTGTGCTATGTATGCTGCTCGGTATCCTGGACGACATCATCCAAGTGGCCGGACCGTTCGCCGGATAGTAACGTTATTGAAGGAAACAGGAAGCCTTCAGCCTCATGTGAAACGTCAATCACGACCTGCAACAAATGATGATGCCCAAGTAGGTGTTTTAGGTGCTGTCGCGCCTAATTCGCACAATAGTAGCAGCAATTGCGCGAGAATCGGGAATCTCAAAAACGTCGGTGTTGAGAATGCTGCATCAACATCAATTGCACCTATACCATATTTGCATGGCGACGACTTTGAACTTCGTGTACATTTCTGCCACTGGGCACAAGAGAAATTACGGGACGATGACAGATATTTTGCACGCGTTCTACACTCCTGGAAATGGAAAAAAGAACACATTGACACCGGTGTGTCAGACCCACCATACTTGCTCCGGACACTGCGAGAGGGCTGTACAAGCAATGATCACACGCACGGCACAGCGGACACACTAGGAACCGCGGTGTTGG
Source organism: Schistocerca gregaria (assembly GCF_023897955.1). Lineage (NCBI taxonomy): Eukaryota > Metazoa > Arthropoda > Insecta > Orthoptera > Acrididae > Schistocerca > Schistocerca gregaria. Next base: position 658,521,264 of record NC_064923.1, read on the forward strand.
CCGTCGAATGGCGCTAGCTGCGCAGCATTTGTGCACCGCCGCCGTCAGTGTCAGCCAGTTTGCCGTGGCATACGGAGCTCCATCGCAGTCTTTAACACTGGTAGCATGCCGCGACAGCGTGGACGTGAACCGTATGTGCAGTTGACGGACTTTGAGCGAGGGCGTATAGTGGGCATGCGGGAGGCCGGGTGGACGTACCGCCGAATTGCTCAACACGTGGGGTGTGAGGTCTCCACAGTACATCGATGTTGTCGCCAATGGTCGGCGGAAGGTGCACGTGCCCGTCGAACTGGGACCGGACCGCAGCGACGCACGGATGCACGCCAAGACCGTAGGATCCTACGCAGTGCCGTAGGGGACCGCAAAGCCACTTCCCAGCAAATTATGGACACTGTTGCTCCTGGGGTATCGGCGAGGACCATTCGCAACCGTCTCCATGAAGCTGGGCTAAGGTCCCGCACACCGTTAGGCCGTCTTCCGCTCACGCCCCAACATCGTGCAGCCCGCCTCCAGTGGTGTCGCGACAGGCGTGAATGAAGGGACGAATGGAGACGTGTCGTCTTCAGCGATGAGAGTCGCTTCTGCCTTGGTGCCAATGATGGTCGTATGCGTGTTTGGCGCCGTGCAGGTGAGCGCCACAATCAGGACTGCATACGACCGAGGCACACAGGGCCAACACCCGGCATCATGGTGTGGGGAGTGATCTCCTACACTGGCCGTACACCTCTGGTGATCGTCGAGGGGACACTGAATAGTGCACGGTACATCCAAACCGTCATCGAACCCATCGTTCTACCATTCCTAGACCGGCAAGGGAACTTGCTGTTCCAACAGGACAATGCACGTCCGCATGTATCCCGTGCCACCTAATGTGCTCTAGAAGGTGTAAGTCAACTACCCTGGCCAGCAAGATCTCCGGATCTGTCCCCCATTGAGCATGTTTGGGACTGGATGAAGCGTCGTCTCACGCGGTCTGCACGTCCAGCACGAACGCTGGTCCAACTGAGGCGCCAGGTGGAAATGGCATGGCAAGCCGTTCCACAGGACTACATCCAGCATATCTACGATCGTCTCCATGGGAGAACAGCAGCCTGCATTGCTGCGAAAGGTGGATATACACTGTACTAGTGCCAACATTGTGCATGCTCTGTTGCCTGATTCTATGTGCCTGTGGTTCTGTCAGTGTGATCATGTGATGTATCTGACCCCAGGAATGTGTCAATAAAGTTTCCCCTTCCTGGGACAATGAATTCACGGTGTTCTTATTTCAATTTCCAGGAGTGTATTTAGCGACGAAGCGTCATTCACCAACAGCGGTACCGGTAACGTAAATCGCCATAATATGCACTATTGGGCAACGGAAAATCAACGATGGCTGCGACCTTGGCGGGTTAATGTATGGTGCGGCATTATGGGAGGAAGGATTATTGGCCCCCATTTTATCGATGGCAATCTAAATGGTGCAATGTTTGCTGTTTTCTACGTAATGTTCTACCGATGTTACTACAAGATGTTTCACTGCATGACAGAATGGCGATGTACTTCCTACATGATAGATGTCCGACACAAGGCTCGCTTGCAGTTGAAGCGGTACTGAATAGCGTATTTCATGACAGGTGGATTGGTCGGCGAAGCACCATACCATGGCCCGAACTTTCACCGGATCTGACGTCCCCGGATTTCTTTCTGTGGGGCAAGGTGAAGGGTATTTGCTATCGTGATCCACTGACAACGCCTGACAACATGCGTCAGCGCATTGTCAATGCATGTGCGAACATTACGGAAGGCGAACTACTCGCTGTTGAGAGGAATGTCGTTACACGTATTGCCAAATGCAGTGAGGTTGACGGACATCATTTTCAGCATTTGTTGCATTAATGTGGTATTTACAGGTTATCACGCTGTAACAGCATGCGTTCTCAGAAATGAAAAGCTCACAAAGGTATATGTATCACATTGGAATAACCGAAATAAAAAGTTAAAACCTACCTAAGTTCTGTATTTTAATTTTTTAAAAAAAACCTATCTGTTACCAACTGTTCGTCTAAAATTGTGAGCCATATGTTTGTGACTATTACAGCGCCATCTATCACAAAGCGAGAAAAGTGGTCCAACTAAAACATTCATATTTCTTTACGTACTAAACGAATATGTGATAAAAATGGGGGTTCCTATTTTTAAAAAACGCAGTTGATATCCGTTTGACCTATGGCAGCACAATCTAGCGGGCCAGCCATAGCGCCATCTGGTTTCTCCCTTCAAGCTAGACAAGTTTCGTTCTTTGTAGTTTTTTCGTTTGACGCTTATTTCGTGAGATATTTGGCCAGGTTACGATCAATGGATCACCCTGTATAAGATTTTCTATGATAAAATCTATTTTTAATAATATTCTAAATGCTTATTTTCTGTATTCCCATAAGATTTCACGATATCACAAAAACTATTAATACGCGTGCTTCCTTAACAGCAGAAGACAAAGGACGTAAGTCTGCGTTCGAACAGGGGACGCAATAATTTGAAACTCCACCCTTAAAAATTACGCTACCAATTCACTTATCCGAACACTGTGCGGCCATACTAATGAACTGGCCAGTCAGCTCAATGGAAGCACACAGATTCACCTACACCAAAGAAAATTCGGGTAACTGCCAGTGCTGAAAAAATGATGGTGTCCATTCTCTGGGACAGCGAGGGCGTAATCCTTACCCATCGCGTTCCAAAGGGCACTACGGTAACAGGGGTGTCCTACGAAAATGTTTTGAAGAACAAATTCCTTCCTGCACTGCAACAAAAACGTCCGGGAAGGGCTGTGCGTGTGCTGTTTCACCAAGACAACGCACCCGCACATCGAGCTAACGCTGCGCAACAGTTTCTTCGTGATAACAACTTTGAAGTGATTCCTCATGCTCCCTACTCACCTGACCTGGTTCCTAGTGACTTTTGGCTTTTTCCAACAATGAAAGACACTCTCCGTGGCCGCACATTCACCAGCCGTGCTGCTATTGCCTCAGCGATTTTCCAGTGGTCAAAACAGACTCCTAAAGAAGCCTTCGCCGCTGCCATGGAATCATGGCGTCAGCGTTGTGAAAAATGTGTACGTCTGCAGGGCGATTACGTCGAGAAGTAACGCCGGTTTCATCGATTTCGGGTGAGTAATTAATTAGAAAAAAATCGGAGGCCTTAGAACTTGAATGCACCTCGTATTGACAGTTGACACCTAAGCCAAAACGGTTGTTCGTTTATTTCACCCTGTGAAGTTTCGTCCGTGGCAGGTGACGACATATGGACCGTTCCACGTGTGAGGAGAGGAGGCTGACACAGGAGAGGACGTTCTGGTGGGTAGCGTCAGACCAACGAGTCACAAGGCTGATTAACAAATAAGAGAGTCATCTTACCGAAAGGAGAGGGAGGAACGGTAGGTGTCTCTATCAAACGATGACGTACCGGGTAGTTATAATTAGAGTGCAGCTCTGAATCTGAATCGAGATGGCCAAACAGGGTTTGAAAACCGTTGTTCCATAACGCGTGACAACGGTAACCAGAGCGGTGGTCGCTCGGTTAAAGATTACAAATAATGAGCCAAGATTTTTCAGGTCGAAATTAATAAATTTAGACACATTAAGCGACATTGATTGCACTAAGAAGGACCCCGCCATTACCCATCTTCGACTGGCAACAGAGAACATGAGATGAAAAGGAAGTTCTAGTCATCAGAGACAGAGCCCAAACCCGTATCGTGTGCTCTCACAGGATCCATACTTAAACTTCCCTTAGGCAGTTTAGCCAAACCAAGGGAAAGAAAATTCCTGATGTTCAGTGGGAGAACTGAAGCTAGGTCTACCGAATGGAACTCCACTGTTTTATCGACTGTGCCACATCGTTCGACCGACAGAACACGTGTGCTGTGGTGCTTGAATTTCTGCTAATACCGTTCTGCCCTACCAACGACCTTTCTACGCCCTCAAAGAGATCTAGGAGACGTATTTTTAACACAAACATCTACATACATACTCCGAAAACGACTGTACGGTGCAAGGCGCACAGTTTCTTGTACCACTATAAGTAATTTCCTCTCGAATGGTCCTTACGTGAAATGTTCGTTGGCGGCAGTGGAATCGTTCTGCAATCGGCCTCAAATGCCAGTTCTATAAATTTTCTTTGACTGAAACTGTAGCTTGACTAAAACACTAATATTACGAATTTTCATCTGTCAACAACTTGAGAAGTCCACAAAATGCTTTTGCAATATTTTAATGGATTCTATGATGCAGTCTGAGAGGACGTTTCGCCATTTCTAACCTCAGTGTAGCTGTTCTGGAAGGCTATAGTAACGTAAGGCACTGCGCAACAACAGGTTCCTGGCAGAATATTAACAGACAGTGTCTCTCAGTTGCATAGGCGGCTGTAAATGTGGAGAACCACGACACAGTCCCGAATCCTAGTAAGCCGATACCGGATATATGTGTCAGTGAGGCTGTCCAGTTTAAGCTCTACGTTTCTCGAAGCTGTTTCGAGCGACTGACAGGACGGTTACACCAAGAAAAACTGGGTTGGTCCCTTCTCCCTTGGTTATCCCGATGAGCTAAAGCCTTACCGATAAATAACTCATTTATGAAGAAACTTTAAACTCTTAATCACAAGAACAATAGTTTAATAAACTTCATAGGAGAATACGACATCTAGTTTCCTACAAATTTCACGTAATACTCAAAGTTAGCGACGATCTCTCATCTCGCCTGAGTACTCCTGTAGCTTGGGAACTGATTGCATATTACCTGGAGAAGTTATGGCGGTTCTCGCTTGATGAGAGACACTGCCATTACACAATATGTTGCCACAATTGTCAATTTTGTTTCACCTTTACATTATGAGTCGCCTCTTACAACAAGCTCAGTGACACTATCAGACAACCTTGGATTCACAGCATAAAACGCACACACGCAAAGAAAAAGAGAAAAGAAAGAGTGGTTCGATCTTGTTAGCTATTTTGTGACACTAATTTTTGTATATAGTTTTTAACAAGGACTTGACAAATACCACGATTTGTTTCCAATTCTGCTGTCTGATAACTGACAATAGTTGTAGTATTTTTGCCAGTGATTGCGAAACGATTGTGAATTGGCCAGAACTCTATTATAGCCGACTTCTGACACTGCCGTAAATGAGTGCTGTATTTCTAGACGTATTCGACAGCAAACGCGAGCACGCTACGAAAGGCACAACACTCCTGGTAACACGTGAGTCCACACGTCGACTCACTTAACCAAGACACTATGACCGTCCCTCTCCAGTCATTTCCATTCATTCATTTTTAAGACATACCACAAACAATTTTGCCGTAATAATTGTTCCGATTACTTCGCTGTCGGTAATCAGAACCAACTCTGACACTAAAATTTGTCCATTTTCTGCGAAGAATGTTCTTCCTGTTCTCTCCCGTGACCTGGAGAGCCCGTTCTGCGAAAAACAGTCGCAGTATCGGATGGAGGTAATGGGGTGGACGCAGCTGAAGATAGAGCAGAAGAGCGAACCGTGTATCACGGAGACACGCGAGACTTTCTGCCGACTGGCAGCCATTAGGGAAGTGGCTGCTCCACAGGAACTCGGCAAGGGAGGCGCAACCATCCCTCACTCGACAACAATCTCCTAACATGACTAATCAGCACAGTGACAGAAAAGAGAATCAAGTAGGTTCAGTGTGAATCGAATTCCTTACGTTTTGTACACAAATACGAAATATTAAACTGACGTGCCAGGTGTTTTAACAGGATTCACTCTTGTCAAAAACACCAATATCCTTTCTTTCAGGAGTGCTAGTTCTGCAAGTTTCGCAGAAGAGCTTCTGTAAAGTTTGGAAGGTAGGAGACGGATACTGGCAGAAGTAAAGCTGTGAGTACCGGACGTGAGTCGTGCTTCGGTAGCTCAGTTGGTAGAGCACTTGCCCGCGAAAGGCAAAGGTCCCGCGTTCGAGTCTCGGTCGGGCACACAGTTTTAATCTGCCAGGAAGTTTCATATCAGCGCACACTCCGCTGCAGAGTGAAAATCTCATTCTGGAAACACCATTAAAAGTCATAAAACGTAAATCGTTTGAAACGCGTTTTCGTTGATGAAGTTTGTCAGCGTTTAATATCGACACAAAGAATGCAAAAAGAAAAACTAAAGAATGGGATAATACTAATATCGCATATCATAAAAGAAAACTTTGTGGTCTCCGCAGTGTAGCCTTTACGTGAGGGAGCAACAGAACTTACATCTCAGCAGAGAAACGTATGCTGGAAACAACCCCAAGGCTGTGGCTAAGCCATTTCTCCACAGTATCCTTTCTTCCAGGAGTGCTAGTCAGCAAGGCACACTGGATAGCTTTTGGGAAAGTTGGAAGGTAGTTGAGAGTTACTGGCAGAACCGAAACTGTGAAGGCCATATCGAGTAGCTCAGTCGCTAAGAGCCCTGCTCGCCAAAGAAAAGTTTCCGGTTTCGAATTCTATCCTATCAGTCAGTTTTAATCCGTCAAAAAGATTCACAAGTGGGAATTATGATCATAAAATAGGAAATAAAGTGTACATATTTCGTGTACCTGAAAACACTAGACATGCAGGGTGAGGCAGCTAAGACAGGCCACCCCACATATATTCGGAATGGGTAAATATATCGAGTTGCGGTTTTCGTACAAGTTATAGTAGACAACATGGTTAAATTCCTACATTCTCAAGTAATTTTTATTGTTTACAGTTGCCTAATTACGACACAGGCATTGTTTTTTTCTAGAGGAACTATGTACTTGTTTCTGTGGCATTTGAAGAAAGCTTGCTAGAGAACTTCAACGACATAAAATGTATGGGACTTGATCGAATTGTATCAAGAACAGCGCCGCAAATCACTGTCCCGCCGTAAGGAGAACAGGTTCCTCGAACGTCTGCCCTTTTAAACTGAAAAGCCAAAGAAACTGGTACATCTGCATAATACCGTATAGGTTCAAATGGCTCTGAGCACTATGGGACTTAACTGCTGTGGTTATCAGTCCCCTAGAACCTAGAACTACGTAAACCTAACTAACCTAAGGACATCACACACATCCATGCCCGAGGCAGCATTCGAACCTGCGACCGTAGCGGTCACGCGGTACCAGACTGTAGCGCCTAGAAACGCACGGCCCCTCCGGCCGGCAATATCGTGTAGGGCCGCCGCGAGCGCGCAGACGTACCGCAGCACGACGTGGCATGGACTCCACTAATGTCTGACGTAGTGCTGCAGGCAACTGACACTGTGAATCCTGCAGTGCTGTGCATAAATCCGTAAGAGTACGAGCGGGTGGAGATCTCTCCTGAACAGCACGTTGCAAGGCTTCCCAGATATGCTCAACAGTGTTCATGTCTGGGGAGTTTGGTGACCAGCAGAAGTGTTTACACTCAGAAGAGTGATTCTGGAGCTACTCTGTAGTAATTATGGACGTGTAGGGTGTCGCATTGTCCTGCTGGAATTGTCCAAGTCCATCGGAATGCATAATGGACATGAATGGATGCAGGTGATCAGACAGGGTGCTTAAGTACGTGTTACTTGTATCTAGACGTATCACGGATCTCATATCACTCCAAATGCACACCACACCATTACAGAGCCTACACTAGCTTGAAATCTCCCCTCCTGATATACAGGGTCCACGGACTTATGAGGTTGTCTCCATTCCCGTACACGTCCATCCACTCAATACAATTTGAAAGAGACTCGTCCGACCAGGAAACATGTTTCCAGTCATCAACAGTCCAATGTCGGTGTTGACGGGCCCAGGCGAGGCATAAAGCTTTGTGTCATGCGGTCATCAAGTGTGCATGAGTGGGCCTTCGGCTCCGAAAGCCCATATCGATGATGTTTCGTTGAAAGGTTGGCGCGCTGACACTTGTTGATCGCCCAGCATTGAAATCTACATCACTCTGCGGAAGGGTTGCAGTTCTGTCACGTTGAACGATTCTGTTCTGTCGTGGTTGGTCCCGTTCTTCTTTTTCCGGCCGCAGCGATGTCGGAGATTTGATGTTTTTTCGGGTTCCTGGTATTCACGGTACACTCTTGGCATTGTCGTAAGGGAAAATCCCCATTTCATCGCTACCTCAGGGATACTGTGCCCCATCACTCGAGAGCGACTATAACACCACGTTCAAACTCACTTAAATCTTGATAAGCTTCCATTGTAGCAGCAGTAGCCGATCTAACAACTGCGCCCGACACTTGCCTTATATAGGCGTAGCCAACCGCATCGCCATATTCTGCCTCATTACGTATCTCTGTATTTGAATACGCATGCCTATACCAGTTTCTTTGGCGCTTAAATGTATGTCAATTCTGAGTAAGCTCGTAACTCATGTATGGTTAGCGCGTTTATTATCACGGGTGTCATACTAAGTGCTCAAAATGTTGACGTGATCATTGCTACACGCTGTAAAGTGATTCTGGAGAAACAATACTGCACGCTGAATTTCATATGGAGTTAACGGGTGCACAGACCCATATTAAAAGACATTTCATGCCTTGGGGAGACGTCGTTATTGCCTAATAGATCTCTTCTTTTAATTTTCGTCACAGATAAAAATATAAGAGGGTTAAGTTGGGCAGGTATGCAGACCATTTTCCGTTTCCTGAACGATACTCTCCAACTATTCTCTTAAGAGTGTCTCTCATTACATGAATCGCGGGGGGAATCTGTTATGTGACTTTCACACTGATTGTCCTATGTCCAATGGGTTGTTTTCCAATAACTGCAGCAGAAGCATACCTGAAGAACTAAAGATACTCGAATACATTTAGATGCTGATCAATAAAATAGGATCATTGTGGCGGGTCTTAAAAAACAAGCACCAAACTAAGACCAACAGCACTGTTTTTATCCACGTCTTTTGAGTCTGTGTGGATTTTCAACTTACTAAGTGCATGCTGCGAAGACTGACTTGCCCGTGCTTTGTAAACCATGCTTCTTCCTTAAACAAAATTTTGCATAAATGTGCTACATCACTTCGCACTTTTAGTAGACAACATTCAGAGAGCTGTGATCAATTTTGAAAGTCATCGTCACGAAGCTGTAGGTGCTGTGAAATGTGAAGAGGACGAAATGCGACGGAATGTAGTGTTTGCAGAGCATTCGTTTGGGTGATCCTTGTCGCACTTCCGAGGTGCCTCTGACATTTACATTGTGTGTTACAGGTGCTAAAATGTTATTTTCATTTCTTTCCTCAGTTGCTTTTCTTTTTCCTTGGCGTATTTTATTTTCTGCACTTCCAGTTTCTATAACACTTTTTTATAATGTTTTCAAAGACAGGTCGTGAGAGCATTGGACCACCTGGCTACTCTTCAGTATACAACCGCACCGATGCTCTAGTAGTTTGACGACATTCGCCATAAACGATACTCACTTTTCGACTATCGTATACATTGCGATTGTCTCAGTAGCAAGTTATCTGATTGCCGATTGCTACAACAGCAGAACACACATAGATGCCCTTCAAGTGCACAGATAATCACAAAACCATACCTGAGTCCCTCGTTTTCTTACATTTGGTGTAATAAATGGTTCAAATGGCTCTGAGTACTATGGGACTTAACTTCTGAGGTCATCAGTCCCCTAGACTTGGAACTACTTAAACCTAACTAACCTGAGGACATCACACACACCCATGCCCGAGGCAGGATTCGAACCTGCTACCGTAGCAGCAGCGCGGATCCGGACTGAAGCGCCTAGAACCGATCGGCCACAACGGCCGGCTTCGGTGTAATAGAGCAAACGTCTTCGCAACCTCTTTTCCTGACGGCGGGACGGTGGTCAGCGGCCATGTTTTCTTGACACTATTTGATCAAGTTCCATATACATTATGTTGCTGAAGTCCTCTTGGAAGGTTTTTCACACGCCACAGAAACAAGAACATAGTTCCATTAAAAAAAACTCGGTGTCGTAAAATAAAATAAATGGCGTGTGACGAGGGCCTCCCGTCGGGTAGACCGCTTGCCTTGTGCAAGTCTTTCGATTTGACGCCACTTCGGCGACTTGCGCGTCGATGGGGATGAAATATGATGATTAGGACAACACAACACCCAGTCCATGAGCGGAGAAAATCTCCGACCCAGCCGGGAACAGAACGCCGGCCCTTAGGTTCAAATGGCTCTGGGCACTATGGGACTTAACATCTTAGGTCATCAGTCCCCTAGAACTTAGAACTACTTAAACCTAACTAACCTAAGGATATCACACAACACCCAGCCATCACGAGGCAGAGAAAATCCCTGACCCCGCCGGGAATCGAACCCGGGAACCCGGGCGTAGGAAGCGAGAACGCTGCCGCACGACCACGAGATGCGGGCCAGCCCTTAGGATTGACAGTCTGTCGCGCTGACCACTCAGCTACCGGGGGCGGTAATTTGGCGCCTATAAATGATAAAAAATACTTGAGAACGTCATGAGCTTCGTCTACTATAACTTGACGAAAACAGCACCTTGATATCTTTATTCATCCTGGATATATATGGACTGGCCCGCCTTAGATGCCGCATCCTGTATACTAAAAATATGCATCTTTCAGTTTGTTGGGCACACGTTAGACACTCTCAGGCCTTAAACTTCACCGTCTCCAAGCGCACTAGAGCTTGGCGAAACATACAAGTCAGTGACAGTAAAATTTCATAAAGAAGCTGGTAACATATTTTTCTTCTTTTTCTTCTATCGACGTGCTCGTCCTCATTGCCCTTCTTCGTTCGACACGTTGACAATCTACATCTTCATTTGTATCTGCATCACTACTTTGCAGTTCACAATTAAGTGCTAGGCAGAGGGTTCACACTGTCACTCTCAGACTAGTTCTCGACCGTACCACTCTAGAACGGCACGTGGGAAAAGTAAAAATTCTGACCTTTCCATGCGAGCTATGATTTCTCTTATTTTATTAAGATGATCATTTCTTCATATGTAGCTTGGATACAAGAAAATATTTTCGCTTTTGGAGGAGGAAGTTGGTGATTGAAATTTTGTGAAAAGCTCTTGGTGCAACTCCTTTTTTTAATGGTTGACACCTCAACTTGTGTATCATATCCATAACTCCCTTTCCTCTATTTCAGGCTAATATAAAACGAGCTGCCCTTTCTTTCTCAATGTGCCACGTCAATAAGTCTGTAAAGGATCCCATACCACGCAGCAGTGGTTTAGCAGAGTACCCACAAACGTTGTGTAGGCAATCTCTTTAGTAGACACGATGCATCTTCTAAGCGTCCTGTCAATAAAACGCCGTATTTGGTTCGCCTTCCCCACATTTTCTATGTGGTGGTTTCAAAGTAAGTTGTTCGTAATTTTAATCTCTAGGTATTTCGTTTAATCGACAACATTTAAATACGAATTATTATTCATTATGTAACCGAAATTTAACGGATATTTTTAGTGTACATGTGGAGTACATCACACTTTTTATTGATCAGGATCAACTGCCATTTTGCACCACACAAATAACTTGTCTAAATCATTTTGCAATTGTTTTCGATCTTCTACTGCCTTTAGTAGACAGTAAATAACAGTATCGGCTGCACACAATATGAGAGGACTGTTCGCATTGACTCCGTAATCGTTTATATGGATTAGAAACATCAGAGGCCGGAGGTTCGACCAGCACAGAAGTATTACGGAGAGGCTCGTGAACTCAAGTTGGAATCCCTAAAGGGAAGAATACACTCTTTTCGCGACGCATTGTTGCGGAAATTTAGAGAACAAGAAATTGGCGCTGATTGCAGGTCGATTCTATTTGCAGCCAACGTACATTTCGCGTAAGGACTACGAAGATAAGATGGGAGAAACTAGAGCTCCGACAGAGGCTCATAGATTTCGTCTTTCCCTCGCACCGTTTGCCAGTGGAACGGAAAAGAAAAAGGACTATTAGTGGTACAAGGTACCGTCCGCCATGTAGCATATGTTGGCTTGTTGAATACGTATAATAGATGTAGAAATAACTCTTCCTTTCGGAACGCCAGATATCGTCTCCATTTCACTCGATGGCTTGCCGTCATTTACTAGGAACTGTATCTTTTGTGACAGGAAATTTGATCGTTTGTTCCTCAACTCGCAGCAATGTTGCATTTGGATGGTACAAAAGAATTCTTAAAGTGTAACTACAGAGAAAAGTTGTCGCATCAATGTTTTATACATTGTTTGTTTATACAGTGTTATTGAAGTCCCGTTACCACAGGAACACCGAACTTTCCTTTCTGGTTACGTAACCTTTACTTTAGTAGACTCTCCTTGGAACGGCCACCTCCAATACGCAGCCTTTTTAAAGCCTTGTAGATGGACGAAGACTTTAGTCAGCTAGGGTTATTCATCTCGATGAAGTGCCAAACCGTTGCTTAGCAGCTTTATTCCTTCGCTTGCAACACTCCGTTTACAAAGCCCTCGGTCAGAGGCAGAGTATGTCTGAATAAAGCTCGCCTTGGACTTCAATTATCTTGTAGAATATGTCAGTACACGGAGAAGCTAGAATTTGACAGAAGCATCTGCTCTCCTTTGCCGACGGGGTGGCCTAATGACAGGCGCCGGCGCCTATAAGTTCGACGCTCCGCAGCGTCGTTGGAGGACATTTCGGGACTCGGGTTCCTATACGCGATTTGTTCCTCAACACATTCTCTACAATCCCTCGAAGTTTGTCGCAACATTTCTGGGGCACCCGCCATAACCTTTCTTAAGTAATTCTACCATATGCAAAGTTCTTTTTCGTATAATACTGCAATAAATACTGAAGGCTCAGAGCATGGAAAAGTCTATATCAGTGGAGATTTGTCTGGGCGTAGACAAGATTCAGTAATTGGCAAGCAGAGGAGGAATGAATTTTCTCAGCTCATTACTCGACGGAGTTAGTTTACATGAAGGCGTGTACTACAGACGCGAGGTCGGCGCGACACATCCATCACCCCTCATTGTTTATGTGGCTGGCTGATTGGTCATCTGAATGACTTAGTGACCTTTGTCCGATTAATTGCCTGGCCACTCCTGTTTGGCTGGTTTTGTTCATGGTCTCCGTTGCTATGCCCTCCAGGGCGTTAAATTTTCCACCGTATCATTTCCGTCACTGGTGGGTCCGCTTTGCAATCCCTCCCGATGACCTCGCTCACCTGTCTTCGTGCAGGGAGAAAACTTCGTATCTTGCAGTGCATAGCATGTAACCTGGGAAATCCTCTCTCTTTCCCAAGCTGTTCCTCGTTGAGGTACTTCCCAGCGCTGATTTCTTGCGTTTTAGACAACTTAGATCGAAATGAAGTTAGCATTTACACGCTGGATGGCTGTGCACGGTTTTCTTGGGCTTGCACTGAGTACAGTTAGCATGTAAGTGGTGTTTTCAGTGGTAGAGAGTAGTCGACAAATCGTTAACACATATTGAGAGAAGTGGAGGATCAGTGCTGATTGTTCTGGAACTACTGATACTACATATCTCCATTGCGACTTTTTGTTCCCATTATTTGACGCTGTGCGAGGGATGTAATGTACGAGTGGAACCATTGTACAGCACTTGAAGAAAAAAAAGTTACTTGTGAGTTTAGCAAGTAGAATGGCAAAGTCGACAGTGTCGAAAGCATTTTTGAAGTTCAAAAAGAACATGGTAGACGCCTGTCGTTTGTCCACAGCTTGTTTCAGTTTGTCCTCACTTACATAACTACAGTGATAGCGCCGCAATTTTTGCAGGAACCTGATTGATATTCGTCGGTAGAGTGCAAATAAGGCCGTAGACGGACGGTTGTTTGGCAGATTACTTCTTGGCTAATGGTTTATGAGTCTCTGCTTCCAGGCTGTTGGAAAGATTTTGAATGTTAGAGTGTCGTTAAAAATGTCCGTTAATTTGGGCAGTAGTGGATCGGCGAGGAAACTGGTAATTTGGACGGTAATATTATCCTGTCCTGCAGTTGCAGAACAAATTCGTGCATTTGACGTCTCTGGCCGTGTTAAATAAAGCTTAGGCCTGCAGCAAATATTTCTTTTTGTACCAACTACTGGTGATTTAAGGCAATCGGTGCTTTGCGTCTTTGGGTGTTGGGCAAGCAAAAATTTCGGAATGGTGAATTGCTGATTTAAATCCTCAATAGGGACTAGACTTTCAGCTGCAGGTTTGTATTTGCCTATTGCTAGACCTCGGCGGGCATGTGAAAGTCCTCAGTTCGAGGGACTATATCAGGGATTTGCACTATGTTCTTTGAACACTGCAACGACTAAGTCTGAATATAACATCGTTCGCAGACATGCCAGGTACAGAGATCTGATCAGTGCATATTACTCTTTTTGGAGATTTGGTAGTAAATATATCGATAAAGGTATGAGTGCGTGATGTATGGTGAGCTGTGCAGTGCAAGGAAAGCAGTGCAAGGTTTAAGCAGGAACGTATATGCTTCACTGATGGTTATTTTCCGCTTGCTCAATAAGCGAATAGAACAGACCTGAAAATTGATAACGTTGGTGAGAAGTACCCTCCGTTATGCACTGTGCAGTGTCTTGCGAAATATATACGTATTTAGACGCTGAAGAAATAAAACTACATACGAGTAATTTTTAACGACGTTAAAAAGTTGAAAGTAACGATTTCATCAATTCACTGACAGTTACCTACTTATAAATTGCACCACATTGTCAGTTTATTAAGGCAGCAAGACTCATAACCAGCACACTGGTGTTCTTGACGCATCATAGGTCAGTTTTATTCGACCTTCCGTTTAGAAGTCAATCGTTATAGAAGATATTTAATCCAGTTTCGAGACCTCAACCTGGAGCTCAGTCGGCGCCAGACGCTGATGGAGGTTACTGAAAGCAGCTGGCTCATTTCGGTTGAAAAATAAAGAACACATGAAAAGAAAACTCGGCGGCCGTGAAGGCTGTGGCTGGAATTCAGGCCACTACAGACAAAATTCGATACATTCCAGCTATAAAGTTCGTATTCGCCTACCAAGCTGATCTGTAGTTATTGCTCTCCATCTCTATTCGTACACAGTTCTATGGCCGTTTCACTCTCTCTCTCTATCTTTTTCTCTTTCTCTCTCTCTCCTTCGGAACCCCATTGCAGTTATGTCGACAGAGACGGCTGACTTGCCCGGCGTCAATGGAAAGAACAGAAAATGGTCCTTTTCAGGAAACTGTCACAGCATTCGCTTGAACTAAAGCGTACTCCAGGACACTTTCACTATTCTGTTTCGGAATGTGATGCACAGCCGCAGAATATGTGGCTCTCCAGGAGAAGCTTCATGTTGGTATTGTTATGGAGTACTAAAGGAGCAAGCACAATGTTCCTATGAGAAATACTGGTTTATTTCTTAGGACCTACATTACGCTGTGGCGTCTAGAACAGCTTACGACATCGATAACCAGAGGCGACAGGGAGAGATCACATTGGATGAGTGACTTCGATCGTAGGGGGATCTATGTCAACGTAGGAGCAAGGAACGAAACATATCTTCAAGACATCTTGAAATAATGGGGGAGCGAGAATTATGGCAACTTATGTTCACTCTGACGTTCTTGCCCAGCAGCTGCTCTAACTGAAATGCAGCACGTTTCACAAGTGTTCGTATGATCGAAACAATCCTCAGTAAGGCAATTTTTCAACTTCAAGTAGTAGTTATGGAAGCCTACACTAAAAACGTATCGATAAATTAGTAAAAATATTTCCGGTGTTAGAGTTCTAGCCCCACTTTTAATAAAATTAACTTCTGATACAAGACGAGTAAGAGCTATGCTCTTTGGGGTCTCAAGATAACACGTAAAACAAAATCGTACTGATGCAAGACGAGCGAATGCAATATTCGTTGCTTTTACAAAATTAAATTATCCTAGTAGTCGCTTCCCCTCCCCCCCCCCCCCCCCCCCCCCCACAAACACCATGGACGTTGTCGTTGGTGGGGTGTCTTGCATGGCTGTATGGCTCAACGAAACAAATAACCATAGGTGCAACCTCAACGAAGGGATATCTGTTGAGAGGCCACACAAAAGATTGGTTCCTGACAAAGGGCAGCAGCCTTTTCAGAAGTTGCAGGGGCAACAATCGGGATACCTGACTGATCGAACAGGGGACGCAATAATTTGACTCCACCCTTAAAAACTACGCTACCAATTCACTTATCCGAACACTGTGCGGCCATACTGATTAACTGGCCAGTCAGCTCAATGGAAGCACACAGATTCACCGCCAACAAAGAAAATTCGGGTAACTGCCAGTGCTGAAAAAATGGTGTCCACGTTCTGAGACAGCGAGGGCGTAATCCTTACCCATTGCGTTCCAAAGGGCACTACGGTAACAGGGGTGTCCTACGAATATTTTTTGAAGAACAAATTCCTTCCTGCACTGCAACAAAAACGTCCGGGAAGGGCTGTGCGTGTGCTGTTTCACCAAGACATCGCACCCGCACATCGAACTAACGCTGCGCAACAGTTTCTTCGTGGTAACAACTTTGAAGTGATTCTCATGCTCCCTACTCACCTGACCTGGTTCGTTGTGACTTTTGGCTTTTTCCAACAATGAAAGACACTCTCCGTGGCCGCACATTCACCAGCCGTGCTGCTATTGCCTCAGCGATTTTCAAGTGGTCAAAACAGACTCCTAAAGAAGCCTTCGCCGCTGCCATGGAATCATGGCGTCAGCGTTGTGAAAAATGTGTACGTCTGCAGGGCGATTACGTCGAGATGTAACGCCGGTTTCATCGATTTCGGGTGAGTAGCTAATTAGAAAAAAAAAAAAATCGGAGGCCTTAGAACTTGAATGCACCTCGTATTGACAATTGACTGATGATGGTCGAAGTAGAGAGGATATAAAATGTAGACTGGCAATAGCAAGGAAAGCGTTTCTGAAGAAGAGAAGTTTGTTAACATCGAGTATAGATTTAAGTGTCAGGAAGTCATTTCTGAAAGTATTTGTATGGAGTGTAGCCATGTATGGAAGTTTATTTCACCCTGTGAAGTTTCGTCCGTGGCAGGTGACGACATATGGACCGTTCCCCGTGTGAGGAGAGGAGGCTGACACAGGAGAGGACGTTCTGGTGGGTAGCGTCAGACCAACGAGTCACAAAGCTGATTAAAAAATAAGAGAGTCATCTTACCGAAAGGAGAGGGAGGAACGGTAGGTGTCTCTATCAAACGACGACGTACCGGGTAGTCATAATTAGAGTGCAGCTACTCTCGGAGGTCCATTGCGGGCTGTAATTACCGTATGGTAGCGAAACTTGTAAGACATGGTAATGCGTTAATCGGAACTGAATTTCGCTGGAAAAAAATAGTTTCAATTCTGGCCACCAGGTGCAAACCTGGCGCTCTATAGCGTCTTGTCGATGTATCTGGTGCTGCTCATATTGAACGAATTGTGTAAGCGGCGGTTAATAATAAATTCAACATGCTGCCTATCTCACTTGTTTTACCTTTTCTGCACACGTCTCGTTCCTAATATAACCTATATGGAATTAGATTAGGAAGTGAGACACTTGAAGTAGTAAAGGAGTTTTGCTATTTGGGGAGCAAAATAACTGATGATGGTTGAAGTAGAGAGGATATAAAATGTAGACTGGCAATAGCAAGGAAAGCGTTTCTGAAGAAGAGAAGTTTGTTAACATTAAGTATAGATTTAAGTGTCAGGAAGTCATTTCTGAAAGTATTTGTATGGAGTGTAGCCATGTATGGAAGTGAATCATGGACGATAAATAGTTTGGACAAGAAGAGAATAGAAGCTTTCGAAATGTGGTGCTACAGAAGAATGCTGAACATTAGATGGGTAGATCACATAACTAATGAGGAAGTATTGAATCGGATTGGGGAGAAGTTTGTGGCACAACTTGACCAGAAGAAGGGATCGGTTGGTAGGACATGTTCTGAGGCATCAAGGGATCACCAATTTAGTATTGGAGGGCAGCGTGGAGGGTAAAAATCGTAGAGGGAGACCAAGAGACGACTACACTAAGCAGATTCAGAAGGATGTAGGTTGCAGTAGGTACTGGGAGATGAAGAAGCTTGCACAGGATAGAGTAGCATGGAGAGCTGCATCAAACCAGTTTCAGGACTGAAGACCACAACAACAACAACAACAACAACATGGAAACATTTCTATACATCTTTCTTGCATTCGCAGGCCTAGATTTCACCTGGTGTCCAAAACTGGAACTAATTTTTTTCCAACTTAAATCGGTTCCGCATTAGCGCACTGGAATATTTATCGAGTTTCGCCTCCCATGCGATAGTTACAGCCCATTCTGGACCTCCGTAAGTAGCTGCAGTTTAGTTATAACCAGCCGGTACGAATCGTAAGAAACGAGCGTCCGCTTGGGTTCAGAGGAAGGGACGGAGCAATCAGCCTCGCCATTGTTGACATAAAACACCCATCACTCGCCTGCGACATCTTTGGTGAACCACAGTTAATCTGAATCGAGATGGCCAAACAGGGTTTGAAAACCGTTGTTCCATAACGCGTGACAACGGTAACCAGAGAAGTGATCGCTCGGTTAAAGATTACAAATAATGAGCCAAGATGTTTCAGGTCGAAATTAATAAATTTAGACACATTAAGCGACATTGCTTGCACTAAGAAGGACCCCGCCATTACCCATCTTCGACTGGCAACAGAGAACATGAGATGAAAAGGAAGTCCTAGTCATCAGAGACAGAGTCCAAACCCGTATCGTGTGCTCTCACAGGATCCATACTTAAACTTCCCTTAGGCAGTTTAGCCAAACCAAGGGAAAGAAAATTCCTGATGACCAGTGGGAGAACTGAAGTTAGGTCTACCGCATGGAACTCCACTGTTTTAACGACTGTGCCACATCTTTCGACCGACAGAACACGTGTGCTGTGATGCTTGAATCTGCTAATACCGTTCTGCCCTACCAACGACCTTTCTACGCCCTCAAAGAGATCTAGGAGACGTTTTTTTAACACAAACATCTACATACATACTCCGTAAACGACTGTACGGTGCATGGCGCACAGTTTCTTGTACCACTCAAGTCATTTCCTCTCGAATGGTCCTTACGTGAAATGTTCGTTGGCGGCAGTGGAATCGTCGTGCAATCGGCCTCGAATGCCGGTTCTATAAATTTTCTTTGACTGAAACTGTAGCTTGACTAAAACACTAGTATTATGAATTTTCATCTGTCAACAACTTGAGAAGTCCACAAAATGCTTTTGCAATATTTTAATGGATTCTATGATGCAGTCTGAGAGGACGTTTCGCCATTTGTAACCTCAGTGTAGCTGTTCTATAAGGCTATACTAACGTAAGGCACTGCGCAACAACAGGTTCCTGGCAGAATATTAACAGACAGTGCCTCTCAGTTGCGTAGGCGGCTGTAAATGTGGAGAACGACGACACAGTCCCGAATCCTATTAAGCCGATACCGGATATATGTGTCAGTGAAGCTGTCCAGTTTAAGCTCTACGTTTCTCGAAGCTGTTTCGAGCGACTGACAGGACGGTTACACCAAGAAAAACTGGGTTGGTCCCTTCTCCCCTGGTTATCCCGATGAGCTAAAGCCTTACCGATAAATAACTCATTTATGAAGAAATTTGAAACTCTTAATCACAGGAACAATAGTCTAATAAACTTCATAGGAGAATACGACATCTAGTTTCCTACAAATTTCACGTAATACTCAAAGTTAGCGACGATCTCTCATCTCGCCTGAGTACTCCTGTAGCTTGGGAACTGATTGCATATTACCTGGAGAAGTTATGGCGGTTCTCGCTTGATGAGAGACACTGCCATTACACAATATGTTGCCACAATTGTCAATTTTGTTTCACCTTTACATTATGAGTCGCCTCTTACAACAAGCTCAGTGACACTATCAGACAACCTTGGATTCACAGCATAAAACGCACACACGCAAAGAAAAAGAGAAAAGAAAGAGTGGTTCGATCTTGTTAGCTATTTTGTGACACTAATTTTTGTATATAGTTTTTAACAAGGACTTGACAAATACCACGATTTGTTTCCAATTCTGCTGTCTGATAACTGACAATAGTTGTAGTATTTTTGCCAGTGATTGCGAAACGATTGTGAATTGGCCAGAACTCTATTATAGCCGACTTCTGACACTGCCGTAAATGAGTGCTGTATTTCTAGACGTATTCGAGAGCAAACGCGAGCACACTACGAAAGGCACAACACTCCTGGTAACACGTGAGTCCACACGTTGACTCACTTAACCAAGACGCTATGACCGTCCCTCTCCAATCATTTCCATTCATTCATTTTTAAGACATACCACAAACAATTTTGCCATAATAATTGTTCCGATTACTTCGCTGTCGGTAATCAGAACCAACTCTGACACTAAAATTTGTCCATTTTCTGCGAAGAATGTTCTTCCTGTTCTCTCCCGTGACCTGGAGAGCCCGTTGTGCGAAAAACAGTCGCAGTATCGGATGGAGGTAATGGGGTGGACGCAGCTGAAGATAGAGCAGAAGAGCGAACCGTGTATCACGGAGACACGCGAGACTTTCTGCCGACTGGCAACCATTAGGGAAGTGGCTGCTCCACAGGAACTCGGCAAGGGAGGCACAACCATCTCTCACTCGATAACAATCTCCTAACATGACTAATCAGCACAGTGACAGAAAAGAGAATCAAGTAGGTTCAGTGTGAATCGAATTCCTTACGTTTTGTACACAAATACGAAATATTAAACTGACGTGCCAGGTGTTTTAACAGGATTCACTCTTGTCAAAAACACCGTTAAAAGTCATAAAACGTAAATCGTTTGAAACGCGTTTTCGTTGATGAAATTTGTCAGCGTTTAATATCGACACAAAGAATGCAAAAAGAAAAACTAAAGAATGGGATAATACTAATATCGCATATCATAAAAGAAAACTTTGTGGTCTTCGCAGTGTAGCCTTTACGTGAGGGAGCAACAGAACTTACATCTCAGCAGAGAAACGTATGCTGGAAACAACCCCAAGGCTGTGGCTAAGCCATTTCTCCACAGTATCCTTTCTTCCAGGAGTGCTAGTCAGCAAGGCACACTGGATAGCTTTTGGGAAAGTTGGAAGGTAGTTGAGAGTTACTGGCAAGAACCGAAACTGTGAAGGCCATATCGAGTAGCTCAGTCGCTAAGAGCCCTGCTCGCCAAAGAAAAGTTTCCGGTTTCGAATTCTATCCTGTCAGTCAGTTTTAATCCGTCAAAAAGTTTCACAAGTGGGAATTATGCTCATAAAATAGGAAATAAAGTGTACGTATTTCGTGTACCTGAAAACACTAGACATGCAGGGTGAGGCACCTAAGACAGGCCACCCCACATATATTCGGAATGGGTAAATATATCGAGTTGCGGTTTTCGTACAAGTTATAGTAGACAACATGGTTAAATTCCTACATTCTCAAGTAATTTTTATTGTTTACAGTTGCCTAATTACGACACAGGCATTGTTTTTTTCTAGAGGAACTATGTACTTGTTTCTGTGGCATTTGAAGAAAGCTTGCTAGAGAACTTCAACGACATAAAATGTATGGGACTTGATCGAATTGTATCAAGAACAGCGCCGCAAATCACTGTCCCGCCGTAAGGAGAACAGGTTCCTCGAACGTCTGCCCTTTTAAACTGAAAAGCCAAAGAAACTGGTACACCTGCCTAATATCGTATAGGTTCAAATGGCTCTGAGCACTACGGGACTTAACTGCTGTGGTTATCAGTCCCCTAGAACTTAGAACTACGTAAACCTAACTAACCTAAGGACATCACACACATCCATGCCCGAGGCAGCATTCGAACCTGCGACCGTAGCGGTCACGCGGTTCCAGACTGAAGCGCCTAGAACCGCACGGCCACACGGCCGGCAATATCGTGTAGGGCCGCCGCGAGCGCGCAGACGTACCGTCACAGATAAAAATATAAGAGGGTTAAGTTGGGCAGGTATGCAGGCCATTTTGCGTTTCCTGAACGATACTCTCCAACTATTCTCTTAAGAGTGTCTCTCATTACATGAATCGCGGGGGGAATCTGTTATGTGACTTTCACACTGATTGTCCTATGTCCAATGGGTTGTTTTCCAATAACTGCAGCAGAAGCATACCTGAAGAACTAAAGATACTCGAATACATTTAGATGCTGATCAATAAAATAGGATCATTGCAGCGGGTCTTAAAAAACAAGCACCAAACTAAGACCAACAGCGCTGTTTTTATCCACGTTTTTTGAGTCTGTGTGGATTTTCAACTTACTAAGTGCATGCTGCGAAGACTGACTTGCCCGTGCTTTGTAAACCATGCTTCTTCCTTAAACAAAATTTTGCATAAATGTGCTACATCACTTCGCACTTTTAGTAGACAACATCCAGAGAGCTGTGATCAATTTTGAAAGTCATCGTCACGAAGCTGTAGGTGCAGTGAAATGTGAAGAGGACGAAATGCGACGGAATGTAGTGTTTGCAGAGCATTCGTTTGGGTGATCCTTGTTGCACTTCCGAGGTGCCTCTGACATTTAAATTGTGTGTTACAGCTGCTAAAATGTTATTTTCATTTCTTTCCTCAGTTGCTTTTCTTTTTCCTTGGCGTATTTTATTTTCTGCACTTCCAGTTTCTATAACACTTTTTTTATAATGTTTTCAAAGACAGGTCGTGAGTGCATTGGACCATCTGGTTACTCTTCAGTATACAATCGCACCGCTGCTCTAGTAGTTTGACGACATTCGCCATAAACGATACTCACTTTTCGACTATCGTATACATTGCGATTGTATCAGTAGCAAGTTATCTGATTGCCGATTGCTACAACAGCAGAACACAGATAGATGCCCTTCAAGTGCACAGGTAATCACAAAACCATACCTGAGTCCTTCGTTTTCTTACATTTGGTGTAACAAATGGTTCAAATGGCTCTGAGTACTATGAGACTTAACTTCTGAGGTCATCAGTCCCCTAGACTTGGAACTACTTAAACCTAACTAACCTGAGGACATCACACACACCCATGCCCGAGGCAGGATTCGAACCTGCGACCGTAGCAGCAGCGCGGATCCGGACTGAAGCGCCTAGAACCGATCGGCCACAGCGGCCGGCTTCGGTGTAATAGAGCAAACGTCTTCGCAACCTCTTCTCCTGACGGCGGGACGGTGGTCAGCGGCCATGTTTTCTTGATCAAGTTCCATATACATTATGTTGCTGAAGTCCTCTTGGAAGGTTTTTCACACGCCACAGAAACAAGAACATAGTTCCATTAAAAAAAACTCGGTGTCGTAAAATAAAATAAATAGCGTGTGACGAGGGCCTCCCGTTGGGTAGACCGATTGCCTTGTGCAAGTCTTTCGATTTGATGCCACTTCGGCGACTTACGCGTCGATAGGGATGAAATATGATGATTAGGACAACACAACACCCAGTCCATGAGCGGAGAAAGTCTCCGACCCAGCCGGGAACAGAACGCCGGCCCTTAGGTTCAAATGGCTCTGGGCACTATGGGACTTAACATCTTAGGTCATTAGTCCCCTAGAACTTAGAACTACTTAAACCTAACTAACCTAAGGACATCACACAACACCCAGCCATCACGAGGCAGAGAAAATCCCTGACCCCGCCGGGAATCGAACCCGGGAACCCGGGCGTAGGAAGCGAGAACGCTGCCGCACGACCACGAGATGCGGGCCAGCCCTTAGGATTGACAGTCTGTCGCGCTGACCACTCAGCTACCGGGGGCGGTAATTTGGCGCCTATAAATGATAAAAAATACTTGAGAACGTCATGAGCTTCGTCTACTATAACTTGACGAAAACTGCACCTTGATATCTTTATTCATCCTGGATATATATGGACTGGCCCGCCTTAGATGCCGCATCCTGTATACTAAAAATATGCATCTTTCAGTTTGTTGGGCACACGTTAGACACTCGCAGGCCTTAAACTTCACCGTCTCCAAGCGCACTAGAGCTTGGCGAAACATACAAGTCAGTGACAGTAAAATTTCATAAAGAAGCTGGTAACATATTTTTCTTCTTTTTCTTCTATCGACGTGCTCGTCCTCATTGCCCTTCTTCGTTCGACACGTTGACAATCTACATCTTCATTTGTATCTGCATCACTACTTTGCAGTTCACAATTAAGTGCTAGGCAGAGGGTTCACACTATCACTCTCAGACTAGTTCTCGACCGTATCACTCTAGAACGGCACGTGGGAAAAGTAAAAATCCTGACCTTTCCATGCGAGCTATGATTTCTCTTATTTTATTAAGATGATCATTTCTTCATATGTAGCTTGGATACAAGAAAATATTTTCGCTTTTGGAGGAGGAAGTTGGTGATTGAAATTTTGTGAAAAGCTCTTGGTGCAACTCCTTTTTTTAATGGTTGACACCTCAACTTGTGTATCATATCCATAACTCCCTTTCCTCTATTTCAGGCTAATATAAAACGAGCTGCCCTTTCTTTCTCAATGTGCCACGTCAATAAGTCTGGAAAGGATCCCATACCACGCAGCAGTGGTTTAGCAGAGTACCCACAAACGTTGTGTAGGCAATCTCTTTAGTAGACACGATGCATCTTCTAAGCGTCCTGTCAATAAAACGCCGTATTTGGTTCGCCTTCCCCACATTTTCTATGTGGTGGTTTCAAAGTAAGTTGTTCGTAATTTTAATCTCTAGGTATTTCGTTTAATCGACAACATTTAAATACGAATTATTATTTATTATGTAACCGAAATTTAACGGATATTTTTAGTGTACATGTGGAGTACATCACACTTTTTATTGATCAGGATCAACTGCCATTTTGCACCACACAAATAACTTGTCTAAATCATTTTGCAATTGTTTTCGATCTTCTACTGCCTTTAGTAGACAGTAAATAACAGTATCGGCTGCACACAATATGAGAGGACTGTTCGCATTGACTCCCTAATCGTTTATAAGGATTAGAAACAGCAGAGGCCGGAGGTTCGACCAGCACAGAAGTATTACGGAGAGGCTCGTGAACTCAAGTTGGAATCCCTAAAGGGAAGAATACACTCTTTTCGCGACGCATTGTTGCGGAAATTTAGAGAACAAGAAATTGGCGCTGATTGCAGGTCGATTCTATTTGCAGCCAACGTACATTTCGCGTAAGGACTACGAAGATAAGATGGGAGAAACTAGAGCTCCGACAGAGGCTCATAGATTTCGTCTTTCCCTCGCACCGTTTGCCAGTGGAACGGAAAAGAAAAAGGACTATTAGTGGTACAAGGTACCGTCTGCCATGTAGCATATGTTGGCTTGTTGAATACGTATAATAGATGCAGAAATAACTCTTCCTTGCGGAACGCCAGATATCGTCTCCATTTCACTCGATGGCTTGCCGTCATTTACTAGGACCTGTATCTTTTGTGACAGAAAATTTAATCGTTTGTTCCTCAACTCGCAGCAATGTTGCATTTGGATGGTACAAAAGAATTCTTAAAGTGTAACTACAGAGAAAAGTTGTCGCATCAATGTTTTATACATTGTTTGTTTATACAGTGTTATTGAAGTCCCGTTACCACAGGAACACCGAACTTTCCTTTCTGGTTACGTAACCTTTACTTTAGTAGACTCTCCTTGGAACGGCCACCTCCAATACGCAGCCTTTTTAAAGCCTTGTAGATGGACGAAGACTTTAGTCAGCTAGGGTTATTCATCTCGATGAAGTGCCAAACCGTTGCTTAGCAGCTTTATTCCTTCGCTTGCAACACTCCGTTTACAAAGCCCTCGGTCAGAGGCAGAGTATGTCTGAATAAAGCTCGCCTTGGACTTCAATTATCTTGTAGAATATGTCAGTACACGGAGAAGCTAGAATTTGACAGAAGCATCTGCTCTCCTTTGCCGACGGGGTGGCCTAATGACAGGCGCCGGCGCCTATAACTTCGACGCTGTGCAGCGTCGTTGGAGGACATTTCGGGACTCGGGTTCCTATACGCGATTTGTTCCTCAACACATTCTCTACAATCCCTCGAAGTTTGTCGCAACATTTCTGGGGCACCCGCCATAACCTTTCTTAAGTAATTCTACCATATGCAAAGCTCTTTTTCGTATAATACTGCAATAAATACTGAAGGCTCGGAGCATGGAAAAGTCTATATCAGTGGAGATTTGACTGGGCGTAGACAAGATTCAGTAATTGGCAAGCAGAGGAGGAATGAATTTCCTCAGCTCATTACTCGACGGAGTTAGTTTACATGAAGGCGTGTACTACAGACGCGATGTCGCGAGACACATCCATCACCCCTCATTGTTTATGTGGCTGACTGATTGGTCATCTGAATAACTTACTGACCTTTGTCCGATTAATTGCCTGGCCACTCCTGTTTGGCTGGTTTTGTTCATGGTCTCCGTTGCTGTGCCCTCCAGGGCGTTAAATTTTCCGCCGTATCATTTCCGTCACTGGTGGGTCCGCTTTGCAATCCCTCCCGATGACCTCGCTCACCTGTCTTCGTGCAGGGAGAAAACTTCGTATCTTGCAATGCATAGCATGTAACCTGGGAAATCCTCTCTCTTTCCCAAGCTGTTCCTCATTGAGGTACTTCCCAGCGCTAATTTCTGGCGTTTTAGACAACTTAGATCGAAATGAAGTTAGCATTTACACGCTGGATGGCTGTGCACGGTTTTCTTGGGCTTGCACTGAGTACAGTTAGCATGTAAGTGGTGTTTTCAGTGGTAGAGAGTAGTCGACAAATCGTTAACACATATTGAGAGAAGTGGAGGATCAGTGCTGATTGTTCTGGAACTACTGATACTACATATCTCCATTGCGACTTTTTGTTCCCATTATTTGACGCTGTGAGAGGGATGTAATGTACGAGTGGAACCATTGTACAGCACTTGAAAAAAAAAAAGTTACTTGTGAGTTTAGCAAGTAGAATGGCAAAGTCGACAGTGTCGAAAGCATTTTAGAAGTTCAAAAAGAACATGGTAGACGCCTGTCGTTTGTCCACAGCTTGTTTCAGTTTGTCCTCACTTACATAACTACAGTGATAGCGCCGCAATTTTTGCAGGAACCTGATTGATATTCGTCGGTAGAGTGCAAATAAGGCCGTAGACGGACGGTTGTTTGGCAGATTACTTCTTGGCTAATGGTTTATAAGTCTCTGCTTCCAGGCTGTTGGAAAGATTTTGAATGTTAGAGTGTCGTTAAAAATGTCCGTTAATTTGGGCAGTAGTGGATCGGCGAGGAAACTGGTAATTTGGACGGTAATATTATCCTGTCCTGCAGTTGCAGAACAAATTCGTGCATTTGACGTCTCTGGCCGTGTTAAATAAAGCTTAGGCCTGCAGCAAATATTTCTTTTTGTACCAACTACTGGTGATTTAAGGCAATCGGTGCTTTGCGTCTTTGGGTGTTAGGCAAGCAAAAATTTCGGAATGGTGAATTGCTGATTTAAATCCTCAATAGGGACTAGACTTTCAGCTGCAGGTTTGTATTTGCCTATTGCTAGACCTCGGCGGGCATGTGAAAGTCCTCAGTTCGAGGGACTATATCAGGGATTTGCACTATGTTCTTTGAATACTGCAACGACTAAGTCTGAATATAACATCGTTCGCAGACATGCCAGGTACAGAGATCTGATCAGTGCATATTACTCTTTTTGGAGATTTGGTAGTAAATATATCGATAAAGGTATGAGTGCGTGATGTATGGTGAGCTGTGCAGTGCAAGGAAAGCAGTGCAAGGTTTAAGCAGGAACGTATATGCTTCACTGATGGTTATTTTCCGCTTGCTCAATAAGCGAATAGAACAGACCTGAAAATTGATAACGTTGGTGAGAAGTACCCTCCGTTATGCACTGTGCAGTGTCTTGCGAAATATATACGTATTTAGACGCTGAAGAAATAAAACTACATACGAGTAATTTTTAACGACGTTAAAAAGTTGAAAGTAACGATTTCATCAATTCACTGACAGTTACCTACTTATAAATTGCACCACATTGTCAGTTTATTAAGGCAGCAAGACACATAACCAGCACACTGGTGTTCTTGACGCATCATAGGTCAGTTTTATTCGACCTTCCGTTTAGAAGTCAATCGTTATAGAAGATATTTAATCCAGTTTCGAGACCTCAACCTGGAGCTCAGTCGGCGCCAGACGCTGATGGAGGTTACTGAAAGCAGCTGGCTCATTTCGGTTGAAAAATAAAGAACACATGAAAAGAAAACTCGGCGGCCGTGAAGGCTGTGGCTGGAATTCAGGCCACTACAGACAAAATTCGATACATTCCAGCTATAAAGTTCGTATTCGCCTACCAAGCTGATCTGTAGTTATTGCTCTCCATCTCTATTCGTACACAGTTCTATGGCCGTTTCACTCTCTCTCTCTATCTTTTTCTCTTTCTCTCTCTCTCCTTCGGAACCCCATTGCAGTTATGTCGACAGAGACGGCTGACTTGCCCGGCGTCAATGGAAAGAACAGAAAATGGTCCTTTTCAGGAAACTGTCACAGCATTCGCTTGAACCGACTTAGAAAAAGCACATAAAGCGTACTCCAGGACACTTTCACTATTCTGTTTCGGAATGTGATGCACAGCCGCAGAATATGTGCCTCTCCAGGAGAAGCTTCATGTTGGTATTGTTATGGAGTACTAAAGGAGTAAGCACAATGTTCCTATGAGAAATACTGGTTTATTTCTTAGGACCTACATTACGCTGTGGCGCCTAGAACAGCTTACGACATCGATAACCAGAGGCGACAGGGAGAGATCACATTGGATGAGTGACTTCGATCGTAGGGGGATCTATGTCAACGTAGGAGCAAGGAACGAAACATATCTTCAAGACATCTTGAGATAATGAGGGAGCGAGAATTATGGCAACTTATGTTCAGTCTGACGTTCTTGCCCAGCAGCTGCTCTAACTGAAATGCAGCACGTTTCACAAGTGTTCGTATGATCGAAACAATCCTCAGTAAGGCAATTTTTCAACTTCAAATAGTAGTTATGGAAGCCTACACTAAAAACGTATCGATAAATTAGTAAAAATATTTCCAGTGTTAGAGTTCTAGCCCCACTTTTAATAAAATTAACTTCTGATACAAGACGAGTAAGAGCTATGCTCTTTGGGGTCTCAAGATAACACGTAAAACAAAATCGTACTGATGCAAGACGAGCGAATGCAATATTCGTTGCTTTTACAAAATTAAATTATCCTAGTAGTCGCTTCCCCTCCCCCCCCCTCCCCCCAAACACCATGGACGTTGTCGTTGGTGGGGTGTCTTGCACGGCTGTATGGCTCAACGAAACAAATAACCATAGGTGCAACCTCAACGAAGGGATATCTGTTGAGAGGCCACACAAAAGATTGGTTCCTGACAAAGGGCAGCAGCCTTTTCAGTAGTTGCAGGGGCAACAGTCGGGATACCTGACTGATCTGGCCATCTAACATCACCTAAAACGGCTTTGTTGTGCTGGTACTGCGAACAGTTGAAAGCAAGGGGAAACTAGAGCCGTAATTTTTCCCGAGGGCATGCAGCTCTACTGTGTGGTTGAATGAGGGTGACATCCTCATGGGTAAAATATTCCGGAGGTAAAACAGTCCCCGTCTGGATCTCCAGGAGGGAACTGCTCAGGAGGATGTCGTCATCTGGAGAAACAAAACTGGAATTCTACCGATCGGAGTGTGGTATATTAGATCCCTTAACCCGACAGGTACATTAGAAAATTTAAAAAGGGAAATGGATGGTTGAAGTTAGATATAGTGGGAGTTAGTGAAACTCGGTGGAGGGAGCAACGAGATTTCTGGTCGGGTGAGTACAGGGGTGTAAAAAAGCTCAAGTAGGGGCAATGTTGGAGTCAGTTTCATAATGAACAAGAAAATAGGAAAGCGGGTAAGACACTATGAACAGCACAGTGACCGCATTGTCGCCGGCTGGAGTGGCCGAGCGATTCTGGGCTCTACAGTCTGGAACCGCACGACCGCTAAGGTCGCGGGTTCGAATCCTGCCTCGGGCATGGATGTGTGTGATGTCCTTAGGTTGGTTAGGTTTAAGTAGTTCTAAGTTCTAGGGGACTGATAACCTCAGAAGTTAAGTCTCATAGTGCTCAGAGCCAGTTGAACCATTTTGAACCGTATTGTTGTAGCCAAGATAGAAACGAAGCTCACACCCACCACAGTAGTACAAGTTTATGTGGCCACAAGCTCCACGGAAGATGAAGAGACTGAAGAAATGTGTGATGAGATAAAAGAAATTATTCAGACACTTATGGCAGACGAAAATATAATTTTGATGGAGGACTGGAATTCGGTAGCGGGAAAAGATAGAGAAGAAAAAACAGTAGATGAATGTGAATTGGGAGAAAGGAACGAAAGAGGAAGCCGTCTGGTAGAACTTTACACAGAGCATAATTTAATCATAGCTAATACTTGGTTTAGAAAGAGGACTGTTTATGTGAAAGAGACCTGGAGACACCAGAAGGTTTGAGGTTGATTAAATAATGGTAAGATAGAGATTTTAAATTGTAGGATATTTCCAGGGGCAGATGTGGACTCTGACCACAATTTATTTGTTAGGAACTGTAGATTAAAACTGAAGAAACTGCCCAAAAAGATAGGAATTTAAGGAGATGGGGCCTGCATAAACTGAAAGAACCAGAGATTGTAGAGAGTGTCAGAGGGAGCAGTAGGGAACAATTGACAAGAGCTGGGGAAAGGAATTGAGTAGAATAAGAATGGATAGCTTTAAGAGATTAAATAGTGAAAGCAGCATCTACATCTAAGTCTACATGGTTACTCTGCAATTCATACTTAAGTGCCTGGCAGAGGGTTCATCGAACTATTTTCGTACTACTTCTCTACCATTCCACTCTCCAATGGCGCGTGGGGGAAAAGGAACATCTAAATCTTTCCGTTCGAGCTCTGATTTCTCTTATTTTGTTATGATGATCATTTCTCCCTACGTAGGTGGGTGTCAACAAAATATTTTCGCATTCGGAAGAGAAAGATGGTGACTGAAATTTCGTAAATAGATCTCGCCGCCAAGAAAGCCGCCTTTGTTTCAGTGACTGCCACCCCAACTCGCGTATCATATCAGTGACACTGTCACCCCCACTACACGATAACACGAAACGGGCTGCCCTTCTTTGAACTTTTTCGATGTCCTCCGTCAATCCTACCTGGTTAGGATCCCACACCGCGCAGCAATATTCCAGCAGAGGACGGACAAGTGTAATGTAGGCTGTCTCTTTAGTGGGTATGTCGCATCTTCTAAGTGCTCTGCCAACAAAGCGCAGTCTTTGTTTCGCCTTCCCCACAATATTATCTATGTGGTCTTTCCAATTTAAATTGCTCGTAATTGTCATTCCTAGGTATTTAGTCGAATTGACAGCCCTTAGATTTGTGTGATTCATCGTATATCCTAAATTTATAGGATTTCTTTTAGTACCCATGTGAATGACCTCACACTTTTCTTTGTTTAGTGACAATTCCCACTTTTCGCACCATACAGAAATTCTCTCTAGATAATTTTGTAATTGGACTTGATCGTCTGATGATTTTACTAGACGGTAAACTACAGCATCATCTGCAAACAAACTAGGGGGGCTGCTCACATTATCACTTAGATCGTTTATGCAAATCAGGAACAGCAGAGGGCCTGTGAAACTACCTTGCGGAATACCAGATATCACTTCTGTTCTACTCGATGATTTGGCGTCTATCACTACAAACTGTGACCTCTCTGAGAGGAAATCACGAATCCAGTCACACAACTGAGCGAATACTCCATATGCACACAATTTGATTAATAGTCGATTGAGAGGAACGGTATCAAAAGCCTTCTGTAAATATAAGAATATGGATTCGAACTGAGATCCCTTGTCGACAACACTCATTACTTCATGGGGATAACGGTATTTTCTGAATCCGTGTTGGTTATGTATCAATAAGTCATTTTCTTCGAGGTGATTCATAATGTCTGAGTACAGTATAAGCTCCAAAATCGTACTGAAAATTGAGGTCAGTGATATGGGTCTGTTATTCAATGGGTTACTCCTATTTCCATTCTTGAATATTGGTGTGACCTGTGCTACTTTCCAGTCTTTTGGAACAGACCTTTCGTCAAATGAGCAGTTGTATATGATTGCTAAGAAAGGTGCTATTGTGTCTGCCTACTCTGAAAGGAACCTGATTGGTATACCTTCTGAACCAGAAGACTTACCTTTCTCAAGTGATTTGAGGTGTTTCGCAACACCTAAGATATCTACTTTTATGTTCTGGTTTCAAATTCTGGAGTATTTACTTCATCAATTTTCGTGAAGAAATTACGGAAAACTGTATTTAGTAACTCCGCTTTAGTGGCACCATCATCGGTAACATTTCCATCGCTATCGCTCAGTGACGGTATTGACTGTTTTTTGCCACTGGTGTACTTTACATCTGACCAGAATCTCTTGGGTGTTTTCTACAATATTTTGAGACAATGTTTCATTGTGGAAACTACTAAAAGCATCTCGGACTGATGTCCGCACTAAATTTCGAGCTTCCATAAAACTTAGCCACTCTTGGGGATTTTGCGTTCTTCTGAATTTGGCACGCTTTTTTCGTTGCTTCGGCAACAGTGTTCTGACGTGTTTTGTGTACCATGGTGGATCACTCCCGTCTTTTATTAACTTATGCGGTATGAATCTATCTATTGCTGTCGATACTGTATCTTTGGATTTGAGCCATATCTAGTCTACACTTACATAATTAGCTTGGAAGGAATGGAGACTCTCTCTGAGGATCAAATAGATAAAAAGGCAAGACCTAGTGGAAATACTTGGATAACATAAGACGTATTGAATTTGACAGATGAAAGGAGAAAAATATAAAAACGCAGAATATGAAAAGGAGAATAGGAGAAAAAAGAAGAGACAGAAACTTAAATTGCAATTTACGTCAATGAATATTAAACTTGAAATGTTAAAGTTAGAATGAATGTTACTTGATGTTATGTTAAATGTGCTTAGCAAATAAGTTTTTCCCCATAATTAAGAGTGACTTAAAAGGGATCTGGGCTTTCAGCACTGTGTGGATATGCCCATGTTTTCTAAGTTTACTTGTATGATGTACCGACACGAAGCTGTAGCCCCCGCACCCTGCACCTAACGCTGCTATTGCACGCCGTTCCCCTGAAAAACTTACTTAAATTTATTTCTCACTTTAGAAATGCTTGGTCACCTACACTCGTAGCATACTCTGCGATATATGAATGTAGTCGTCTCATTTTTTATAGGAGAAAATATTAGTAAATTACGGTACAGTTCCATAAGATGACCTACTGCCACGGAACCGGACCGCGTCCAGGCTCGAACTAACATCCATAAGGCCGCAGAGGCGAATGTCTAATCGTACGTATATGTAAACTTGAAGCAAATATTTCCAAAGTTGTTAAAATGATGAAATTTCTGACCTTTGAATAAATATTCATTTATAGTTCTCTTTAACAAAACAACCACTTTCGTATTTCAATTCACAAGATATTACGCCTCAGCGTTTAAATAATCTCAGTTCTCTAGCTCAGCTAATTCTGTAATGGCTGCCGTTCAATTAGATCCACTTCGACAACACGTCTTTTTATTCCAGTATCTCAAGCCGTAGCAAAAAGTATTATTAATCCAGTGTCAAGGTTGCTATATCAACAAAGAGTAGCATCGCTTAAAGCCCTACAGAGAGTTTATTCTCGTAGACACTTTCTTTCAATGCTGCTAGCGCACATAGCAACGGAGTACGTTGAACAACGTTCTGTGCCGTAAAACAGTGTGCGCACAGCTGATATACACAATCAATCTCTAATGCTTAACACTTCTCATAACTGTGTCATTAGAAGAGGATCAAATAAGTAACAAGGCAAGACATAGTAGAAATCAATGGATAACACAGGAGATATTGAATATAACAGACGAAAGGAGAAAATATTGTAGTTAATAGATCAAGGAACACGGGAGATATAGAATTTAATAGACGAATGGAGAAAATGGTGAATTTAATCGGCGAAAGGAGAAAATATAAAAATGCGGGCAATGTAGCAGGATGAAGGGAATAACAACTTCAAAAAATGAG
Organism: Schistocerca gregaria; assembly: GCF_023897955.1. NCBI lineage: Eukaryota > Metazoa > Arthropoda > Insecta > Orthoptera > Acrididae > Schistocerca > Schistocerca gregaria. The sequence goes on from NC_064923.1 coordinate 658,555,261, forward strand.
ATTGACAGGACGTGGAAGATGGCTAAGCAGAAATGGCTATAGAACAAATGTAAGGATTTAGAAGCATATTTCACTAGGGGAGGGACAGATACCATATACAGGAAAATTAAACAGGCCTTTAGAGGAAACAGGAATAGGTGAATGAATATCAAGAGCTCAGTTGGACAACCAATCCTGAGTAAAGAAGGGAAAGCCAGTAAGTGGGAGGAGTATATAGAGGGGCTGCACAAGGGTGATGAAGGCAAGGTTATAGAAATGGAAGGAAACGTAGGTGAAGATGACATGGGAGATGCAATACTGCCAGAAGAATTTGGTAGAGCACTGGAAGAGGTAAACTGAAACAAGGTCCTGAGAGTAGACGACATTCCATCACAACTACTGATAGCCTTGGGGAGGGTCGGTTTGATTTGGGGGAGGAGGCCAAACTGCAAGGTCATCGATCTCACCGGATTAGGAAAGGAAGTCGCCCGTGCCCTTTCAAAGGATTGCCTGATGCGATTTAGGGAAATCACGGAAAACCTAAATCAGGCTGGCCGGATGTGGGATTGAACCGTCATCCTCCCGAATGCGAGTCCAGTGTGCTAACCAATGCACCACCTCGCTCGGTCTTTCCAGCTGGTGTGCACGATTTATGAGACAGGAAAAATAACCCTTAGACTACAAGAAGAAATTGAAAATTCAAATAAAAAAAACAGTTACTGGTAGGAGTGAAAATTACCGAACTACGAGTTTAATAAGTCAAGGTTGCAAAATACGAACACGAATTACTTACAGGAGAACGGAAAAACTGTTAGAAGCAGACCTTGGGGAAGAACATTTGTAAGAACACGTGAGGCAATACTGGGTCTAGAAATTATCTTACAAGATACGTTTAGGAAAGGCAAACCTGCGTTTATAGCACCTGTAGACTTAGAGAAAGATTTTGACAATGTTGACTGGAATAGTCTCTTTGAAATTCTGCAGGTAACAGGGGTAAAATACAGGGAGCGAAAGGCTATTTACAACTTATACAGAAACCAGACGGCAGTAACAAAAGTTGAGGGGCATGAAAGGGAAGCTGTGGTTAAGAAGGGTATGAAACAGGACTGAAGCCTATCCCTGATGTTACTCAATCTGTATATTGAGCAAGCAGTAAAGGAAACAAAAGGAAAATTTGGAATAGCTGAAAGACGATTACTGTTAATGAAGTAAAAGATCCACACAGTGGACACCAAAGGAAAAAGCTACTCCTTATGTTTCTGGTCTAGACTGCCATAAAAATGCACAGGAACTGTTAATCAGAACTCAGGGAGAAGTTATAGTCTAATACACAATAGATTTATTGATCTTAAACAAGACAAGACAACAAAATTATTAAAGAATCATCATACAAAAAATATTTATTTAACAAAAGCCTTACTAACATGGGAACAATGGTGGACAAAGTGGCCTGTCTGGGATCGACACACGACACTAACTAGAACACTACTCGCTCTATCTCACTTAATACACATGAATCCAGGTTATGGCATCAAACTACGCCACCACCAAGCATCTATATTCTACCACACAAAAAAGGAAACATATGGTTCGAAAGAACAGGATGCTGAGAGATAGATATTACAGCCTACGTCGCAGCAGCAAATTCTTTGCCATCCTACTGGCCAAGGCAGCACACCACGATGCGTTTGGCGACTGAAGTCATGGACGGCGGCAATCTGTTGATTAAATGAGCGTTCCCGAAAATTGCAAGTACGCGGTCTCGCGTTCTCTTAATTCAGAACGCAGATACTTCCCTAAGAGCCTCTGAAACCCCGACGAATTCCAGTGTGCAGGTGGACCCGTTTGCTGGTCTGCCAAACCAATTTGACTCCGTGCCACGACTGTGCGTGCCGGAATACGTCAAATGTTTTAGACGGCCGACTCAAGACAAGTAAGTACCGTTGATGACATAAGCAGTACCTCTGACGGTTCAGAAGGTGACTGGCACAGGCTCTAAGCCGCACACTAGGAAAGGACACAAGTCTCACCGTTTAGGTAGAGACCTGCAGTTCTTTACTACCGAAGCGTCAGTACACGAGACTTGTACAAGAGTGACGATCTCCCTTTCTCTGTTCCAAAAAACATTTCTCTTTTTTGACTGCGGCACGGCCCGTCTGGAAATGTCTCCTCACCGTTCTCCAGAATAAACGAGCTTTGTAGCCCCACCAACGCTGTGCTTTTACTGCAGTTGTTTAAGTGGGCACGCTGTCCATTTGAACGCAGGTAAAGCTTACCGTATTTCTTTCCCTAGAGCACGCAAACAAGACCATAAACTGCTGCCCACCATTTCATCAGAATGTATGAAGTCAAATCGCAGTAGATCGTATTCCCTACACCGAATCAGAAGTGAGAGTGCCTTGCAATCTCTCATACGAATTAAAATCCAGGGAGAAGAAACAAAAACTTTGACGTTCGCCAAAGACACTGTAGTTCAGTTGAGAAAGCAAAGGACTTGGAACACCAACTGAATGGAATGGACAGTGTTTCGAAAGGAGGGTGTAAGATGAACATCAACAAAAGCAAACCAAGGATAATGGAATGTAGTCAAATTCCATCAGGTGATACTGGGGGAATTAGTAGGAAACTTAACACAGTAGATGTCTTCTGCTACTTGGCCAGCAAAATAATTGATGATGGGAGGATTTAAAATGTGGACTGGCAGTGACAAGAAAAGCGTTCTGTAAAAGAGAAATTTGTTGCCATCCAAAATAGATTTAAGTGTTAGGAAATCTTTTCTCAAAGTATTTGTGTGGAGTGTAACCGCGTACAGAACTGAAACATGGACGATAAGCAGTTTAGGGAAGAAAAGAATAGAAGCTTTTGAAATGTGTTGCTACAGAAATGTGTTGCTGAAGATCAGATGGTCAATGGTGTAATTAATGAGAAGGTACTGAAAAGAGGTGGGGAGAAAATAAATTCGTGACACAACCTGAGTATGTTGTCAGTTGGTAACACACATTCTGAAACATCAGGGGATCACCGTTTAGTGTTAGATGGGAGTGTGTGCGGTAAAAATCGTAAGGGGAGACCAAGTAGATTCAGAAAGACATTAGCTGCAGTAATTACTCAGAGAGAAAAAGGCCTGCACAAGACAGAGTAGCAAGTGGAGCTGCATCAAACCGGTCTTTGGACTCAAGACCACAACACCATCATTGTAGTCGACCAATCGTATGCACAAGGATAAACATCGACACATTGGGTGTGAAACAGGTTATATTTAAAAGCAAACAATGGAAACTCAAGACTGGAATATCACCAAGGTAGGGAAAGGATCGATTGCTCCTTACCATAAAGATGACACGTTAATTTGCATACAGACACTTACGCATAAGCTTTCAACAACAGCTTCATCAGAAAAAGAAAGAGAAAACACACCATTCATTGACACAAGCAAGAACATATCAAGCACACATGACCACCAACTCTTGCAGCTTGGACCAGAACGCAACTGTCACATGGAATGGACGCAGCAGTTTGGAGGGGGAAGGAAAGGAAAAGGATAGCAGTGTATCAGCGGGAGGAGAGGAGAGGGCTGTCTGATGCAGGAACTAGACTGGCAATGGGCACAGAGTCAGGAGGCTGTGTAGCAGGGAGGTAGGGAAAATAGAGCGAAAAAGGAGAGGAGTGGACAAAGATGGGCAGGTGCCTTGGCAGAGGGCAGCACACAAAGAGGGTTGGAGATGGAATTTGGAGGAGGTGACAGGACAGAGTGGGTAGAGGATGTGGGCCCCCTGTGTTACTGTAGGTTATGGCTGGATTGTTTCTGGAGTGGGGAATGTATTGTAAGGATAACTCCAATCTGTGCAGTTCAGAAAAACTGGTGGTGGACGGTAGGATCCAGATAGCTCAGGTAGTGAAGCAACCATTGAGATAAATCAAGCATCTTATATTCAGCTGCATGTTGTGCCATATGGTGCTCTATTTTGCTCTTGGCCCAGTGCGGTGGTGGTCATCCACCCTGCTGGACAGATGGTTGGTGGTCATACCAATATAAAAAGTTGTGCAATGATTGCAGCAAAGCTTTTGTATGACATGGCTGCTTTCACAAGTGACCAGGCCTCTGACAGGGTAGTATAAGCCTTTGACAGGACTGGAATAGGAAGTGCAAGGTAAATGGATTGGGCAGGTCTTACACCTGGTCTTCCACAGGGATATGAACCTTGTGTAATGGGTTGGGATAGGAAGTGGCATAGGGATGGACTAGGATGTTGTGGAGATTGAGTGGGCGAGAGAGCACCACTTGAGAAGGGATGGGAAGAGCCTCGGGCAGTATGTTCCGCAATTCAGGATATTGTTATAAGTAATCAAAGCCCTTGCGAAAGAAGTGGTTCAGTTATTACAGTCTGGATGGTGGGGTGGTGCTCGGTGACCAAAGAGGCACCTTTTTGTGGCTGGTTCCTGGGAGTGTTGGGAGAATTGATGCGAGCTGTAATGGCTTGGGAGATCTGCTTGTAGACTCTATCTGGAGTTTAGTACATGTCTGTGAAGGCCTTGGTGAGACCCTCAGCATACTGGGTAAGCGAGTTCTTGTCACTGCAGTACTCCTTCCTGGATATTCAGGATGTAGGGAACAGATGTTTTGGTGTGAATTGGAGGTGAGCTATTGAAAGTTAGAACTATTTATGGTTGATGGGTTTAATGTGAATAGAGGTGCAGATGGAGTCATCTGAGAGGAGGGGGTCAACGTCCAGGAAGGTGGCTCACTTTGACAAGAAAGGCAAAGTGAAGTGGATGGGGGAAAAGGTTCTGAGTTTTTGAACGACTGAAGGTAGGGTGTCTTGGCCCTGAGTCAGGATCATTAATATATCATCAATGAACCTAAATAATACTAGGGGTTTGGTGTTTCGGGAAGCAAGAAAAGTCTCCTCTAAGTGGCCCATGAACAGATTGGCATTGGAGGGTGCTATGTGAGTCACAGTCATAGGCACCTGCACCTGCATGGTATCCACCTTTGCCAACTGGTTTAGAGGCCATTTAGAGGAGACCTTCCTAGCTTCCCGAAAGGCTAAACCCCTAGCCCAGCCTAGCCTATCCACAAATACATCTTAGTGCTAAATATATCTGAGGATTTGGGTACACCGATATTTCAGAACACAAGCACCCTTCCACACCACAATGATGCATGTCATGTTTCCACTAAGCATATTCCTACCAATCACACATACTCAAGATTGCGTAGCACTCACCATCCACCGACTACAGGGTAGCCCCATCCATACCAAGCAGGGGACAGACCTGCATTCACACCAGCCATCCCGGCATAAAGTAGCTCTCTGTACCGAATTCTCATAGGTTTGAGCGACTGTCAACTGATCAGTTTACATGGGGGGGAATAACCTATCCTCCAGCACAAACACCTGTCATATTGTATCTTCTCACATAATACACACGTCCACTTCCGTCACCATTCACCCAGCACACTGGTCACTTCACCATCTCTGCTGCCATGGGCAGCATCAGACAGGCGGATTCTGGCCAGTGAAGCCTTGTGACCACTCCTGCCAACAGCCACCATGCACTGCGAAACTAACAGCACCAGCCATGGTGTACTGCAAAACAAACAGCTGCAGCTTGGATGTATACAGTAGCTCTAGCCAATTCCACCCCAACATAGGTCCTCTCCTCCTCCCCCTCTCCCCCCCCCCCCCCCCCCCAGGTTTAAAAAATCCACTTTCCAGACTGAAATGGCAATGTTGTTGGCAATACACCTTGAATTTCTCACGTGAAATGTAGATTTCTCTCTTTTATGTGATTTATTTTCGAAGACAGAAGAAATCAGGGCATATGCGCGTATTCAGATCGATTAAATATCGTTACTTGTTATGAAAATCCTGTAACAGTGTGGCATAATCTACATTTCCTCATAATTTCCCGTCTTCAGGTGCAACAATCTCTTCTAATCAGCTTAATGTCTGTTCTGTCCTGCATCACATGTTAAACTAATTTTTGGCTCACGACGGAGTGCTAAGAACTACCTCTGTCTCAGGATGTCTCCTCACTTTCAAACTCGCTTAAAGTAACCAAATGCTTCACACTTATAAAGTCTCTTCTGATTTTATTATGATGGTCGTCTCTAACTGTGAAGGTGGAAGACTGAAATTTCGTTAAAGGATATTACCGCAACGAAAGCCATTGCTTTGACACATCAGGGGGCACATCATTATCAAATTGATAGGCTAATTAATTAAACTGATCATTCAGAGTACACTCACCAGGTAGCTGAAATGGGAATCCTTGGAGGAAAGATGATGATCTTTATGATGAAAGCTATTCAAAGCCGACATTTTGAGCTGACCGCAGAAGGATTCTACCACCAACAACATACATTTTGCTTAAGGACCGCGCTATTAAAAACATTATCACAATGACTGTCACCCTTCATAAAAGTGGTCTTGATTCTACAAGCACACAAAAGATTCACTCACGTTAACTATATATAACTCACGTTAACTATATTATATATGCTTTATAAATCGAGGTGTGGTATTGCTTCCGAATGAAGCGGACTTCCACACAAATACCGAGACTTTGAATATAGACGACGATCACGGGGTGTGTATTAAAAGACTGAAAGTGCGAGTGCACGTCGCCAGCGGTGTAATTTCGTAATAAAACCACCCGTATTACCGAATATAGAAAATGATTCTGTTAAGGAATGTTGGATTAAACCGATATTTGCAACTCGCTCTTGCCACTGCTAGATATTTTCTGCACTAAGAAACAGTATTTGTAACACCGTCTAATTTGACACCATGTAGAAAGTGTAACAAAGGTTCCACGGAGTTACAGGGGATGGAGGTTTGTTAACTGGGAATACAGCAGGTAGTGTGCTATGCGACATATCACTTAAAAATGCAATGCTAAACTGAGGTCGTAAGGAATGCACAAAATTCTACGATGAATACAGTGGCTTTTCAGATATGTAGTGTTACGCTTTCTTCCAGAAATGCTGTCTACGGTTTGGAATCAAGTCTCTCCATTCAACTGCATACTTGCGTTGGATCTTATGGAGATGTTTTTTTTAATAATTACATCCTCTAGTGAATCATACTCGTGGCACTCTCATATCTCGAAATAAGTCACCCTTTTCGAATCTATGTGATAAGGACGCCATACAGCAAAACTCCAGTATTGTTTTAGACAGTGTCTGTGCATCTTGTAACTGTTCCTCAGGCTCTGCCCAACCCTCCCTGCGGCTTTGTCCTTATGATCATTCCGGTTTAAGTTGGAACTGAATGGAATTCAGAGAGCGCTGTTTCTAAGACCTTCTACATCCTGTAGAGAAACAGGGCGAGCTGAGTTAATGTGGCAGGGCCACATTTTGACCACTTAGCGGAAACGAGAACATGTTGTCATAGCTTCACCAACCGCGTGTAATGTGTAAGGCCAGAGCCAAACAAAGCTTTCTCCTGCAACAGGAGGTAGTAGCAAAGACAGTACAAGCAGTTACAGTGGTGTTTCTTATCGAGAAAATTAGAAAGACTTCACATCACATGGGAACCAGAACAAGGACGAGGAATTTGCTACTGCACTGCGTCTCCAAACTACATACAGATACTACAGTCTGAAGGACCGTCAGGGTGCATTCATGTCTGTCGCTCAAACCTGTCTCTATCCTTGCTATTTTGTATAATCGACGAAGAAAAACTATAAACTACGCAAACTCTGCTAACATCACCTGGTAGGAAACTCAGTAAGATATTACCACATCCCTTTACTCTCATAAATCGATAACAGGTAACATCTGTGTGCTGGCATCGAGCATATCTGGCGATCCTATTAAAGGTACAGGTAATCATCTTGGTATTGAAGGTCTTTTTTCCGTGTTTGCTTTAACAATACATATGTTTTTGGATAGGGTCCGCCTTTAGCAAAACACGGTTTTGTTTTATAACCCAAAGGATGCTGCAACTGCAATGAAACATGTTTGGGTTATAAAACAAAACTGTGTTTTGCTAAAGGCGGACCCTATCCAAAAACATATGTAAAGGTACAGGGTTTGATTCACTGGAGCAGGCGGCCAATAATCAAAGTCACTTGCACAGACCAGTTTGAAGTTTCGTTACCTGTGCTGTAGGAGGTCCGTGTCCTGGAAACTAACAATGACAAGAGACTCTGTGGTTCTTTCATAAGCAACTTGATACATTGTTTTTTTTCTGCTGTAACACACCCAAGCGGTGTATGACTACAGCTTTGTAAACCACCATACATTTTATTTTTCCACCACTGTCATGTGCTAAACTGACATTAACATGTTTCAATCCATTGCCCCTCTCAGAAAGCTGGACATCACAAGGTGTAACGTATGCTGCTCGTACAACACACAGGATGATTGAATTAAAACACAGAGGTAGTATTTCTTATTGACAAAAATGTGGAATACATCACAATGTATGGAAACTGGAAGCGTTTGCAGCATTCTGGAGTGTTTCCAAACAGCTGCCTGAAAGTGATGACTTGTACATTTAATCTCATCTTTCACAGTGACTAGGTAGCAGATGTGTAGGTGTCCGGTTTTGAGGAGGCCAAGACCATTGATTCCTTATATTACAGCCACGTAAGCGATCGCTGTTTCGGAGCTGGCCTTCCCTGGAAGGTGTTGCTCCCACCAAGACTCTCTCCATCTCAACCAAGTGGTGTCAGATAATCAAAAATACTGTGGCAGTGGATGGATGGGATGGAAAAGACAATGTCAGTGTACTCTAATAGGCACCACAGTTGATAGTGCAAACAATTTTTAAAATTTCACGTTTTTTCCTAATTTCAGTACTGACCAACAACATGGCGGAATGCTTCCCAATTTCTTTATCTTCGCTAAACCACCTCTCCGCTACTTTGCATGTACCATATACTAGATAGCTAATGTATACAGGTGACTATGCAGTAAGTCCATTCATGGTTAATTATCAAACATATACACTAAAGTATACCAGAGAGCATTCTATACCAATGTAGTTAGGTTATGTACATATTTCTAGCTTTTAAATCATAGTGCATAATTTATGATTACAATCGCCCATCTTTCATACAGTATTCTCACATTCTTAGGATGAAGCTGGAGACTGAAAGACCTCCCCACATTGTCTTTGACCAACTCCCCATGCAACATTGTCTCCAATTTAATTTTCAGCTGGCCAGAAGTAGAATGGTACTATACCCACTTCAGTGAACAAAAGAGCAGAGTCAGTGACTGCTGTTCAGCAAAAACTGTTCCACGCCAACCTTACTTGTGGCACCCATCCAAGTGCACAAGATATCTCCACAAGTGCACTTGTCGATGAGGTCAGCACCCCATATCAGTGTATAATAGATATGAGGCTGTTGTGATGATATAACAGATGGTTGAGAAGGAACGTGTAGAATTTGAAACATTTTACACAAATCAACTGTGCTATCAATTGTGAAGCATTGTTCCAGTGTTTGGTATCCATGCAAAGATGATATCTGAAATGATTATGGAACATAAACACATTCCAAGGCTACCTGGTTCTGCACTTATACATTCTTCAACACTAGAGTGTGTAGTTTTCGAGCTATTAGTCGTGTGGAATGCAGCGCTGTTAATATGCCAGCGTAAGAAATATATTTTCAGCACATTACATACATTCTCTCTGCAGTTTTCTCTACACTAAACTATGGTGACAAACTGTAAAGTGAAAAAACTACTCCCTTGCACACCAAAGATAACCTCGATTCTTTGTACCACAAACACATAGTTTTCCAGAGGTGTATGTCGTCTGCTGTTTAGAGAGTTCAATCCTGATTACAATTTGAAGATTATGATATATTCACAACAATCCTATAAAATGATCATCGGCAGTCGAAAATACATATGAAGAAACAGCGACATCTTACGAAGGAAATAAACACCATGATCATTAGCCAGAGGAGATGTAACAGTCTTATCACAGTTTACCACAGCCCCTGATAACCTTCCTCTTACACACAGAAGTCATGGTCTAATGTTAGGTTGCATAGCTCATGTGCAGGATAATATTACTGTTTCGCCTTGACACCACGTCTCTAAAATGCCTCTTCTTTCCACTATAAAAGGTGTGTATTTGTACCATCAATCTACTCTCCTCCTCCACAACAAGTAATTTTATTGATTTCGCTCAGCATTCATTTCATGTTTTTATTTTTTATTTTATGTATTCTTAGTCAGTTTCTGTAATTTTCCTAGGTTTTATTTTACATATATCATCGAATTTCCCTCAATTTTTACTTACTTAAAATCAATTTCTCTTGATTATAACAGGTAGTCCTCGAATTTTACCGATTTTATGTCATTTATCATATTTTTTCCAGTTTTCGATATGTTTATGGTCATATTGCTGACATAGCCATGCGCTGTTTGATTTTCTGTGAGAGTATTTGCGCACTAGCCTACTAAAAATCCTAAGACTTATCCTCCCCCTGATGACCCACATGCGTGCATTTTGGATAGGCCGATTATGAAAAGTATGTCAGTAGCCGTTTCGTACCTATATGAAACTGAAGACTCGATTTGTGTCCAAGATGTGACAGAGAACTCGAGTACTTCACTTACATCTAGAGGAAGGTGTTGAAATAGGTTTTCCATTAATCTACATGACTCACCACACATGTGTTGGAATCCCTCTGCTGATAGTGGTAAGCAGACATTTGCTGTTAACGACTGTAGGTAGATAGCGGTCTAACAAGGTGAGTGCCAGGGTTGGGAAATGATTTCGGAGTGGGACGGCCACAATGCCACAGCCATACGACCAGATGGCCAGCCATTCATGAGAAAAACGCTCCGAAACTTTCAGTCCTACAGTATATAGTACCCATGCTCACTGAACCGAATGGCGCGGTGGCCGATCCAATATTGGTAACAATTCGTGCTTCGTGTTTTCAAAGTATCTATTTGCTTTTTCTTATTAAAAAATAATACAATGACGTTCAAATTGAAAACTTTTGTTCTTTCAACATTTTCCAACAAAAGTGTTTCCTTCAAATATTCGTTCGTATTGTATATTGAAAACTGTGTGCATGGGAGAATAATATTCATATTGTGGAGGCTATGAATAATGATATGTTTATTCGCTGGATTCCGAATTACACAAGAGCCAGAATGATATTTGTCATAAAAACACTCGAAACAAAAGATGTTTGAACAATTTGCGCATCTAATAAATGAAGATTTTTTACACGAGCAGCGAATTTTGAGGATATCTGTCGAAAAGCAGACCTCGGTAACATTTCTAAAGATGTGACTTTCTGTGGTTAGTGCGAACCAAACGTATTGGATCATATTGTGAAAAACAGGAGATGATAACTGGTAGTGAACGATCGAGTGAATTTTAATAGTCTTCTCGTGAATTAATCTCTCGTTCCGGTTCAATTAACGTGGCGCAATTTTGCAAGCATTTAATTAAATTTTTCACCTGTCTGTAAAAATAAACATAACAGGGTTGCACTAGTGGTGTACACTTCGGTGTAATAACTTTGAGGGCACAGGTGGGACGTTGTGCGTCGTCCTGGAAAACCTCGTCATACAGTTGTGGTTGTGTTTGCCCTCCCCAGGAGTCGACGATGAGGAGAAACCTTTTGTTCCCAACATAGGGCTTCAAAGATATTTTAAGAAACTCGTTGTAGTTGTTTGTAGTCAGCTTTCCATATTTTGATGACGTCATATTGACGTTCTTGTATGTTTTGGCGTATTCATCGATCGTCTTCTGGACTCGCGGTCCAAATGCACCTGTTGTCTTCTGCAGGCATACGAAAACACTCGGCAGAACACGTCTAGAAAAAGTAATAGCATATTGTGCTGTATATGAATGTGTAACTTCCTTCATGTCCACTCCCTTCACACGTACGGTCTTCTTTCCTTTGTGGGTGAGAGTCCGGTTGCAAGTAGACTGGTAGTGACACCCTGGAAGCAAATGAAACTGCTCGATATTTAATGACCGACACGATTGTACAATTACACGATTATATAAGAGAATTATTGAAGTGGGTAGTCGTTGGTTGAAAAACCATTTATAGAATGTGATTTCATTTTGTGTCACATATCTGTTTGATCCGTGTTGATAATATAGACCTTGTCAAAAGTGGGTATTAAATCTCTAGTTTGTAGCCGGAAAGTTTCTGCAACAGCCAAGGTTTCTTCCAATGTCACTGTTTCCTTTACTTTCAGTTGACGAATTCTGTGGCGTTGTTTAAATCTCGCCACCCATCGACTAGAAGCTTTAAATTCGAAGTTTTCACCTTGTGCGGCCACTGCGAAAGCCCATTGTTGCAGATTTCGAGTGGTAACTTGCTGGTAATTGTGCCTAGCTTCGACAAAACGATCGTAAGTCCACGAATATATCGCTGTGTATTTGTCAAATACGGATCCAACTTTTTAATTCCGTCTTCCCATCGTGACAAATATTCCTCTTAAGAAAAAGAAAAGAAAAAACGATGACATCCATTACTTTTCAGCGCCTACAGACTCCACGAAGCATGTGCTTTCGCAATGTTGACGCATTGTATTTTGTATTCTAGCGGAATATACGTAAGCTTTTTGGATTTTTTCCCTGGCGCTTCATGCTCGTCCGAAAAATTGTCTATTGTAATCTCTTCGAATTCTACAAATTCACCACCTTCATTCTCCTGAAGTAACTGTTCATCAACCACGAAAGTGTTTTCACTCGCCGGCCGAAGTGGCCATGCGGTTCTAGGCGCTGCAGTCTGGAACCGCGGCACCGCTACGGTCGCAGGTTCGAATCCTGCCTCGGGCATGGATGTGTGTGATGTCCTTAGGTTAGTTAGGTTGAACTAGTTGTAAGTTCTAGGGGACCAATGACCTCAGAAGTTGAGTCCCATAGTGCTGAGAGCCATTTGAACCATTTGTTTTCACTCAAGAAATCTATCACAGTGTTATACAACTTCTGTGCCATCAGCATAGCTTCGTGTGGAATTGACGGCGAACCTTCTGACGCTAGTAAATCGTTTTCAACCAGCAGTGCATTGAAATGGGTAACTGCATCTTCAATCAGCAACTTCGATTTCTCGCTGTGTAGAGAACCGTTGGTAATATCTTCTACAAGTCCCTCAGAACTCGCGATGTGGTCACTTCGAAGCATTGTAACCACAAAACGTTAGCAACAGGAAAAACTTTCACACCCGTGTACTCGTTCCAAGCGCGCAAAAGCAACTGCTAGGTTCTTCGTCCCTGTTTGTAGTGCAGGGAGCGCAGATGCGCGGCTATTCCTTCGTTCTCCAAGTTTGTCAAATGCCCCTCGTTTACATCGGTCTCATGACATTGAAGTCGATCGTGTACCTGAACTAATCGGATAGAAGCCGTACGCTCCTGTTCGACGGATTTTATGTATAATATACATGATAGAAATGAAATATTGTCAGTATACAATAAGAACGAATATTTGAAGGAAATAATTTGGTCAGAAAAGTTGGAAATATTGAAAGAACAAAAGTTTCGAATTTGAACGTCATTTTTTTTCAGTAAGGTAAAGCAAATAAATACTTTGAAAATACGAAGCACGAATTGTTACCAAATATTACATCGGGCACCGCTCCATTCGGTGCAGTGTGCATGGGTATTATAGACTGTAGGACTGAAAGTTTCGGAGCGTTTTTCTCGTGAATGGCTGGCCATCTGGCCGTATGGCTGTGGCGTTGTAACACTATGGGGTAGTGCAGCCGTCCGACTCCAAACTTCATTTCCCAACCCCGGCACTCCCCTTGTAAGTCATATACAGGTCACACAACTGTGTGCAAGTCGATCGCATGTCATGCCACGCAACCGATGCACCCCAAGAGAACAACAGAAAAATAATGGTGAAATGCGTGATAAATGACCTGTCTATAGAATGCATCATTACTCTACCATTAAATCATACCTCGTTACAACTCCTCTCGGCCGAGCGCTCCATTTATTTTCTATCGTTCTTTAACGCAGATCCACGTCAATTTAGAGGCAAATGTCTCTCTTTTCCAGGAAAGCATCAAAGACAGCAATCAACTTGCACGTATCACTATTACCTCAATAGACATACAACAGAACGTGGTTAAAAAACTATACAGCAACTGTTCAGTAAGGTATTTGTTAGCTGACAACGCATGGGCTGTGATTGGTGGACTGTCTACATTTACTTCTACATCTACATGGATACTCTGAAAATCACATTTAAGTGCCTCGCAGAGGGTTCATCGAACCACCTTCGCAATTCTCCATTACTACCATCTCGAATAGCGATCGGATAGAATGAACACCTACATGTTTCCGTACGACCTCTGATTTCCCTTATTTTATCGTGGTGATCGTTCCTCCCTTTGTAGCTCGGTGTCAACAAAATATTTTCGCATTCGGAGGAGAAAGTTGGAGGAGATTCTGTCTTAACGAAAAACGCATTTCTTTTAATGATTTCCAACCCAAATCCTATATCATCTCTGTGAGACTCTCTCCCATATTTCACGATAATACAAAATGTGCTGCCTTTCTTTGAACTTTTTCGATGTACTCCGTCAGTCCTATCTGGTAAGGATTCCACACAACGCAGCAGTACTCTAAAAGAGGACGGGCAAGCGCACTGTAGGCAGTCTCCTTAGTAGGTCAGTTACATTTTCTAAGTGTCCTGCCAATAAAACGCAGGCTTTGGTTAGCCTTCCCCACAACATTTTCTGTGTGTTCCTTCAATTTAAGTTGTTCCTAAGCGTAATACCTAGGTTGAATTTAGTTGAATTTACGGCTTTTAGATTAGACTTATTTATCGTGTAACCGAAGTTTAGCGAGTTCCTTTTGGCACTCATGTGGATGACCTCACAATTTCGTTATTTGGGGTGAACTGCCACTTTTCGCACTATTCCGATATTTTTTCTAAATCGTTTTGCAGTTTGTTTTGATCTGATGACTTTATTAGTCGACAAACGACAGATTTATCTGCTAACAACCGAAGCAAATCGTTTATATAGCTAAGGAACAGCAAAGGACCTATAACACTACCTTGAGGAACGCCAGAAATCACTTGAGTTTTACTCCATGACTCGTGTGACAGGAAATCACAAATCCAGTCACATAAGTGAGACGATATTCCATAAGCATGCAATTTCACTACGAGCCACCGGCCGTGGTGGCCAAGCGGTTCTAGGCGCTTCAGTCCGGAACCGCGCGACCGTTACGGTCGCAGGTTCGAATCCTGTCTCGGGCATGGATGTGTGTGATGTCCTTAGGTTAGTTATGTTTAAGTAGTTCTACGTTCTAGGGGACTGATGACCTCAGATGTTAAGTCCCATAGTCATCAGAGCCATTTTTCACTACGAGCCGCTTGTGTGGTACAGTGTCAAAAGCCTTACGAAAATCCAGAAATACGGTATCGGTCTGAAATCCCTTGTCAACAGCTCTCAACACTTCATGTGAATAAAGAGCTACTTGTGTTTTACAGGAACGATGTTTTCTAAACCCATGTTGACTGTGTATCAATAGACCGTTTTCTTCGAGGTAATTCATAATGTTCGAACGCAATATATGTTCTAAAATCCTGCTGCATATCGACGTTAATGATATGGGCCTGTAATTAAGTGGATTACTCCTACTATCTTTCTTGACTATTGGTGTGACCTGTGCAACTTTCCAGTCTTTGGGTACGGATCTTTCGTCGAGCGAACGGCTGTATATGATTGTTAAGTATGGAGCTAATGCATCAGCATACTCCGAAAGGAACCTAATTTGTATACAGTCTGGACCAGAAGACTTGCTTTTATTAAGTGATTTAAGTTGCTTCACTACTCTGAGAATACACTCCTGGAAATGGAAAAAAGAACACATTGACACCGGTGTGTCAGACCCACCATACTTGCTCCGGACACTGTGAGAGGGCTGTACAAGCAATGATCACACGCACGGCACAGCGGACACATCAGGAACCGCGGTGTTGGCCGTCGAATGGCGCTAGCTGCGCAGCATTTGTGCACCGCTGCCGTCAGTGTCAGCCAGTTTGCCGTGGCATACGGAGCTCCATCGCAGTCTTTAACACTGGTAGCATGCCGCGACAGCGTGGACGTGAACCGTGTGTGCAGTTGACGGACTTTGAGCGAAGGCGTATAGTGGGCATGCGGGAGGCCGGGTGGACGTACCGCCGAATTGCTCAACACGTGGGGCGTGAGGTCTCCACAGTACATCGATGTTGTCGCCAGTGGTCGGCGGAAGGTGCACGTGCCCGTCGACCTGGGACCGGACCGCAGCGACGCACCGATGCACGCCAAGACCGTAGGAGCCTATGCAGTGCCGTAGGGGACCGCTCCGCCACTTCCCAGCAAATTAGGGACACTGTTGCTCCTGGGGTATTGGCGAGGACCATTCGCAACCGTCTCCATGAAGCTGGGCTACGGTCCCGCACACCGTTAGGCCGTCTTCCGCTCACGCCCCAACATCGTGCAGCCCACCTCCAGTGGTGTCGCGACAGGCGTGATTGGAGGGACGAATGGAGACGTGTCGTCTTCAGCGATGAGAGTCGCTTCTGCCTTGGTGCCAATGATGGTCGTATGCGTGTTTGGCGCCGTGCAGGTGAGCGCCACAATCAGGACTGCATACGACCGAGGCACACAGGGCCAACACCCGGCATCATGGTGTGGGGAGCGATCTCCTACACTGGCCGTACACCTCTGGTGATCGTCGAGGGGACACTGAATAGTGCACGGTACATCCAAACCGTCATCGAACCCATCGTTCTACCATTCCTAGACCTGAAGGGACCTTGCTGTTCCAACAGGACAATGCACGTCCGCATGTATCCCGTGCCACCCAACGTGTTTTAGAAGGTGTAAGTCAACTACCCTGGCCAGCAAGATCTCCGGATCTGTCCCCCATTGAGCATGTTTGGGACTGGATGAAGCGTCGTCTCACGCAGTCTGCACGTCCAGCACGAACGCTGGTCCAACTGAGGCGCCAGGTGGAAATGACATGGCAAGCCGTTCCACAGGACTACATCCAGCATCTCTACGATCGTCTCCATGGGAGAATAGCAGCCTGCATTGCTGCGAAAGGTGGATATACACTGTAGCAGTGCCGACATTGTGCATGCTCTGTTGCCTGTGTCTATGTGCCTGTGGTTCTGTCAGTGTGATCATGTGATGTATCTGACCCCAGGAATGTGTCAATAAAGTTTCCCCTTCCTGGGACAATGAATTCACGGTGTTCTTATTTCAATTTCCAGGAGTGTATTTACTTCTACGCTACTCACGTTGGCAGCTGTTCTCGATTCGAATTCTGGAATATTTACTTCGTCTTCTTCTGTGAAGGCATTTCGGACGGCTGTGTTTAGTAACTATGCTTTGGCAGCATTTTCTTCGATAGTATTTCCATTGCTATCGGGCAGAGAAGGCATTGATTGTTTCTTGCTGCTAACATACTTCACATACGACCAGAATCTCTTTGGATTTTCTGCCAGGTTTCGAGACAAAGTTTCGTTGTGGAAACTGTTATAGGCATCTCGCATTGAAGTCCACGCGAAATTTCGAGCTTCTGTAAAAGTAAAAGATCACCAATCTTGGGGATTTTACGTGTCTTTAAATTTGGCATGTTTGTTTCGTTGTTTCTGCAACAGTGTTCTAACCCGTTTTGTGTACCAAGGTGGATCAGCTACGTTCGTTTGTTAATTTATTTGGTATAAATCTCTCAACTGCTGCCGATACTATTTCTTTGAATTTAAGCCACATCTGGTCTTCACTTATATTATTAATTTGGAATGAGTGAGGATTGTCTCTCAGGAAGGTGTCAAGTGATTGTACATTGTAAATACGTATTGTTAAGGTTTAAAACACTTAAATAGTCTTGCACAGGATGAAACTCGAGATTCAAGATGTAGTTGCATATTGTAGTCATCCCAGCTGATAACACAACGCTCTTTAAAAGTCTATAAGACGGTTGCTGATATCTTTGGAGTCACACCTGGGATTGTGATCGGACATATACAAATTGATTGCTCTACATTTAGTGGCCACCCACGTTAAACGTACTATTCCAAACGTCTTATCGCTGTGGACCAAAAATGACTGTTTCCCTGGTTCCTGGTACTTCCATGTCAACATTTTCCCGTATTCCTCTTGATGTCGCTTACTGATTCCCATGTACAAAAATTTTCCTGCACCAAGCGGAAGACATGCAAGTAATCCCTCAGTCCCCCTCAATTTTTCCGCACTTCGACGTATTTTTCCTCAATTTATACGTACTTTCCCTCATTTTTCATGATTTTATCGATTTTATGTCACTTCTGGCAATGCCATCATGACATCACTTCTCGCCAAGTATTTTAAAATTGCTTATAGATGTAGTTCAGTTGTTAGTACCCAGCGCAAATGTACAAGTGTCGTTCAATAAGTAATACCCCCACATGTTTATTAAAAAGCCATAAATATACACAAACAAACGTCCTTGCTGGTAATTCACATTTGATGTTTTTTCTGTGCGCTGGTGAAGTTTCGAACAGTTCTGGCAAATGGTAGAGCCATAGTACAGCGTCAAAGTGGCGTCTACATACGTCTCCCCTTACAAGCAGTTTGCTGGTATTGAGTTCTTGTGTGCAGAAAAAGGAACGGTGCTGAACATACAAAAACATTTGTGTGCAGCATATGGCGATGCTGCAGTTGATAGGCATACAGTTGGACGATGGGTAAAGAAAGTTACAGCCTCAGTAAAACAGAGCTCCATGATCAGCCACACACGGAACGTCCTGCCATTCTCATCCACCCTACAGTCCAGACCTAGAATCCCCGGACTTCCATCTCTTTGGGCCACTTACAGATTCTCT
The DNA here is from genome assembly GCF_023897955.1 of Schistocerca gregaria. Lineage (NCBI taxonomy): Eukaryota > Metazoa > Arthropoda > Insecta > Orthoptera > Acrididae > Schistocerca > Schistocerca gregaria. The sequence goes on from NC_064923.1 coordinate 658,574,055, forward strand.
ACGGGAAACACACTTTGAAGATGACGAGAGTATCAGTCATGCAGTGAAAAGATGACTACGCCTTCAGACAAGAGCTTTCTCCAGCATGCTCTTCCACAACGTTGGTGTATGGCTGTAGAACGTGATGAAGACTATGGAGGAAAAATGGACGTGGAGAAGACATGTTGATGAATATTCTCATCAAATCCTGACTCTTAACAAAAAATATGTTAGGAGAAAAAAATGTGGGGCATTACTTATTGGACAATCCTTGTACTATATTTCTGATTGGACACTATAGTACAGCACTGTACTTGAATGCATACAGTCACCTCCAACTGCATATTCTACAGTTGCAATGCATTTGCGCCTGTGTGTGCGTTGTGGATATGATCACACGGACCAAACTGCGGGTAGGGTGGGACACCCTCTGAGGAACGGTTACAAGATGCAGGGAGACTGTCTAAAACCACATTGGAGTTCTTCAATATGGGGTCCTTAGCAGACAGGTTCGGAAGAGGAACTCCAGTCATTAAAAGACATCTCCACAGGATCCAACGCAAGTATGTGGGTGTATGGAGAGATTTGATTCGCAGACAGCATTTCTACCAGAAAGCGTAACACTATATTTCTGAAAAGCCTTTGTATTCATAATAGAATTTTGTACATTTCTTCGACTTAACTCTAGCATTGCATTTTTAAAGTGATTCCTCACATAGCGCACCATCTACTGTATGCGATCATTCCCAGTCAACAGACCTCCATCGACTATAACCTCGTGGACATATCACAGAACCTCTGTTACACAGTCTACATGGTACCAGAATAGACTGTGTTACAAATATTGTTTCTTAGCATAGGAAATATCTACCAGCGGCAAAGGCGAGTTGCAAATAACGGCTTAATCCCACATTCCTTAGCTTAATCATTTTCTAAATTCGCTGATACAGGTGATTTTATTATGAAGTTACACCGCTGGCGACGTATACCCGCACTTTCAGTCTGTTAGTACACACCCCATGATCATTGTCTATATTCAAAGTCGCGCTATTTGTGTGGAAGACCACTTCATTCGGAAGCAATACCATACCTCGATTTATAAAGCATATGTACAGGGTGTTTCAAAAATGACCGGTATATTTGAAACGGCAATACAAACTAATCGAGCAGCGATAGAAATACACCGTTTGTTGCAATATGCTTGGGACAACAGTACATTTTCAGGCAGACAAACTTTCGAAATTACAGTAGTTACAATTGTCAACAACAGATGGCTCTGCGGTCTGGGAAACTCTATAGTACGATATTTTCCACATATCCACCATGCGTAGTACTAATATGGTGTAGTCTCTGAATGAAATTACCCGAAACCTTTGACAACGTGTCTGGCGAAATGGCTTCCCTGGCGGTCCACCTGGTCTTTCAAGTGTCCCCACAGAAAGAAGTCACAGGGGTTCATGTCTGGCGAATAGGGAGGCCAATCCGCGCCGCCTCCTGTATGTTTCGGATAGCCCAAAGCAATCACACGATCATCGAAATATTCATTCAGGAAATTAAAGACGTCGGCCGTGCGATGTGGCCGGGCACCATCTTGCATAAACCACGAGGTGTTCGCAGTGTCGTCTAAGGCAGTTTGTACCGCCACAAATTCACGAAGAATGTCCAGATAGCGTGATGCAGTAATCGTTTCGGATCTGAAAAATGGGCCAATGATTCCTTTGGAAGAAATGGCGGCCCAGACCAGTACTTTTTGAGGATGCAGGGACGATGGAACTGCAACATGGGGCTTTTCGGTTCCCCATATGCGCCAGTTCTGTTTATTGACGAAGCCGTCCAGGTAAAAATAAGCTTCGTCAGTAAACCAAATGCTGCCCACATGCATATCGCCGTCATCAATCCTGTGCACTATATCGTTAGCGAATGTCTCTCGTGCAGCAATGGTAGCGGCGCTGAGGGGTTGCCACGTTTGAATTTTGTATGGATAGAGGTGTAAACTCTGGAGCATGAGACAATACGTGGACGTTGGCGTCATTTGGACCGCAGCTGCAACACGGCGAACGGAAACCCGAGGCCGCTGTTGGATCACCTGCTGCACTAGCTGCGCGTTGCCCTCTGTGGTTGTCGTACGCGGTCGCCCTACCTTTCCAGCACGTTCATCCGTCATGTTCCCAGTCCGTTGAAATTTTTCAAACAGATCCTTTATTGTATCGCTTTTCGGTCCTTTGGTTACATTAAACCTCCGTTGAAAACTTCGTCTTGTTGCAACAACACTGTGTTCTAGGTGGTGGAATTCCAACACCAGAAAAATCCTCTGTTCTAAGGAATAAACCATGTCGTCCACAGCACACTTGCACGTTGCAAACAGCACACGCTTACAGCAGAAAGACGACGTACAGAATGGCGCACCCACAGACTGCGTTGTCTTCTATATCTTTCATATCACTTGCAGCGCCATCTGTTGTTGAAAATTGTAACTACTGTAATTTCGAAAGTTTGTCCGCCTGAAAATGTACTGTTGTCCCAAGCATATTACAACAAACGGTGTATTTCTATCGCTGCTCGTTTAGTTCTTATTGCCGTTTCAAATATACCGGTCATTTTTGAAACACCCTGTAGTTTTAATGAGGGTATCGTCTGCGAACCAGTGTATGCCTGTAGAATCAAGACCACTTCTATGCAGGGTGACAGTAACAAAGTCGTTGTCATTATATTTTTAATTGCGCGGTTATTACGCGAAATGTATGTTACTAGGGGCTGAATCCTTCTGCGGTTAGCTTAAACTGTAGGTTCGCAAAAGTTTCCATCAAACAGATCATCGTCCTATTTCCAAGGACTTCCATTCCAGCTATCTGGCGAGTGTACTCCCACTGCTGAAAATAGCTTTGATACCTAAGGCCTGGCGGGTAAAAGAGATGGCTATGGTACCACGGATATGATTCGGGAGTGGCAGCGATAATCAGGCGTTGTTTCGTTGTGGCGATATCTTTTAACGAAATTTCAATCTTCCACCTTCAGAGGGAGAGACAACCATCGTAATTAGCGAATTTATAAAATGATATGTAGTACAAACCTGATATTTACAAATTCTCTGTGCTGTTACCTTAAGAAGCTTCGTATTTGGCGATGCGTTTCGTTACTTTAAGGGAGTTTGAAAGTGAGGAGACATCCTATGACAGAGGTAGATCTCAGCATTCTATCATGGGCCAAAAATGAGTTTAATATTCTAGCCCTGTGATGCAGTACAGAACAGATATTAAGCTGATTAGTACAGATCTTTTTACCTGATGAGAGGATATTTAGAGGAAATATAGCCTACTCCATGCTGTTACAGGATGACAGAGGTAGATCTCAGCATTCTATCATGAGCCAAAAATGAGTTTAATATTCTAGCCCTGTGATGCAGTACAGAACAGATATTAAGCTGATTAGTACAGATCTTTTTACCTGATGAGAGGATATTTAGAGGAAATATAGCCTACTCCGTGCTGTTACAGGATTCTCACAACAAGTAACGAACCTTTAGCAATGTGACAACGCGTGTATGCCCTGATTTCTTCTGTCTTCGTAAATACACTACTGGCCATTAAAGTTGCAACACCAAGAAGAAATGCAGATGACCAACGGGTATTCATTGGACAAATATATTATACTAGAACTGACATGTGATTACATTTGCACACAATTTGGGTGCATAGATCCTGAGAAATCAGTACCCAGAACAACCATCTCTGGCTGTAATAACGGCCTTGATACGCCTGGGCATTGAGCTTAGATGGTGTGTACAGCTGTCCATGCAGCTTCAACACGATACCACAGTTCATCAAGATTAGTGACTGGCGTATTGTGACGAGCCAGTTGCTCGGTCACCATTGATCAGACGTTTTCAGTTGGTGAGATATCTGGAGAGTGTGCTGGCCAGGGCAGCAGTCGAACATTTTCTGTATCCAGAAAGGCCTGTACAGAACCTACAACATGCGGTCGTGGATTAGCCTGCTGAAATGTAGGGTTTTGGCAGGGATCGAATGAAGGGTAGAGCCACGGGTCGTAACACAACGAAATGTAACGTCCACTGTTCAAAGTGCCGTCATTGCGAACAAGAGGTGACCGAGACGTGTAACCAATGGCACCCCGTACCATCACGCCGGGTATTACGCCAATATGACGATGACGAATACACGCTTCCAATGTGCATTCACCGCGATGTCGCCAAACACGGAGCGACCATCATGATGCTGTAAACAGAAATTGGATTCATGACGTTTTGCCATTCGTGCACCCAGATACGTCGTTGAGGACACCATCACAGGCTCTCCCTGTCTGAGATGCAGCATCAAGGGTAACCGCAGCCATGGTCTCCGCGCTGATAGTCCGTGCTGCTACAAACGTCGTCGAAATGTTCGTGCAGATGGTTTTTGTCTTGCAAACGTCCCCAGCTGTTGACTGAGGGATCGAGACGTGGCTGCACGATCCGTTACAACCATGCGGATCAGATGCCTGTCGTCTCGACTGCTAGTGATACGAGGCTGTTGGGATTCAGCACGGCGTTCCGTATTACCCTCCTGAACCCACCGATTCCATATTCTCTTAACAGTCATTCGATCTCGACCAACGCGAGCAGCAATGTCGCGATGCGATAAACCGCAATCGCGATAGGCTACAATTCGACTTTTATCAAAACGTGATGGTACGCATTTCTCCTCCTTACACGAGGCATCACAACAACTTTCACCAGGCAACGCCGGTTAGCTGCTGTTTGTGTATGAGAAATCGGTTGGAAACTTTCCTTATGTCAGCACGTTGTAGGTGTCGCCACCGGCGCCAATCTTGTGTGAATGCTCTGAAAAGCTAATCATTTGTGTATCACAGCATTTTCTTCCTGTCGGTTAAATTTCGCGCCTGTAGCACGTCATCTTCGTGGTGTAGCAATTTTAATGGCCAGTAGTGTAACTCGTATAAAAGGAGTAAATCTACAGTCTAGGTGTATAGCCAACAACGTCGCTGTCTCGGATTGGGCAAAGTGTTCTTTTTTTTTTTAAAAAAAAACTAGGAGTTCTATGTTGGGGTCGAACTGGTTACAGCTACTGTATATATCAAAGCGGCAGCTGTTTGTTTCGCAGTGCACTATGGCTGTTGGTAGGGGAGTGGTCAAGAGTCAATAGTGACTGGAAGTTGCCGATTACCTTAACCTGTGACGGTGGTTAGATATGAAGAAGGCGTTGACCTGTATGACATTCTACATGGCAGCAGGGGCTGGTGAAGTGACCAGTGCACTGGGTGAATGGCGACAGAAGTGGACGTGTGTGTTGTGTGAAAAGATTCAACACGACGTGTATTCGCACTGGTAGATTGATTATTCTTCCCGTGTATATTGATCGGTTGACAGTCGCTCCAATATCTGAGCGCTCGCTATAGACCGTATGTGGATGCCAGGGAATCGGCGTGCAGTTGCTGCCATGGCCGGCGCAGGTGCGGGTCTCTCTCTCAACCGGCGCAGACGGGAGTAACCTGCAGCCGGTAGAGGTGCGCACTTGTTCACGATCTCGAGTTTGTGTGATTGGTAGGTTTTTTTTTTTTAATTAGTGGAAACATTGTGGTGGAGGAATGTGTTTGTGTTCTCAAATGTTGGTGCATACAAGACCTCGGATATATTTGGCACTACGATCTATTTGTGGCGGATTCTACTATTACTTGATTTGCATAATGTTTGTGTGTGATACTCAAACGTTGAAAATATGTGTTATTATGAAGAAGGATCATCTTATGGTGGAGGTGAGTATTTTAAGCGATGTGTCGACTGCTGTAAATTGTCAAACAACTAATTTATAGGGTAGTGGAAATGGATTATTTCGCTCAATTTTCAACTCGATGTTGCTTCAGCTTTCCCTTTGTGTCCAGTGTTAGCCAATTAGAACAGTGTATTCTGAGGAGAGATGAAAATCTCTGTCTGCAAGTTTGGAGCCCTTGAGCCACACAGACAAACAGGGAGTGGCTTCTTGAGCGAGACAGAGACTGTAAGCGAGTCTGGAATTTCCTGATTAACGAATGCTGCCACTTGATGCTTTGTTTGGGGACTGTAAGATCAAAGAAGGCTGATATCAATATATTACTGACTTCGATTTGAATTGCATGTCGTAAGACCCTTTCTTTCCAGCACAAAGTGAATTTTTTCTGGGAGTGCTGGGCAGGAAGGGAGTGAGGAGTGTGGCGGTGGTACTTCGTCTGGTGGTGGCAATGTGGACCATCTCTGTCGATTCCTGCATGTCAAGGTGAACACACACACACGAAAATTTTCTAATAAGATGACACCTCCAGTGGGGCGCTGTGTAATTAGTAGGGGGACAAGGCCGTTTGTAGTGCATTTTGTTAGTGCAGGTTGCCTCCATCAGGGGCAGATATGCACTCAGGGGCAAACCTATATTTCTGTTAAGTGCTTTTCATGTCAACCTATTCTTCTGTTAAGGGCTTTTCCATGTCAACCTATTGTTCTCCTTTGATTGACAGGTACTTAACCTATTGTCCTGTTAAGTGGTTTCCCATGTTGCTGCACTTAACCTATTGTAACCCCCCCCCCTCTCCAACTCCGTTCTCCCCCCCCCCCCCCCCTCACCGCTACAGGAGGTACACTTTCAGATCTGAGTTATTGGAATAGCCCTTCTGACACTTATTTATTTGATTGAATACTTAATTAAGTTGATCAATTAATTAACCGCAATCCATCTGGTAAACCCCCTATCCCCTCTCCTCCCTCCCAGAAAATGGCGAGAAAAAGACTCAGTTGATCGGTTATTTGGACTCCGCCTGTGCTGAACATGAGTTTTTATTTTGCAGACAGTGTGCCCACCACGGAATCTAGACTACAACTGAAGTGACCTAGTACACAGTACTGCCACCAGATGGTGCTGTTATCCCTCCTGTGACATAATCCAAGATTATTATCTATAGGGGTAAAATGGCGCGAAAATGACTCAGCCTGCGTTGGGCTGCGTTGGGAAGGAGATCAATCTATTTATTTTGGAACACTTTATGTAGGGATGGAGTATATTTATCACACTAACCCAAAACACTTGTCCTGATGTGCTTGTGGTCACAATACACAGTCTGCAGACATGCAAACAACTCCTAATTTACCGAAATAATTTCAGTACAGACCTGCAAACTGCTCCAAAATAATGCAGTATACAGATGTACAGACACGAAATCAACTCATAGACTGTCCAAATAACACATAGCACAGCCTACAGGGCCACTCGAAAAATAATGCAATCAACGCGTGCTACCCACAGTCCACTGGACCACACAGGAGGTTGGCTGCAGCCCCATCGAAGTGACACATTCATCAGCTGTCAAACCACGCACAGCTGGCCTCCAGCATGAGGCGGCGACATCCCTTTCATACTTGACACCTGACAAATTCCCATCAAAATACGTGTTCATCTAGACACCGGTGCAGACGCTCCCAGAAAACTGTAGGAATGGGAGCAGTTGCAAGATGTGTAGGAGGTGACTAAAACCACATTGGAATTGTACTGTAGCAACTAGGTAGGGGAAATGTGACTCATTTCGAGATCATATGAGATGCCAGAAATATGACTGAGTAGTGGTTGTAATCATTAAAGGAATTGTAAATAGGATCCAATGCAGGTATGTGCTTGAATGGAAAGACCCGATTCCAAATCATGGATATCATTTCTAGCAGATAACGTAGCACTAGAGATCTGAGAATCTAGTGTAGATTTACTTACGACCTCAATCGGCACATCATCTGCTCCTACTGTTTGTGGCCCTTCTCAATCAGTCATCGCCTATAACTCAGTGGATATATCGCAGAACCTCTGATATGCTCTCAAGACAGAATGTGCTACAAATACTACAGAAATATCTAGCTGGGGTGGCGTGAGGGAATCGCAAATACTGCTTACATACCACGTTCCTTAGCCAAATCACTTTAAAAATGCGATAATTTTATCATGAGGTTGTATCGTGGGCTACGTGTTGATCTGATAATACACATTCCTATGAACACCGTCAATGTATTTGTCAGGGTAAAAAACCACCTTATTCAGAGGTAATGTCGTACCTTGATTCGTAAAGTGGGTATAGCTTTTAACATGGATTCTTGTAAGCACCTGCAGAACTAAGAACGCTTGTGACAGTAACATGCAGTAGTTGCCGGGATCGCGTTTTTTTTTTAACATTTGGCCTATTACATCTCTCTTTCTAAGAGACAGTGGTAGCACTCGCAAGAAAAATCTAAGAGACATGTCCACCCATCGTTGATTTTCGGTCAGTATTATTTCGTATCGTAGGCAATCAGCTACTGATGAGGGGATGCATCATATGTTCACATTTGAGCATCAGGTTTATGAAGTATGTGTTTGTGGAATGGAAATGACTATGTCCAGTTGTAAGGAGAGTATGGATTTGATTTGGAATACTGTGATAGCAAATGGAAGAGTATGTCAAGTCATAAGAAAGGTAGTAATATTTCTATTTCCAGAGCCACTGCCAACAGCAGGGTGTATTTCTGATACTTCGCTCATTGTCGAATGCCATTCAATTGAGACACATTTAATTGTACGTATAATGATAAAACATATATGTGACCGGTTTTCTAGAATGATTCCGTGTATGCATGGCCTGTGGTGGGAATGAATCACGTTTCTCGTTAACAGCAGCAGCTGTCCGAATGCAGAGGCCTGTTGGAATGTAGGAATGTATCTGAGTTAACTTTGCCGTCCTCTAGATGACCGAATAGCAAACTAATACTTGTTGGGCAGCTTTCGTGATCAAGTGGAAATTTGAGAAAATTGTGTATGGAGGTGCGTTTGTGCTGGATCGTTATTCCCTCCCATGTAAATTGTTCGGTTGACTGCTTCTGCACATTTTGCACCTTTATTTAGTTGAGAGAAGATCGATTGTGGTGCGTGCATCTATCATGTGACAGACACGTTTGCCTGTTCTCTAGACATCGGAAAGATCTTACTTGGCTTGCTAATTATGGGGATGATTTGGAATCTGGTACATCACTGACATCAGTAATCGAGAGTGGAAATTCAGTTTCTTCTATTTGTTTGTAGTTACTAAGTGGTTTACAGCACACTACACCTCGCTAAAGTTTGAGGTTTGTAAAGAAATAATTTCCAGTCTATATCTTGGGAATTATGTTGCGCTACCGATCGGTATGCTGCTACCTAGTGCTTGATATCGAGACGTACCGCGAAAATGGTGTAATATTATGGCTAACCATGCGAAAATACATGCGTTCTTGTAATCCCCGAGTCTGCAGATGTACGTAGAAAAGCGAGCAAGCAAGGAAGCAGGTTCAGAGCAGAAACAGTTATGCGTTTGTGCCCAGGGGAAACGATCCCGAATTTGTAGAAGAGTTCTGAGAGCGACTTCGGTCCGCTGAGGGTGCTCTGATGTAAAAGGGATGATTTTGTATGGAGGAGGATATGAGTTGTATGTTTACTACATCGACACAGTACGCAGTGATATCTGGGTACCACGTTAGGTCCACGAGGAAGACTGGATTGGGCATCACTGTTGTAAACAGGTTCTGTTAGGGCCAGAATTTCCATGCAAACAAGCTGAGACATCAAGAAAGCGAGCGTTAACTATTTCTGGGACACTACACAATTCCTGAGACGTCGACTTGGCTGTTATTTTTACAAAGCCATGTGACGTAAGAATAACATTGTTCCAAAATAAATAGATTGAAACTCCTTCCTTACTCTCCCCGGTAGCCCAACACAGGCTGAGTCATTTGCGCGCCATTTCACCCCTACAGATAATCATCTTGAATTACGTCACAGGAGGGATGACAGCGCTATCTGGTGGTAGTACTGTGTACTAGATCAGTTGGACTCTAGATCTCGTTGTGGAGAGACTGCCTACAAAATAAAGACTCATGTCCAGTACTGGCAGAATCGTTTTCTCGCCATTTCTCCCACTCCAGACTGCCATCTAGGACTACGTCACAGGAGGGATGACAGCACCCTCTAGTGGAAGTATTGTGTACTGGGACATTTGGAGTATAGATCTCGTGGTGGAGACACTGCCTACAAAATAAAAACTCCTGTTCAGCACAGGCAGAGTCCCAATGACCGATCAACTGAGTCTTTTTCCCACCATTTTCCAGGAGGGAGGAGAGGGGATGGGGTGAGGTTAATCATTTTATCAAGTTAATTAAGTATTCAATCAAATAGATAAGTGTGAGAGGGGCTATTCCAATAACTCAGACCTGAAAGTGTACCTGTAGCATTGGGGGGGGGGGGGAGGGGGGGGAGTTGGATGGGGGACAATAGGTTATGTGCTGTGACATGGAAAACCACTTAACAGGACAATATCTTAAGTACCTGTAAATCGAAGGAGAGCAATATGATTGCCTGTGAGTGCATACATGGCCCTGATGTAGGCAACTCACAGTAACAGAATGTGCCAGCATCCCCTTACTGAGGGGGGAAGGGAGTGTGAAGGGGTGCGGAAACAGTAGGTTAAGTGCAGTGACATGAAAAAGCACTTAGCAGAACAATAGGTTAAGTACCTCTAAAACAAAGGAGTACAATAGGTTGACATGGAAAAGCACTTATAAGAACAGTAAGTTGACATGGAAAAGCACTTAACAGAACAATAGGTTTGCCCCTGAGTGCCTGAGTGCATACCTGCCCCTGATGTATGCAACCTGCACTAACAAAATGCACCACAAACGGCCTTGTCCCGCTAATGTAATTACTTCATTAGGACGTTGCTGGCTGTGAGCTTTTTACACCAGATGAATTGTGTATCCTTTGCTATGTAATTGGTATTGATTAGAATTTCCTGTTGTGATATCCTTCCTCCCCAGCACAGCGTGATTCGTTTCCCGCCAATTTCCAGAGGGGGAGGGTTGTGGGGAAGTGAGAGAGGGAAGGGAAGGGCTGGGTATTTCACACATGGAGAAGGGTTAGTCAGTTGATCGATTTAACTAATTAGTCAGTTAATTTAGTATCAAAACTGTGCTTGTATCGTCGAGTGAAGTTTCCAGAGAGGTAGGAGGAGGGGAGCGGGAGGAGGAGGGGAAGGGGAGGAGGAGTGGGAAGGAAAGGGCAGGGGGGGGGATCTCAAAAAGACAGATTTTCCCCACTCCACAATAATCCACTTAGCAGAACAATAAGTTAAAGAACTATCAATCAAAAGAGAACAATAGGTTTGCCCCTGATGCAGTAACCCACACTAAGTAAATGCTCTAGAACAAAGATTACTCTGCTGTTGACTTCCACATGTTATCACAGAACTTCGAGTTGAGGCTGGCTCACTTTGTAGAGCAGGACAGGCGGCAACCTGTGAGGTTTCCACAAGGCCTCTGATACTAATCGGTACTGATATGACAGTTGTGCAGCACCTGAACGTTATTACAGACCATCCGTATCGCATTTTCGCCTGTGGCGATGGCTTTCTCTTACAGGACAAGCGATCGTGTCACAAGGCCAGGATCGTGGTAAGTGGTTTGATGGGCATGATAGTCTACTCACGGTGGTGTATGGACCACCAAATTCGCCAGGTCTGAACCCAAGTGAACACATCTGGCGTGCTAGCGGGCGCCAGCTCTGCGCTCACAAACCGTGGACCCGAAATTGGTGGGAATCGCACGACATGTACGTAAAAGTCTGCTGACTCCAGAAGCATGTCACGGACTTGTTGAATCGATGCAGAACTGCTGCTGTATTGCATTCCAAACCATCACGTTGTTAAAGCAGGTGGTCATAACGTTTCAGCTCATCTGTGGATGTCCAAATTACTTTCTCTTAAAAACTGTATGATGATTCTTTCTCGTTGTTACGTTTTCCGATGTGAGGATAATGGTGACGCATTCGTTGTTGTCTTCAGTCCGAAGACTGGTTTGATGCATCTGACACTGATAGTGTATCAAGTATTTCCCTCTCTGCATAATAACTGCAATTTACATCCATTTGAACATTTACTCTAGGGAGGTGTTAGTCTCCTCTTACAGTTTTAACCTCCTATGCTGCTCTCTAGTTACAAAATTAATAATTTATGATCCCACGAAACTTATTCGCATATTGCAAAATGAGCTGTACTAGTTATGGGTATACAATCTACTAGTGACGCGTGAAAATCTCTCCTGGATTGAAATTCCAACCCGTATTTCCCGTTCATTGCAAACTGTCACCTTCACCACTTTCAGTATCCTTGCACGCTCGCTGGACCAAACCTCGATTGCTGAGCTGTTCACCCCCCTTGCAACAATAATGTGCGATCATTAGGGGACGTGGACAGTATGGCATATGGAGGTTTGGATTGGTGCAGGGAGTGTGCACAGACAACCAAAGTGGCAAAGACAACCACTCACGGTGAGCGGGAAAATCGGTTTAAAGCCCTGGCCTGGCACAAATTTTCATGTGTCAGTAATAGCTAGTACAGCTGATATAAAATGAATATGCGTGTGCTGATAAGTGTCGTAATATTTAATACAGCTGAGGATCGTCAGCAGTGTCTTAGAAATAAAGAGTAAGAAGTTACAGAAACTTTGTCGCGTGAGAAACATTCTTGACCAACATCAACTCACTGAGTCCAGTCTCGAAAGCAACAACCACTCACGACCGTTACAGCGCTTACTTACAGCAAACCTGTGGCACTACTAACGCCATTCTTAAGCGACTGGCGAGAAATTTGAATAGATGTTATCTTTCAGATAGTGGCGGAACCGGTTAACAGTATTTTGTGAATTATAATTACTTATAAATGATATTTCAGGTAGATCAAAAAAATATAAAGCCAATTACCTCTTGTCAGTGTAAGAATTCGTTTGATCTCAAAAATGATTATCCCGGCTAATATTTGTCACTCTGCTAAAGAAATCTCCACTTGACGTTGTGTAGAAATTTTGTCTGTAAAGTCGTGTGACTGGGACTAAATTGCATATCATTTATCAGATTTTTACACAACTGTTACTTAAAATGGAAGCACTTTTCTCAACTAAAAGGAACATTTAGTCACAAAATACTACCGCACACAACACTGACGTATGTCTCCTATTAAAATATTTCGTGTAAATCGTCCGAAATAATTAGGCTTCATACATCAGCAAATAAGAAATTGATATTACCTAACGTGCTGTGAGCACTGTATTTAAGGATTCAGTCTGAGTTGAATTCTGTCTTTTGAAGTAGATTCTGGACCACCAGTGCACATTTACTTCCATTCATTTATATCTAACAACATTTATCTACATCTACATCGACATTCATACTCCGCAAGCCACCCAACGGTGCGTGGCGGAGAGCACTTTACGTGCCAATGTCATTACCTCCCTTTTCTGTTCCAGTCGCGTATGGTTCGCGGGAAGAACGACTGTCTGAAAGCCTCCGTGCGCGCTCGCATCTCTCTAATTTTACATTCGTGATCTCCACGGGAGGTATAAGTAGGGGCAAGCAGTATGTTCGATACCTCATCCAGAAACGCACCCTCTCGAAACCTGGCGAGCAAGTTACACCGCGATGAAGAGCGCCTCTCTTGCAGAGTCTGCCACTTGAGTTTGCTAAACATCTCCGTAACGCTATCACGGTTAGCAAATAACCCTGTGACGAAACGCGCCGCTCTTCTTTGGATCTTATCTATCTCCTCCGTCAACCCGATCTGGTACGGATCCCACACTGATGAGCAAATACTCAAGTATAGGTCGAACGAGTGTTTTGTAAGCCTCCTCCTTTGTTGATGGACTACATTTTCTAAGGACTCTCCCAATGAATCTCAACCTGGTACCCGCCTTACCAACAATTAATTTTATATGACCATTCCATTTCAAATCGTTCAGCACGCATACTCCCAGATATTTAACAGAAGTAACTGCTACCAATGTTTGTTCCGCTTTCATATAATCATACAATCAAGGATCCTTCTTTCTATATTTTCCCAGTACATTATATTTGTCTATGTCAAGGATCAGTTGCCACTCCCTACACCAAGTGCCTATCCGCTGCAGATCTGCCTGCATTTCGCTACAATTTTCTAATGCTGCAACTTCTCTGTATACTACAGCGTCATCCGCGAAAAGCCGCATGGAACTTCCGACACTATCTACTAGGTCATTTATGTTTGTTAAAATTCTCGATTCAAAACTGGGGCGGAGATATTTTGGCTAAGATGGCGGCAGACAGACGATAGTCAATTTGTCTATTGTTATTCTTGGTTTATTTTATACCAAGTTAATATATTTAGATAAAAGTCTCTTGTTCTCTATTCTTTAGCATTTAAAATTATACTCAATGAAAATGTTTCATATTTTTTATACCAGCTACTAGTAAACTCTGCTGTAAGTTACTAGCGCTTACGGTTGCGCTCCTAATTGCGGAGCTGAAAATTAACACTTAAAAACATTAATTAGATTGGATTACAATTGAAATAAATACAATTCCACGTATAGACAATAGCGACTCTATTTTTCAAATAATAATAACAATATAGTTACAGGTTTTCTCTTTACAGACCTCACACGTCTCACGTCCGAACAGTTCATCCGTTATTACAGAAATAATGAAATAATTATCGTCATTTTTACACGATGCAGTCATTTTTGTACGTAGTATCGATAATATGTGTTGCAGTTTGTTCACTTACTTCACTTTAACATCTTGTGGCTAGAACATAGTGGATATTACAAGATGTAAGAATACACGATCAACTTTCTCTCAGAACTCTTTTTTTATGATGGAATTTTATTTCCATCAGTGTAGTTGGTCCAATAGGATATCTCCAGCCGCTTGAAATTTTGGAATTGTTTCAGATATTAGGGAGTCAAGATGCCCAAAAAATATGTTCGAAAGCCACACCTACAAACCTGGGACGCTGTTGAGATGGAGTTGGCCGCATAATAACCCCCCCCCCCCCCCCCCGCCATTTCCAGGCAGGGAAAAGTGACCACTATGTCAGCCTTCAGAAAAAAAGGGGTGTAGTTCTTGAATATGCTCTGAGACAAATAAACGACGTACGATGGAATGGGAATCGATAGATGTGATTTACAAGTACAGGCAAACAAATAATTATAATTTCAGAAAAACTGGATAATTTGTTCAAGACAAAGAGCTTCACAAATTCAACAAGTGAGTAACACGTTGGTCTACCTCTGGCCCTTATGCAAGCAGTTATTCGGCTTGGCATTGGTTGACAGAGTTGTTGTATGTCCACCTGACAGATATCGTGCCAAATTCCGTCCAATTGGTGAGTTAGAACGTCGAGCCGTATGACGGGAGACAGTTAGGTTGGTGTCCCACCACTGTCCGGGACGTCTCCAGACACAGTATTTTTAATAAATGATATCGACTACTGCAGATAATACTTTTATTAAACTAATAAAGAAGTTCCCAGATCTTTTATAAAACAAAAAGTGCAAACCAACATTTTGAAGACGGTCGAGGGGAACCTGTACCATTCTGTTTATTATTCATAACTTTATCAACAACACTACGACTTCAGGGTTGCAGGTAGGTTTTTGTAAGTGGTCACTGTCCAAAGACTGTTTCTACAAGTGCCATTATTTGATATTAAGCACACAAATTGTACCTGAACGACGCGCTTTTGATAGATCATCATTGTGCGGTGGCATTGAAGCGGTATACTTTCTTAGCTCGAAAGTTATAACATTAAAATGAAATACAGGAATACTTCAGCTACCAATATACAGTTTCCCGTAATTTTAATGTAACAAATTGTATCTGAGACGAAGCGTTCTCGAGACAGCCTCAATTTAGTGATGCTTTGAAATAGCTTATATTCATACGACGTACTCTATGACAAAGAAAAGCCACCAAATTAGACGTTTAACGCCATTCTACTTGTGATGTAAAAACGATGTTGCATGTCACTGGCCACGTTCCTCTCCTAGAAGCAAAAATCTAACGTGCCAGGTTCTTTATTTAAAGTTCTTAAAGTTCCACAGTGTTGAGGAACGTGTAATTCCACGGCGTGACGTCCACATGCTTCTTCACGTCCCGTGAAAGGACAGCTTAATGATATGCGGCGAGACAGACAAATTACGTAACGTATTGCTCCTCAAGTTAAGGTGGAAACGTTTCCCAGCCGATCCTCATTAACGCTCTGCACTACTACTCATTAAATGAGTCTAAGTAATGTTAGCAGCCTCGCTTCGACCCGCGAGAAAAAAATAAAATAGTAACTGAATCAAACAGCTTTCAGAAATATTCCGTGATACGGCCACTGAACTGGAAGATATACACGACCAGTTGTTAATACGGTACCTCTGCTTGCTTTCGAGCAACTTCCGCCGACAGTTGCCATTGAAAACAAAACAGTATATTACAAGGCTCGAAGGGAAAAAGTCTTACAAAGCGTCACACATTCAAGTTTGCAACTTCACCAACTGCTTCACACGTATTAAACAGTACTTACAGCCAGCTACTGGCTCCGCGATCTGATACGAAGTCTCTGTCTACCGGGCATTTCCTCTTTCCCCAAATCGTAGTAACATTGGCTCAGAAAACCGGAAAATGATTGGCGTAAGCCGAATTCCGTGCCACACTGAGAATGCACTTTCGTATCGTTTCCAACCATTCTGTATATGCAGAAAAGCTTTACTGATCGCTGACCTGATACAATAAATATTCTTAAAAAATAATGTTTGCCCCACGGGACCCACTGTATGCATCGATAACCACTATTTCGCGCTATCCAAACCGCACCGTGAAACTGTTCAACGTTTAGGCTTTAGCGTCGTTATAGGATGAAAGTATTTACTGTAACTAGATGGCGATATGTGGCAGATCTGACGACAGACTACAATGCTTGAGCAGGCACAAGTGTTTCCGACCACACGTTCAACGCACATAGTTCAACATAGCCCTTCGAAGTAGACGTGTTCCCACGTTGACCCAACTACAACGTCAGTCACGATTGCAGTGGGTTTGGGATCATCGAGATAGAACCATGGATGAATGGTAAGGTGTCACCTGAGCGGATGAATCGTGTTTCTTGTTGCAGGGCCAACCTGGTCGGTGGAAGTATCAGTATACGTCATCATCCAGGTGAACGGCTTATCGAAACATGCACTATGCCACGAACGCAGGCCGTTGGGAGCAGTTTTATGCTACGGGGAACATTCATCTGGGCTTCCGTGTAATCGAATGCATTACAACTGTGGGTTGTGTGAACATTACTCCGGTATACTTCAATGTGTTATACACCACATACATTAGTGAGGGTTCGCTGCAATCCGCAACAACCGGTGGGAGGCACTCCAGAAGACCACGCCTCGCTCTCTGCAGAGCAGCTCCCGGACGCCGAGGTAAATATTGCGTCGCGCATGCAAAAGCTCTGCCCCATTTCGAGACCTCAGGTACAGCAGTCAACACCATAGCGTAGGACAGAGACAACTGTTAAAGATTCTGATGAAATGTACTTCGTAAGTTTTGCATTTTGTGCTGCAGGAGTATAGTTTGTTATGAGTGCATCACATGATACTTTACTGGACAATGACGGTTGTAAATTATATGGCTTCAAATGGCTCTGAGCACTATGGGACTGAACATCTGTGGTCATCAGTCCCCTAGAACTTAGAACTACTTAAATCTAATTAACCTAAGGATATCACACACATCCATGCGCGAGGCAGAATTCGAACCTGCGACCGTAGCGGTCACGCGGTTCCAGACTGAAGCACCTAGAACCGCACGGCCACACCGGGCGACCTATAAATTATACAACAACTGTTTGGCAAAGAAGTGTGACAGGGTCAAGTAAATCTTTTATTCGTTTATATAATGAAGTGAATTAATGTTTCATGAGTTACAGTTCTATGTGCCACTTCATCGAGTAATCAAAGAACCCACAGTTACGGCCAGTCGAATGTAGTTTCGTCTGGTCACAACATTGCATCCCTTCCTACTTGATACCTTCCTGATGCCGACAATTTACAGCTGAATAACTGTATGTCTCACAAAGTCAGAATCGCGCAACAGTGGTCTAAGAAGCATGATGAACACACGTCGATTGCTTGGCCACTGAATTCGCCTGATATAAACCATCTGCTACCGGAAGCCAACATTAGCACATAATTTACGGAACGGCGTAACCATCTGGTTCACAAAGCTCCTGAAACTTGACAGCACTTATCGAATCTATGAAATGAAGAACCGTTCCTGCATTGTGTTCCAAAGGTGGACCAACACG
Source organism: Schistocerca gregaria (assembly GCF_023897955.1). NCBI lineage: Eukaryota > Metazoa > Arthropoda > Insecta > Orthoptera > Acrididae > Schistocerca > Schistocerca gregaria. Next base: position 658,592,214 of record NC_064923.1, read on the forward strand.
CTATTGACCCTTAATTGACACACTTCTCTGGAGTGACGCCCTCGACACATGGGGTGGATCGTACCTTAGCGACAGCACTTATTATATTATTGAATGACATGAAAAATTATTTGTGACTTTTCGAGAGTTCGCTTTTTAAGTTGTATGGATCACACGACCAAGAAACATAAAAAGAAAAATTCAAGTATCGGAATAACTGAAAACTGTTACAGTTCTTGAAAAAATCATAATTTTTTTTTATTTTCAGATAAACAGCGAAAAATTTAACAGAACTCGCTCAAGATATAGTATTACAAAAAAAATTGTATACTAGTGAAGTATCTAGGATCGGCATTTATCCTGAAAATGGTTCAAAAGGCTCTGAGCACTATGGGACTCAACTTCTGAGGTCATCAGTCGCCTAGAACTTAGAACTACTTAAACCTAACTAACCTAAGGACATAACACACATCCAAGCCCGACGCAGGATTCGAACCTGCAACCGTAGCGGTCCCGCGGTTCCAGACTGTAGCGCCTAGAACCGCTCGGTCACTCCGGCCGGCCCTATGACGGTATCACGTATAAAATTTTTGCAGTACCTGCAGTGCAATAATGCTCAAGCTTGTGGGACCCACATCAGATTCGACTGACAGAGGACGTGAATAGTAGGCAAAGGGTAAAATAAATAGTTGTCAGCTTGTTTGAGTGTCAGTGGAGTATAACAGAACCTCTGGTAATCTTAACTGGTTGTAAACGGGAGAAAGATGCCTCGCGACAAACCACTTCGAAAATTGCCAGGACCTGTTCTCACTGTGGAATCCACGAATGTTCTTCTGTACCTTAGGTATAGTTCCCGTATAGCAAGTAATAAGAAAACTGAACTAATAATAGCTGGCACAGACGTTATTAACACTACTCTTTTCCATTCGCGATGGACGATAACATATCTAAATAATAATAAAAAGAAAAATGACCAAGTGTGAGTATGACTTGTGCATTGAAGGTTCCGTACAAACTTAGTTTCAAAACAGACAGTTCATCTATCACTGGAACTGAGAATCTAAAAGATTTTTGCCTGTTATGGATATCGATACTGGCAAGGATTCGGTACCAAGACTCCCAGACCGTATCAAATGCTCCACAGAAGTTCCTGAGACTGGCCTTGAAAATCAAGTAGATGCAAGCAGGGGTCTTAAGTTTATTTACACTCATGTTCAGAAAAAAACAGAACACTTGAGCGACTAGAGATAGCAAGTTCATATTTACGGGATATGTACATTAGTACGTTCTTCAGGAATGATTAGCACTTCAGACACCTCGGCTCTATATGTGTCCTGTTGCCTAGCAGACACAGCGTCCGCCATGGGCCATGATGGCTTGTTCCATGCGTGGGAATCGACGAGTACAAGGAGCGAATGGCGTCCTGTGGTACTGCCATCCACGCTGCATTCACCCAGTTCAAAAGTTCATATGTGGTGGTTGGCATTGGTCATAGCGCTGCACCTGTTGTTACACCACATCCCACACATTTCCAAATAGCGACAGGTCTCATGATATGGCGGACTAGGGCAAAAGTCTGATCAAGAAGGCACTTGCTCATGTAACAACAAATGTTCAAATGTGTGTGAAATCTTATTGGACTTTACTGCTAAGGTCATCAGTCCCTAAGCTTACACACTACTTAACCAAAATTATCCTAAGGACAAACACACACACCCATGCCCGAGGGAGGACTCGAACCTCCGCCGGGATCAGCCGCCCAGTCCGTGACTGCAGCGCCTCAGACCGCTCGGCTATCCCACGCGGCATGTAACAACATATGGTTGTGTGTTGTCTTGCTGAAAAATGGAGTCTGGGATGTATGTAGTACAGAAAGTGTGTGGCTACAGATAGCAGCATGTCATTCACATAAGTCATACCGGTCACAATGCCCTGGACACTTACAAACTGTGAGTTGTGATTGTATGCAGCACCGTAAGGCCTTGGGTTAGCGCTGTGCGAATCGAGTCACTGTGATGCCGCTCCCTTTGTCTGCAGCAAACCAAAATTCAGCCATCATTTTCAAACAAACCGAAAACGCTATCTAATGCCATTCCTGTCACCAGTGACTTCGTTCCATACACCACTGCGGTCGAGCATGTTTCTGCACATCCGTCAAAGTTAGTCGAGAAGTTACGACACGCACGTAACCCACGCCGTAATGAACAGCGACGGACTGTTACCCCTCGTAGTGTACGATGTTTTACACCGTTCCAATCTTGTGCTAGAGCCGAGGAGGACGCAAATCTGGCCTGCAATGCCATTCGGATGAGGTGTCAAACTTCTCGGGTGGAGGAGCGGAGGATCTGGGTAGTGCGACAACCATTTTTCACACACCTGTTGCACTGCCGAAACACTTCACCCGAAACGAGCAGCAATTTCCCGGATGGATGCATCACGTTCTCCCATGGCAATAATGCGCCCTCTTTGAAACTCACTGTTTTGATGATACGATTCGCGCATACGTCCGCGAGGCACCCTGCATGTCTGCTCAAGTCACACGGAACCATTACATTAGGTTTATATCGACATCGAGAGCCACAGGTACATTTTACTGGTAGATGGTGTTGCGCCTCGATATCGATGTTGGCCTTGAACATGTAGGCCGACGTGCTTCAAATGCTAATATTTCTGCAGAACATATTGACGTACAAGTCCTGTGAATATGAACGTGATATCTTTAATCGTTCAAGGTGCTCTGATTTTTCTCAACGTGATTGTATGTAGAGAGAGGAAATTTAATGAAATACAACTTACATTTTATGTTTGCATGCAGTAATTTGTTTCTATTGCGCTTTTGACGGATGATGAATGAAATTGAAGTTCTAGTGGCAAAAAATAGTTTTTGTAATATAATTACAAATTTAAAATTTTCTGATTTTTTTTTTCCTTTACTTCTACTGTGAAACCTTGCTTCTTGCCAAATTTCATGATTCTAGGTCAAGAGGAAGGGCCCTTTAGATTTTGACGGGTGATTTTTTGAGTATCAATATATGTGACCTGAATCTTTTTATTGCGTTGATTTAAAAGCTTAAATGTTTTGCACCGCCAAGGGGCCGTACGCTTTAATAATTTTAACTTGATATGCTTCCCAGATCCTGAGAGAATGGTCTCAACAGGCAGACAGACAAACAAATAAAAGGTGGCAAAAATATATTTTTCCTGTGATATAATTACAAAATAATGTTTTCGAATTCTCTTCTCGAGTTTCATGTCAACGGGAAGTACCGTACAGGTTTTGAAGTGTGAGTTGGCGAGTGTCAAAATGTGTGACATAAGTGGCCGCATGTTATGATTGCATTGACTTAGAAACCTTTTTTTTTTTTTTACACCGCCAAATGTTAATATAAGTGTCAACTTGATACGCTTTCCTGTTCCTGAGAGGAATAGTCCGTAACAGTGGGACATACGGACGAGAACACTGACAACAAAACGATCCTGTAAGAGTTTTCCCTTTTTACCGATGGAGATGTGAGACTCTGAAAACAGTGCGATAAATCGTGTTCTTTACGGCGCTGTTTTTGTGAATCAGAGACAGATGCCGCGAGCAGGCGCGCCCATGTCTCTATTCAGCAGGAGCGGCGCGGCGCGGCGCGCAGATTGACGTCACAGCCGCAGCGCGCCAAGGAGAGGTCGGCCGCCCCCTCCACGCCGCGCCGCAGCGCCCTGACCTGCCTCACGCAGCGCGCGTGGCGCAGGTCAGGGGAGGGGCGGTGACCCCGCCGGCCGCAGTCAAGGTTGCGACGAGCTGCGCGGGACAACACAACAGAGGCGCGCGGACTGCCGTAGCGACATCGCAACAACGACGAATTACAACAGAGCACAAAAGACTGCGGCGTCCAAAGAAAGGACTTTCGGAGTTTATGTCTTGGTATAACGATACTGTCTGCTTTAATCGTACCGGGTGGTTACACGAAGGGCGCAGTGCAGCACAATTTTTTTTTTCACGGCCAATTTAGGTCGAAAACATGTGAAATTTGCTGTGGGACATCGTGGAATATTCCCGTTCAGGCCCTATAGTTTCATAAGGAGTCTATGATTGGCGGCGCTAACGTAGCCTTGCAAACGGTACCTTATAGGATGTGAGTTCCAAGCAGCGATCTGTCATTGACTCTCTGTTGGCGGAAAACCAGAGCATCGCGGATATTCATAGGTGTTTGCAAAATGTATATGGACGCCTTTGAGTGAACAAAAGCAAGTTGAGTCATTGGACGAGTCGCCTGTCATCACTGCAACAAGGTCGCCCAAACCTGTCCGTGCCGGCCGAAGCATACAGCTGTGGTTCTAAGCACTATGGGACTTAACATCTGAGGGCATCAGTCCCCTAGACTTAGAACTACAATGCTGGCCATTAAAATTGCTACACCACGAAGATGACGTGCTACAGACGCGAAATTTAACCGACAGGAAGAAGATGCTGAGATATGCAAATGATTAGCTTTTCAGAGCATTCACACAAGGTTGGCGCCGGTGGCGACACCTACAACGTGCTGATATGATTAAAGTTTACAACCGATTTCTCATACACAAACAGCAGTTGACCGGCGTTGCCTGGTGAAACGTTGTTGTGATGCCTCGTCTAAGGAGCAGAAATGCGTACCATCACGTTTCCGACTTTGATAAAGGTCGGATGGTAGCCTACCGCGATTGCGATTTATCGTATCGCGACATTGCTGTTCGCGTTGGTCGAGATCCAGTGACTGTTAGCAGAATATGGAATCGGTGGGTTCAAGAGGGTAATACGGAACGCCGTGCTGGATCCCAACGGCCTAGCAGTCGAGATGACAGGCGTCTTATCTGCATGGCTGTAACGGATCGTGCAGACACGTCTCGATCCCTGAGTCAACAGTTGGTGACGTTTGCAAGACAAAAACCATCTGCACGAACAGTTCGACGAAGTTTGCAGCAGCATGGACTATCATCTCGGAGACCATGGCTGCAGTTACCCTTGACGCTGCATCACAGACAGGAGCGCCAGCGATGGTGTACTCAACGACGAACCTGGGTGCACGAATGGCAAAGCGTCACTTTTTCGGATGAATCCAGGTTCTGTTTACAGCATCGTGATGGTCGCATCCATGTTTGGCGGCATCGCGGTGAACGCACATTGGAAGCGTGTATTCGTCATCGCCATACTGGCGTATCACCCGGCGTGATGGTATGGGGTGTCATTGGTTAGGCGTCTCGGTCACCTCTTGTTCGCATTGACGGCACTTACATTTCAGATGTGCTACGACCAGTGGCTTTACCCTTCATTCGATCCCTGCCAAACACTACATTTCAGCGGGATCATGCACGACCGCAGGTTGCAGGTCCTGTACAGGCCTTTCTCGATACAGGAAATGTACTGCTGCCCTGGCCAGCACATTCTTCAGATCTCTCACCAATTGAAAATGCCAGGTCAATGGTAGCCGAGCAACTGGCTCGTCACAATACGCCAATCACTACTCTTGATTAACTGTGGTATCGTGTTGAAGCTGCACGGGCAGCTGTACCTGTACACGCCATCCAAGATCTGTTTGACTCAATGCCCAGGCGGATCAAGGACGTTATTACGGCCAGAGGTGGTTGTTCTGGGTACTGATTTCTCAGGATCTATGCACCCAAATTGTGTGCAAATGCAATCACACATCAGTTCTAGTATAACATATATGTCCAATGAATACCCGTTTATCATCTGCATTCCTTCTTGGTGTAGCAGTTTTAATGGCCAGTAGTGTAGAAGTGTAGTGTAGTGTAGTAGTGTGTTGTTGCTTTGCTAGGTACCTAACTTGCTTTGGCACCTCGCTCTTCGGACGATGACGCACTTCAGTGGGGAGTCTCAATGTCTGTGGACGAATGGTGGCCCATTTTTCCTCAAGAGCCGAAACCAGAGAATGTAGTGATGCTGATCGCTTGGGTCTGTAGCGAAGTCGACATTCTGACACACCATACATGGGTTTCACTGAGTTGAGGCTTACACTCTATACAGGCCGGTCCATTTCAGCAATGTTACTGTCCACAAAGCATTGCCTCACAAATGTTGCTTTATAACACCGTGTATAGTCATGCTGATACAGAAAATCATTCTCTCTTCTGCTGTATGCAGTACATAATGCTGTAAGATGTTTTCATATTCTTCTGCATTTAGCATTTTGTCAAGCGCAACAAAGGGACGAGACCCTAACATCCCACACTGTAACACAGTCTCCTCCGTACTTCACTTAGTGCTAAGACAACTAAGCTGTCTAACACAGGCTTCGTAAATGAAGGGAAACTTAGCCCAGTTTGTAGGCGAGATAAATATTAACAGGTCGTCGGCATTTCAGGTTTATTTCCGATCCAGTATCAGCCCGTGGAAGGCATCGACTACGTCCCTGCTAGCAGCGGGTCCCTGATTTTTTGCGATACGGGGGAAGGTGGTAGTAATTGACAATTGTAATAAGAAAAAGACCTAGTAATAATAATAAAAAAAGATATACTCTATATTTTGAAACCGGAGTAGAACAGTAGACTAAGCTGCTCAATACAGTTAAAGAATTGAAACCCCTTCATTGCCTCCCACTGTGATGTTTAAGTTTGAAACTTGGCTCAAAGGTGCCTATAACTTTCCTCTCTATGTAGTGCGAAAGCTTCACGCCCTGCGACTTCACCCTCGGGCTCGGTATTGCTTCAGACAGAAAGCTGCAGAAAAAAAAAAGCCAGAGCTCACAAGTCGGGTGGCACGTAAGGTAGGTTAATGATGCCACATTGGCACCAGATTTCACCATAATTCTGCCCAACGCCAACAATGGACATGCCACTCACCCCCTCCCCCTCTCTCTTGCCTACACTCCACCCCTTCTTTTGTCGCCTCTGCGATGAAGGGCAGAACAGCGACACTCAGTGTTGAAATGACGTAGTTTTCTTGTGGGTGCCGAGTAAAAGATCTCAGAGACGATACGAAATGGCCTCAGGGGGAGTCATAAAGGGTGCGAATGAAACCACCCCTTTCCTTGGGGTGTGGTTCCCACGCATTTCACGGCCAAATACAACAGTTCTCAGGGCGATGGGTATAAAGTTGACGTGCATGACAACCTGTGACACAGTTGATATCCCCGGACGTTTCAACATCTCTTTAAGAACACTGTGGGACAGCATCACCATTGAAAGTGGTCGAACCCACTGACGTGGAGAGTGACCACAATTTTTGCTCTTGTATGTAGGATAAAGCCACTAGGGATCGTTCAAGATCATTCAACGAAATTGAACGTGATCCGAAACAGCAAAGCGTGCTTGCGCTTTCTCAGCCCTCCTGTTTCGCGCTACCCTGTGGGGTAATCATGGGGATAGGGATGGGGGCATTCCATTTTTGCGCACTCTCGGTAGTAGCCGCACAACTTTATTGAGGTCGAGTCCAGTTGCCTGCCTGCAGGTGTATAGGACTACTTTACAGGTTCTCTCTGTAAATGTATAGTTTTAAAATTCTTCCCAATAAAGGCGAGTAGGTACCAGCCGACTGAGTCTTAGAGGGACACACTTCACAGCAGGGAGCGAAGCAGGAGGGCTGAAAAGCATAGGCACCCTTTGTTGCTCCAAATCACGTTCATTTTTGTCGAGTAGTTTTCAACGGTTTCAAGACCGTTCTTCCAACCTGTACACGAGAGCAAAATTGCGTCACAGAAGAGATGTGACCACGTTTGACAGGGATGCAGGCCCACAATGTTCTTAGAGAAGGGTTTAAATGTCTGGGGGCGTCAGCAGCGCAAAGGTTGTTTATAGCGTCGTCAGGGCACTGTTGGTCCAGATTGTCCCACTCTTCCACGGCGATTCGGCGTAGATCCCTCAGAGTGATTGGTGGGTCACGTCGTCCATAAACAGCCCTTTTATATCTACCCCAGGCATGTTCGATAGAGTTGAAGTCTGGAGACCATGCTGGCCACTCTAGTCGAGCGATGTCGTTATCCTGAAGGAAGTCATTCACAAGGTGTTCACGACGGGGCGCGAATTGTCGTCCATGAAGAAGAATGCCTCGCCATTATGCTGCCGATATGGTTGCACAATCCGTCGGAGGATGACATTCATGTATCGTACAACCGTTACGGCGCCTTCCATGACCACTAGCGGTGGTACGTCGGCCCCACATAATGCCAACCCAAAACATCAGGTAACCTCACCCTTGTTCCTCTCGCTGGACATTCTGTCTAAAGGCGTTCAGCAAAATCGGCTTGCCTCCAAACACGTCTCCGACGATTGTCTGGTTGAAGGCATATGCGACACTTATCGTTGAAGAGAACGTGGTGCCAATCCTGAGCGGTCCATTCGGCATGTTGCTGTGTACATCTGTACCGCACTGCATGGTGTCGTGGTTGCAAAGATGGATCTCGCCATGGAAGTCGGGAGTGAAGTTGCGCATCATGCAGCCTACAGCGCACAGTTTGAGTTGTAACAAGACGTCCTGTGGCTGCACGAAAACCGTTATACATCATGATGGCGTTGGAGTCAGGGTTCCTCCGAGTCATAATCCGTAGATAGCGGTCATCCACTGCAGTAGTAGCCCTTGGGCGGCCTGAGCGAGGCATGTCATCGACAGTTCCTGTCTGTCTGTATCTTCTCCATGTCCGAACAACATCGCTTTGGTTCACTCCGAGACGCCTGGACACTTATCTTGTTGATAGCCGTTCCTGGCACAAAGTAACAATGCGGACGCGATCGAACCGCGGTATTGACCATCTAGCATGGTTGAACTACAGACAACACGAGCTGTGTACGGAACTATTAACAGTTCACAAGCACAAATTTTCATGATTATGTATATAGGGCTAGGAATCTGTAGGAGGCTAGAAGAAATTATTTTGTACTTTTTAGTCTCTTTTAAAAACGTATTATATTAAGAAGGTTTTCATTTAAATGATCATTTTCTGCTTTTCTTGACATCAGAGAAGGTAAGTTTCTATCAGATTAAGCACGATGAAACTGTTTGCATATGGATGTTATTCAATCTGTATATTGACCAAGCAGTAAAAGAAACAAAAGAAAAATTTGGAGTAGGTATTAAAATCCATGGAGAAGAAATAAAAACTTTGAGATTCGCCGATGACATCGCAATTCTGTCAGAGACAGCGAAGGACTTGGAAGAGCAGTTAAACGGAATGGATAGGGTCTTGAAAGGAGGGTATAAGATGAACATCAACAGAAGCAAAACGAGGATAATGGAATGTAGTCGAATTAAGTCTGGTGATGCTGAGGGAATTATATTAGGAAATGAGGCGCTTAAAGTGGTAAAAGAGTTTTGCTGTTTGGGGAGCAAAATAACTGATGATGGTCGAAGTAGAGAGGATATAAAATGTATACTGGCTATGGCAAGGAAAGCGTTTCTGAAGAGCAGAAATTTGTTAACATCGAGTACAGATTTAAGTGTTAGGAAGTCGTTTCAGAAAGTATTTGTATGGAGTGTAGGCATGTATGGAAGTGAAACGTGTACGATAAATAGTTTGCACAAGAAGAGAATAGAAGCTATCGAAATGTGGTGCTACAGAAGAATGCTGAAGATTAGATGGGTAGATGACATAACTAATGAGGAGGTTGTTGTTGTTGTTGTTGTTGTTGTCTTCAGTCCTGAGACTGGTTTGATGCAGCTCTCCATGCTACTCTATCCTGTGCAAGCTGCTTCATCTCCCAGTACCTACTGCAACCTACATCCTTCTGAATCTGCTTAGTGTACTCATCTCTTGGTCTCCCTCTACGATTTTTACCCTCCACGCTGCCCTCCAATGCTAAATTTGTGATCCCTTGATGCCTCAAAACATGTCCTACCAACCGATCCCTTCTTCTAGTCAAGTTGTGCCACAAACTTCTCTTCTCCCCAATCCTATTCAATACCTCCTCATTAGTTACGTGATCTATCCACCTTATCTTCAGTATTCTTCTGTAGCACCACATTTCGAAAGCTTCTATTCTCTTCTTGTCCAAACTAGTTATCGTCCATGTTTCACTTCCATACATGGCTACACTCCAAACAAATACTTTCAGAAACGACTTCCTGATACATAAATCTATATTCGATGTTAACAAATTTCTCTTCTTCAGAAACGCTTTCCTTCCCATTGCCAGTCTACATTTTATATCCTCTCTACTTCGACCATCATCAGTTATTTTACTTCCTAAATAGCAAAACTCCTTTACTACTTTAAGTGTCTCATTTCCTAATCTAATTCCCTCAGCATCCCCCGATTTAATTTGACTACATTCCATTATCCTCGTTTTGCTTTTGTTAATGTTCATCTTATATCCTCCTTTCAAGACACTGTCCATTCCGTTCAACTGCTCTTCCAAGTCCTTTGCCGTCTCTGACAGAATTACAATGTCATCGGCGAACCTCAAAGTTTTTACTTCGTCTCCATGAATTTTAATACCTACTCCAAATTTTTCTTTTGTTTCCTTTACTGCTTGCTCAATATACAGATTGAATAACATCGGGGAGAGGCTACAACCCTGTCTCACTCCTTTCCCAACCACTGCTTCCCTTTCATGCCCCTCGACTCTTATTACTGCCATCTGGTTTCTGTACAAATTATAAATAGCCTTTCGCTCCCTGTATTTTACCCCTGCCACCTTTAGAATTTGAAAAAGAGTATTCCAGTCAACATTGTCAAAAGCTTTCTCTAAGTCTACAAATGCTAGAAACGTAGGTTTGCCTTTTCTTAATCTTTCTTCTAAGATAAGTCGTAAGGTCAGTATTGCCTCACGTGTTCCAACATTTCGACGGAATCCAAACTGATCCTCCCCGAGGTCTGCATCTACCAGTTTTTCCATTCGTCTGTAAAGAATTCGCGTTAGCATTTTGCAGCCGTGGCTTATTAAACTGATAGTTCGGTAATTTTCACATCTGTCAGCACCTGCTTTCTTTGGGATTGGAATTATTATATTCTTCTTGAAGTCTGAGGGTATTTCGCCTGTCTCATACATCTTGCTCACCAGCTGGTAGAGTTTTGTCATGACTGGCTCTCCCAAGGCCGTCAGTAGTTCTAATGGAATGTTGTCTACTCCGGGGGCCTTGTTTCGACTCAGGTCTTTCAGTGCTCTGTCAAACTCTTCACGCAGTATCGTATCTCCCATTTCGTCTTCATCTACATCCTCTTCTATTTCCATAATATTGTCCTCAAGTACATCGCCCTTGTATAAGCCTTCTATATACTCCTTCCACCTTTCTGCCTTCCCTTCTTTGCTTAGAACTGGGCTGCCATCTGAGCTCTTGATATTCATACACGTGGTTCTCTTCTCTCCAAAGGTCTCTTTAATTTTCCTGTAGGCAGTATCTATCTTACCCCTAGTGAGATAAGCTTCTACATCCTTACATTTGTCCTCTAGCCATCCCTGTTTAGCCATTTTGCACTTCCTGTCGATCTCATTTTTGAGACGTTTGTATTCCTTTTTGCCTGCTTCATTTAATGCATTTTTATATTTTCTCCTTTCATCAATTAAATTCAATATTTCTTCTGTTACCCAAGGATTTCTAGCAGCCCTCGTCTTTGTACCTACTTTATCCTCTGCTGCCTTCACTACTACATCCCTCAGAGCTACCCATTCTTCTTCTACTGTATTTCTTTCCCCTATTCCTGTCAATTGTTCCCTTATGCTCTCTCTGAAACTCTGTACAACCTCTGGTTCTTTCAGTTTATCCAGGTCCCATCTCCTTAATTTAGCACATTTTTGCAGTTTCTTCAGTTTTAATCTACAGGTCATAACCAATAGATTGTGGTCAGAGTCCACATCTGCCCCTGGAAATGTCTTACAACTTAAAACCTGGTTCCTAAATCTCTGTCTTACCATTATATAATCTATCTGATACCTTTTAGTATCTCCAGGGTTCTTCCACGTATACAACCTTCTTTCATGATTCTTAAACCAAGTGTTAGCTATGATTAAGTTGTGCTCTGTGCAAAATTCTACTAGGCGGCTTCCTCTTTCATTTCTTAGCCCCAATCCATATTCACCTACTATGTTTCCTTCTCTCCCTTTTCCTACACTTGAATTCCAGTCACCCATTACTATTAAATTTTCGTCTCCCTTCACTATCTGAATAATTTCTTTTATTTCATCATACATTTCTTCAATTTCTTCATCATCTGCAGAGCTAGTTGGCATATAAACTTGTACTACTGTAGTAGGTGTGGGCTTCGTATCTATCTTGGCCACAATAATGCGTTCACTATGCTGTTTGTAGTAGCTTACCCGCATTCCTATTTTCCTATTCATTATTAAACCTACTCCTGCATTACCCCTATTTGATTTTGTGTTTATAACCCTGTAGTCACCTGACCAGAAGTCTTGTTCCTCCTGCCACCGAACCTCACTAATTCCCACTATATCTAACTTTAACCTATCCATTTCCCTTTTTAAATTTTCTAAGCTACCTGCCCTATTAAGGGATCTGACATTCCACGCTCCGATCCGTAGAATGCCAGTTTTCTTTCTCCTGATAACGACATCCTCCTGAGTAGTCCCCGCCCGGAGATCCGAATGGGGGACTATTTTACCTCCGGAATATTTTACCCAAGAGGATGCCATCATCATTTAATCATACAGTAAAGCTGCATGTCCTCGGGAAAAATTACGGCTGTAGTTTCCCCTTGCTTTCAGCCGTTCGCAGTACCAGCACAGCAAGGCCGTTTTGGTTAATGTTGCAAGGCCAGATCAGTCAATCATCCAGACTGTTGCCCCTGAAACTACTGAAAAGGCTGCTGCCCCTCTTCAGGAACCACACGTTTGTCTGGCCTCTCAACAGATACCCCTCCGTTGTGGTTGCACCTACGGTACGGCCATCTGTATCGCTGAGGCACGCAAGCCTCCCCGCCAACGGCAAGGTCCATGGTTCATGGGGGGAGGTATTGAATAGAATTGGGGAGAAGAGAAGTTTGTGGCACAACTTGACTAGAAAGAAGGGATCAAGTGGTAGGACATCTTCTGAGGCATCAAGGGATCACCAATTTACTATTGGAGGGCAGCGTGGAGGGTAAAAATCGTAGAGGGAGACCAAGAGATGAACACACTAAGCAGATTCAGAAGGATGTAGGTTGCAGTACGTACTGGGAGATGAAGAAGCTTCTACAGGATAGAGTAGCATGGAAAGCTGCATCAAACCAGTCTCACGACTGAAGACCAAGCAACATAAAAATACATGCAGAATTTAAAATAAAAAACGTGGGACGCATGCACTGTGTAACTGATACAAGAAAAGTTCACTTCATTACCTTATCTATGTGCACCAAGTTTTGCTTTCCAATTCTACAAGTATTTTCATAGATATTAAAAACTCACAGACAGAAATTTTCAGGACTATTTCTAATGGGGTTAGGTATCTATATGGGGTTAGGAGAAATTATTTTCTCCTTCTTAATCCGTTTTAAGAGTGTGTTGTATTAAGAAGCTTTTCATTAAATGATTATTTATAGCTTCTGTGTCTCAATATAGCTCGATCTGAATAGCTTACTCAGAAAGAAAGCCTCGATTAAGGTACAGACTTCAAGTACAATAGCTTTTCATAATTCAACAAAAAAATTAATGTAAAAAAGTCATCGATGTTTCCATTATAATAACCAGGACATTTCAGCGAGTCGGGCGGTAGGGGCCAGCCGCCACCCAGTCATGCGATTTTCTCCGGCGCTCTCTTCTCTCTACGATGCCTGTTTTGTAGGTTCCGGTACAGGCATAGAGCGCTGTCGGTGTGGGCTGTAATCAGGCTGACCTTGTGGTGGGACTGACGTTTTGAAACAACGTATAGGGTGATGTAAGTTAAGGTCCAAGGTATCACACCTTGCAGTCATTCACCCTGGTGGACCATTATTTTCGAGTAACGGACAAAAAAAAAGTATTTTGAAATTTCACGTGATGCTCTACAGCTTTAAAAATAGTAATCAGAATATTATCGTAGCATAACGGTTACCATGCGGTCCGCATTTGTGAAATCTTGGAAGCTCGAATCTCCTCAGGTACACCGAACATTTCTTATATCTTTGTCGAAATGACTTTGATCGTTATTTTTATTCAGTTAACTGGTATAGATGTATTTTTTTTTTTTTTTGGATTCCTTTGTTACGTTATATTTCTTCTTACTGACATTATTTCTCGACTTGGAATTTTTGTGCATGTGAATTTAATTATTGTTGCTTATTGCTTTCGATATAATTTCTTCCCTTTTTATCATATTAAATTTTCTTCCTTGTTATTCCATACATTATTTTCTTTCCTCATTTTGCCGGAGTTTAGTTTTACTTACAATCCCATCTTTCATTTAAACCTTCTTCCGCGATATTTTGTGCGTAGTGCAATGGGAATTTATCTTTGAAATATTTACATGATAATTGCTTTGCAAAAAAATCTATATCTTGTAGCGAAAATAAATTTTTGACATGATTACACAGTCAAAATGAATAGATTATTTCATCTTCGTTTTTTAACAGATAAATTGACATTTTAAAAATAATGAAACTGACATGCACAACTATTCCAAGTGGAAAAATAACGTCTGGAAGAAGAAATGAGAGCAGTTGAAACAGTTGATACGCTGATTAAAATGACGTGACAGAGGAATAGAAATATAAAAAAATTACTTTTAAACCAATTAACTGACTAAAAATAACGATCAAAGTCGTTTCGATAAAAATTCGAAACTAAAAAAACCTTTTGCATGAGGAAACCCGAACGATAGCTGGTTTTCGTCTTTTTTTTTTTTTTCAACCCACTTTTTTCGTTACTGATCGTTGCATTTGTTCTGGACGGACGTCCCATGACATCCGTTTTAGTTCGCCGTTAATCCATTCACGCATTTTGTTTTTTTATTAGAGAGGGCAGCTAACCCTTCGACAGAACGCGCTGAGCTACTGTGTCGGCATGTTGCGCATGACCAACAGTCTAATTAACATAACTATTTTTAAGGCTGCAAACAACCACGCGAAATTCCGAAATATTTTTTTCATCGATTAGTCACAATTGAAGTCACGCCTGGGTGAAGGGCTGCAGAACGTGATACCTAGGACCATAACCTACATTACATTACAATAATACTTGTACCATGGATCAGGAATTCAATACTTTCTAAGATGTGGAACGTGTCAGTTTAATATAAGTTTTCATTACGCGCACGCACACACACACACACACACACACACACACACACACACACACAGATATATGTAAACAGGCAGGATACGGCGCTGCAGTCGGCAACGCTTATATAAGACAAAAAGTGACTGGCGCAGTTGTTAGATCGGTTACTGGTGCTACAATGGCAGCTTATCAAGATTCAAGTGAGTTTGAACGTGGTGTTATAGTTCGCGCACGAACGATGGGACACAGCATCTCCGAGGTAGAGATGAAGTGGGGATTTTCTTGTACGACCATTTCACGAGTGTACTGTGAATATCAGGAATCCGGTAAAACATCAGATCTTCGACATCGCTTCGACCGGAAAAAGATCCTTCAAGAACAGGACCAACGACGACTGAAGAGAATCGTTCAACGTGACAGAATTCGGACCCCTCCGTAAATCGCTGCACATTTCAGTTGTGGGCCATCAACAACTGTCAGAGTGCGAACCATTCAATGAACATCATCGATACGGGCTTTCGGAGCCGAACGTCCACTCGTGTACCCTTGATGACTGCACGACACACCGCTTTACGCCTCGCCTGGGCCCATCAACACCGGAAATGGACTGTTTATGATTGGAAACATGTTGCCTGGTGGGACAAGTCTCGTTTCAAATTGTTTCGAGCGGCCGGACGTGTGTGAGTACGAAGACAACCTCATGAATCCATGGACCCTGCATGTCAGCAGGCGACTGTTCAGATGTGGGGTGTGTGAGGTTGGAGTGATATAGGACCTCTGATTCGTTTCGATACGACTCTGACATGTGACACGTACGTAAGCATCCTGTCTGATCACCTGCGTCTATTCATGTCTACTGTGCATTCGGACGGTTCAAATGGCTCTGAGCACTATGGGACTTAACTGCTGTGGTCTTCAGTCCCCTAGAACTTCGAACTACTTAAACCTAACGAACCTGAGGACATCACACATATCCATGCCCGAGTCAGGATTCGAACCTGCGACCGTAGCAGTCACGCGGTTCCAGACTGTAGCGCCTAGAACCGTTCGGCCGGCCATTTCGACTGACTTTGACAGTTACAGCAGGACAATGCGGCACTCCACGAGTCCAGAATTGCTACAGAGTAGCTCCAGGAACGCTCTTCTGAGTTTAAACATTTCCAGTGGCCACCACACTCCCCAGACATGAACATTATTGAGTATATCTGTGGTGCCTTGCATAGTGCAGTCCCCCCCCCCTCCCCCCCCCCCCCCCCCCATCGTAGTCTTACGAATTTATGTACAGTCCTGCACGATTCACGATGTCAGCTCCCTCCAACACTACTTCAAACATGGCAAGTCGTGTTGCGGCACTTCTGCGTGCTCGCGAGGGCCTTTTAGAGAGAGGGAGGGAGAGAGAGAGAGAAAGAGAGAGAGAGAGAGAGAGAGAGAGAGAGAGAGAGAGAGTTACTATTTCATATCTAAAAATTCGTCTACTGAACAGAAGTAGTTTACATTCTAAAATTCTTTTAATTTGCTTTTAAGTGTTGGTTGGCTATCTGTCACACTTTAATGCCATTTGGAAAATGGCCAAAGATTTTTGTGAAAGCATAGTTCAGCCCTTTCTGTGCCAAAGTCAGATGTAATCCAGAATAGTGACATTCGTCCTTTTTTCTAGTTTTGTAGCTAAGTACTTGGCTATTATTTTTGAATTGCGATGGGTTATTAATAACAAATTTCATAAGTGAATATATGTGTGACGAAGGTCCTTATACAAATGTCTGCAAGGTGATCTTTGTTGACCTACAGTTATTATTTTGATTACACGCTTTTGTGCATTTCAGAAGAAACACAAGTGCGGAGCTGCTACGACCACATCCGTTATGCTGTCACTAGTACCCCGTTCTCTCAGGAATACTATGGTTGTTTAAACCAGAACACACTCTTAGGCGAACTGTTACGCGGACTGCAACGCTAGTAGCCAAGCGAAGGAATGCTTATAGCGTTCACAATGAAGTATTTCGAAAAACCGCAAAAAATTAAATTAGAGTGATTTCAGTCCCGCTCATACCGAATACCAAACATCTAAATCTTAAATCCTGTGCCACTTGACTCGACGATTTTTTTATCGAGCGCCGTAATCAGCTCCGCGCAATGCTGCTGGAAGTGGTTGTCGCCTGCCTGCCCTTTGAGAAAGCATGACCTTCCTGAAACAGTGGAACATCGTTCCGAAGACAAACTCCATCATTAACTGCTTGCCGTATTCGTCTTGTTCTCACAGTCTAGCTTCGCCACCGAGCGAATTAGTCTTGAAAACAAACATTTAATAAATAATTACGAAGCCAACGTCGTTCTCTTTCGAAAAATCTATAGGCTTGTTCTAACAATGGCTACTCTGCAATCAAGATAATAATGGAATGCTCTTATGCTGTGATTCTTATCTATTAAGCAGCAGCCGGACGTGGTTTCGTGGTGTAGTGGTTATCACGTCTGCTTTACACGCAGAAGGTCCCCGGTTCGATCCCGGGCGGAACCAAGTATTTTTTTTTTTTTTTTAAATCGTGATTTGTACATTATTTTAATTTTAGATGCCTGTTTGCAAACATCATGCTAATTCTATGTAACTGAAGTGCTACAGGAGAGACTAGTAGGGAATGAGAATTGTAAATATGAACGACTCTATGAGGAAGGAATATTTATTTTATCGCTTTCGACGCTCCGGCACCACTTTCTAGAACAATAAGAGCTCGAAGAATGATTACGTCAACAAGAACTGCTGGACTCACTTCAGCGCTATTCAACATGGACAAGATCAAAATGAGACAAAGCTGAAATAGACTGTACAGCGCATTCTCAATGCTTGTAAGCGTGTCCGCTTTCGCAGGATATTTACAGGTACTAACTTACCAACAACGTACAATTTTCCTAAATAGGTTAAGGCAAATACCGAAATAGATTCGTTCACTAGAACAGTGCCGACAATCTAACCCATTCTTCACCAGTGCGAGTTTGTACTGTTGACATCGCCGTTGACGGGGATATTACCTCGACTCCTAAAATAGAATGGCTGGAAAACAGTTGACGTGGCTGTTTCTTCGGTGAAATCTCAGAGGTGGGTAGATCCCTCTTTACTAAAAAGACTGCACATGAATTCGGCGCAACTCCTCGTAATGTAGGAGAATGCAAGCCAATTGCTCTGCGGTGTAAACATCACACACTACTACAAAAATCTGCCTACAGTTACATCACACCTAGTATCGTTGAACACATTCTGCTTCGACTGCATCGTGAACGAATAAAATACAAGGTGTTCAAAATGATTCATCCGATTTCACACGACTATATCTTTTACACAACTGAAAATAGAAACTTGGGGTGAATTTTAACGTATGGATAGTACTACAACGCTTTTTATTTCAAAAGAACTATCCAATTTTTTCCTTAGGTATATCTTTCGCATGCATTGACAGACTACGGTGTCTGTTGCAGTTACGTTTAGGGTCAAAGTTTTCACTTTGTCGTTTACCATCGTCATGAAGGCTTTGTAGCTGTTGAGCCTTCACCACAAAATACGCCAGACAACACGTGAGGAACGTCGAATTCTTGGCTGTCACGACAAGCAGATTACTGCAGGCTGCCTACAAAAAACTGTTGATTACGCTCTGCGACTTGAGCGGGGTGACCGTAGGCTTGCGTAAGCAACCAATGTACTGAAACTGTTCGTGCCAGCATTGAAAGCTTTAATCTGAAAGTGGAATGCCAAACTCAGGATGAAAACCGCACCGAGACTTACAGCTGGCGGCAAGGTAAACTTTCAGGTTCGATGCTTAAGTTATAACTCACCCGAAGTATCTTTCTTCATTAATGTAGAAGATATGCTCTTGTGAAATGAGATGAATCTTTTTAAACACCCTGTATTCTCGGATGTTTTGTTGCGTCTTAGGACATCCTCCGTCGTCGTCATCTGGTGACTACTCTGAAGGTCAGTAAAACTTTGAAACGCGTACCTATTTTGTACGAGCTGTAAATAAATAGTTGCCACAATTAAAGTTCCAACTCTCGTAGTTTTCCAAGCGGTACGCTTGTTTCGAAATTCGTAATCAAAATGGGAAACTGTAATACAAGCACTTATCGCTGGAGAATAATTCAGTGTGTTAACTGTTTTAGTTCCCTAATAATCAGCGCAAAATTAAAAATATTGTACTAGAAACTACGTGATAGGAGAATTTATTTCCTAAAAGTGTTAGATCGCTAATTTGCTGAAAATCACAGCCGAAACTTCTAAGTTTTTTGGAAGACTTACACGTTGTTGTTAGGAAGGCCATTTGGCAATGCTGCAGCGACATAATTTATTAAAAACTACACTTGAGGGTGGGACACGATTAAATGCAATACGTTTATCTCATCAAACCTTTTTAAGCAAAGTTCATTGCACTTATACGTAGAACGCAAGTGGTTAAGATGGTTATGAACTGTGAGTGAAAAATTCCTGGTACCTCTGAACGGGGTGTAACGACGTTGTGCGCTGCAATGTGCTTACGTCAAACCTTACACCGTCTGCATAGCCACGTGACTTGGGGCGCAATATACAGGGTGTTTCATAAATGACTTTACAACTTTAAAATTAATATAAATTTATTGAAAGAAGATACAGAGCTGGATTTAGCGTTATTTTATAGGGAAACACATCAAGTTTTTTTACCTTCAACTAAAGATATTGTATGTGGCTTCCGTTGGTTATCCTGCACACATCCCATCGGAAGTCAATTTCTTCCCAAATTCGCTGCAACATTGCAGGTGTAACTTGCTCAGAGGCGGCGTAATTTCTTGCTCTAAGGTCAGGTAGAGAAGCTGGCACAGGAGGTACAAACACGATATCCTTGATCAATTCTCAGAAAAAAAAATCGAGAGGTGTCAGATCTGAGGACCTTGGGAGCCAAGCAATTAGCGCATCACAGCCAATCCGCTGACCTGGAAAGTGGTCACTGGGAAAA